>NW_019525527.1:286494-287721 GCF_002814215.2 Seriola lalandi dorsalis | reverse complement strand
TGTTCAACTGGTCTGACTGGTCGCTGTTACTGGGAGGTCAAGTGGAGCGGACATGTTGAGATATCAGTGAGTTACAGAGGAATCAGCAGGAGAGGAAATATGAAAGATTCTGTGTTTGGATGGAACAATCACTCCTGGAATCTGAACTGCTCTGATACTCTTGGTTACTCTGTCTGTCACAATGACAGAGAAACATATATCTCCTCCTCCTCCTCCTCGTCTGTCTCTGACAGAGTAGCAGTGTATGTGGACTGTCCTGCTGGCTCTCTGTCCTTCTACAGAGTCTCCTCTAACAAACTGATCCACCTCCACACCTTCAACACCACCTTCACTGAACCTCTGTATCCTGGGTTTGGGTTCTGGCCCTTGTGCTTGCCTGGTTCCTCATTGTCTCTGTGTTGAATGTAGCAGAGAGAGAAACGTTCTAATTGTTGAACAGATAGTTCAGTCTCTACAAGTCCGTCCGAAAATTATCTTTGTAACGATACACTGAGCATAACGAATCACTAAGTTTCATTTATTTAGTACTTCCTGTCTTATTGTGAAATCACTAACATGTCCTGTCATTTCAGTCCAATCATCCTCACCTGGTCCCCACTTACTACCTGCCCCTGCCCTTCCCTGTCAGTAGACCCTGTATATGTACTAGAGTTTCCTTTGTTCCTGTGTCTGATTGTCATTGTTGTGCGTGCTTTCTCATGGTTTTCCTCGTGTGATTGATCATGTGATGGCCTAAGTCTGCCTTTTGTAGACTGGTAACAAATTTGTATTACTGCAGTGTATAAGAGCACATTACATAACGTACAAAGTAGTGTAGCAAAGTAATAATAAAGTATATTGGTTATTATCCATAAAGTTTGCTGTTGGAATGTGTCAAAACTATAACAGCGTACTATTACATATATTCATGTTCTATTGCATCTATATCTCGTATACCCACGATACATTTTGAATTTGCTTGTAACACAAACAAATGTACACTTGAGTCTCACTAATCAAGCAGCCATATACTTAAAGTGTATAAAGTACTCTTGAAGTTGTTTCATTTTACACATAAAAGTTCACTGAATACACTTCAATTTAATTAATACTAAAGTATAGTTGGTATAATCAGCTGTTCAAAAATATTGTACTTTAAGTTAACTAATCATTAACATGCTTGAAGTATACTGGTCCTTAGTTCCGCTACTAAAACTTAATTCTACTTAAACTCTACTTAAAGACAGA
>NW_019525527.1:285821-286444 GCF_002814215.2 Seriola lalandi dorsalis | reverse complement strand
AACTGCGTCACAAACCTGCCGCTCCTCCAACAGGAACTTTATCTTTATGAACATTTGAATTTAAACGTGATCGGTGACGTCATGAAAGAGATTTCCTTTGAATTAAGATTTGATCTTATTGTGAACTTTATTGAGACTGTCAGTCATTTATTTTGGAGCTGTCTCTTCAAGTTATTTGGAGGGATGTGTCTGATTGTGACAGTAACTAAGTACATTTACTCCAGTACTTTACTTAATTACAATCTTAATTGTACTTTACTAGAGTATATCCATGTTCTGCTTCTTTATACTTGTACTACATTCATTTCACAGCTACAGTTACTTTTCAGACAATATGATGATATAATAATGACAGTCCATTCTGCATGATACTTGATTCTTTAACTATATTTGACTAATAACACTTGTGGACTTTTACTCTGGTAAAATGATTAAGAAGGATTTTCACTTGTAGTGGAGCCTTTTTCTCTCAATAAGGATTTTTTAAAATGTATTTATTGCAAAATGGGAACTATGACGAAAAACTCTGCATAATCAATTTGATAATACATCTCCATAAATCCTCTGACAATAAAGCATTTCTGCTGTTCCGGTAGGTGATTATATCTGTGACTGAACACAAA
>NW_019525527.1:279739-282974 GCF_002814215.2 Seriola lalandi dorsalis | reverse complement strand
GACACCAGGTCTGAGGAAGTGTAAGTGTGTTTTTAATGTGATTGATGAAAACAAAGCAGCACATTCAACCATCATCAAACTGTCACATCACTGATGTCAGGAGTCATCATCAAACTGTCAATAACTGATCAGATGATCAATAACTGCAGCTGTGTCTTGTTCTCTCCATCAGATTCCTGTGAACTCACAATCGACACAAACACAGTGAACAGAAGGATCAAACTGTCTGACAACAACAGGAAGGTGACACATGTGAGAGAGGAGGATCAATCATATCCTGATCATCCAGACAGATTTGACCAGTGGCCTCAGCTGCTGTGTTCAACTGGTCTGACTGGTCGCTGTTACTGGGAGGTCGAGTGGAGAGGAGGGGTTGATGTATCAGTGAGTTACAGAGGAATCAGCAGGAAAGGAAAAAGTGAAAACTGCAGGCTTGGACGGAACGATCATTCCTGGAGTCTGAAATGTTCTAGTGATGGTTACTCTGTCAGTCACAATAAGACAGTGACTTCCTCCTCCTCCTCCTCCTCCTCCTCTGTCTCTGACAGAGTAGCAGTGTATGTGGACTGTCCTGCTGGCCCTCTGTCCTTCTACAGAGTCTCCTCTAACAAACTGATCCACCTCCACACTTTCAACACCACCTTCACTGAACCTCTGTATCCTGGGTTTGGGTTTAGGTTCTGGCGCTGGACTCACTCCTCAGTGTCTCTGTGTTCGGTGTAGCAGAGAGAGAATATTATTTTCTACATTGTATATTTACTGACAAAGAAGTGTACTCTCTGAAAGTATATAAAAACTATACTGCTTTTACTCATTTTCACAATATACCTTTAACACATTTGGTGATAAAGGCAGTGCTCATGATTCTCTGAGTCTCTTTCCTTTTACCAGTCTAGTTCCATTCACATTAATATGAAGCAGTAATGTTTGTATTGAAGACATCACTGTTGGTATCAGTGTCATTAACATCAGTCATTAGTAAAATTCTATCAACAAAGTATTTTAATCATTTCATCTGTGTACATTAAACTTACATCATGACATTAGTTTTTTCTTTCCAGCACTAGAGGGCGCCACGTCATCATGGATGAAGAGCCAGAGTCCTTCACAGTTAATGGAGATATTAGTTCCTTTAGAGCTCATCTGATCAATAATCAATGCTACTGCTGCAATTGTAACAGACAGTGAAGGTGATGAAAACAAGTCTGTAAGTCATCATGAGATTCAGGAGGCTGAACATTACATTTAGATTTAGACTTGTGGCTCATTGTTTCCAGCTCTGACTCAGTCACATCATGTTTCTGATGCTGTTCGGTTTCATTGATTTACATCAGTTTGTGTGAATCAGGTCCAAATGTTCAGGGAACACACTCAATCACTTTTCATCTTTAACTTATATAAAATTAACAAATAAAAAAATAAAACATTGACTAATAGGATTGTTAAACTTATTGATCCCAGCAGACAAAACTTCGTTGAAGTTAATCAACTAAATTACCACAGGAACTATGAGACAAAGCCACGTGGTTTCTAGGAACTCTCCAACAAACACTGACTTTCCTCTAAACCTCCAGGACTTTGCTTGTTACCAAACGTTTGTGTCTATAAACACAGTCAAACTACAACTGAACATGTTCTTAAACTTTTCTGTTGACGAGTTTCTGATCTTTATCTGACTCCTCCCTCTGACACGAACTTCCTCCTTCCCTCTCTCCTTGTTGGAGTTTAGTTTCACTTTCAATATTGATCCAGATTATTTCCTCCTCTGAAGGTAATGTGATCAGTTTTCATTGTTTTACTCATTAACACATGTCGGACCTGAGTTATCTAACCTTCATGTTATTGTTGTTGTTGTTATTTTGAAGTATAATGTTACTGTAACTTTTCAGAGCTGTGACTGGAAAGTTTAGTTGGACTTTACAATGTCGATCACACAGACACAAACATGTCCGCCATGTTGTTTGGATGTTTTCAGTGGAAGCGGGAATAAGAGGAGAAACAGAGTTAGTTGATGGTCGGTGGTTGAACACAGTCATTAACAGTTATTATTAAACTCATTATTATTGTGTAGCTCCACTTGCTGATGACTGGAGGCAGCTGTTCCCGCCTCAATCAGCCTGTGGAGGAGGCGGAGATGAGCCGCCGCTCTCCCGCTGTCTGAGCCACTAAATGCGGCCTGAGCTCTGCCGGACAGCCGCTGGAGAACAGCTGGGACTTTCTCTGTGGGTGAACGGTCTGTCATTAGATTCACACTGTAGGACAGATGTGGACTGATGTGGACTGATGTGGACAGATGTGGACTCAGTTCAATTACAATCTTAATTGTACTTTACTAGAGTATATCCATGTCCTGCTTCTTTATACTTGTACTACATTCATTTCACAGCTACAGTTACTTTTCAGACAATATGATGATATAATAACGACAGAGTCCATTCTGCATGATACTTGATGCTTTAACTATATTTGACTAATAACACTTGTGGACTTTTACTCTGGTAAAATGATTAAGCAGGATTTTTACTTGTAGTGGAGCCTTTTTCTCTCAATAAGGATTTTTTAAAATGTATTTATTGCAAAATGGGAACTATTAGGATAAACTCTGCATAATCAATTTGATAATACATCTCCATAAATCCTCCGACAATAAAGCATTTCTGCTGTTCCGGTAGGTGATTATATCTGTGACTGAACACAAACAGAAAAGCTGTCCGACAAAACATATCTGGTATTTTTATCGAAGCGACACCTATCTATGTCTCTGTTGTTGTTTTGGTTGCTGGTTTGCTGCCGGTACTTTATGCGGGTTCAGATTTAACTATTGAACAACTTGTTTAATAGGTCAGGGGCCCGACTGAAAGGGGCCCCGAGACAGCTGCAGATTCTCTGAGGGAGGATAAAGTGTTCAGACGCTTAATGGTTGTGTTATATTATTCTATATTAGTTATTATTGTATTATTCCAGATGTGTTAACATGTCAGGAGCATTTTAATGTTCATTACAATGTAAACTTACTGATAAACTGGTTCTAAGTTCTTGATTTCTGTTGGTTTACAGGCCTGTTTCACTGCACTGTTCAGTTTCCACTTATTAATTAATTAATTAATTAATATTTCTGTCTGAGGGATTTCTCTGAATCTTAATTACATCATAATATTTCTGTGTGGGATATGTGTGTTTTGTTGACAGACCTGTGAGTAAAGAGACTGACTCACCTCACATCAGCCTCTTTCTG
>NW_019525527.1:278767-279689 GCF_002814215.2 Seriola lalandi dorsalis | reverse complement strand
CTCTGTGTGTGTTAGGGTTAGAGACACACCACACTCTGCTGGACCTGGACCTGGACCTGGACCTGGACCTGGATCCAGCTGTGTGTCCATGAAGAGTGAATTCAGACAATCTGTTGATGGAAGGTCAGAATTTAAAACAGTCAGAAAGACATTTCTCACTAAAATTCAGTTGTTGTGTTTATTTAAAGATTGAAGATATTTTTCATCAGTTTTTATTCAACATGCACATTTATCAGTTCTGTTTTTTTTTCAGGATCCAGCAGCAGAGACCAGACTCTCCTGAACCCAGCTGTCTGTCTTTAAAGAGCGACGGGTCTATAGACAGGCTCATTGACTTTAAAGGGCGACGTCCATCAGCTGATCAGATGTAAGCTGTAACTGACAGTGAGACTCAGGTTATTGTAGAAAAGAACTAGTTTGTACGACGTGTTGTCGGACCCGGTCTGAAATCAAAGTGTTTGTGTCTGTTGTGAACGTCCTCACTGGAAGGTGGAGGTAAAACAGTGGAGGCTTGGTGAGAGCTGTTGGGACTAAAGCAAACACTGAGCTGAAAGCTACAAACAGCTGCAGACTGAGCTGTTGATTCTCAGTGGGATCAGCAGGACTAGTAAACCTTTAACGCCACAGGGAGTCGTCCGATTGGCTGTCACATCCAAACGTGACTTCATGGACCTTTAGCTTGTGTCTGTCTCTGTGTGGACAGACATAATGTGAGCTCATTCTTCATGATTCCTCCACAGATTGGACCAGGAGAGCTCAGAGGTTCCCAGGTCTCAGTCTGCCCAGCAGCATCAAACACAGCTGGACTCCATATTTATGGTCTGTACATGTACAACAACTACTGTTCCCTCTGTTGTGTTCACAATAATCTCCATGCTGCACTTTCAGACCAGTGGACTGTCAGTCTGTCCAACATGGATCT
>NW_019525527.1:273387-275283 GCF_002814215.2 Seriola lalandi dorsalis | reverse complement strand
GTATGAGAGCCATGTAATGTCCATGTGTGCATGCTGACAGAGAACGTGCTGGTCTGACCCCCCTCCTCCTTTCAGGGCGGAGCCTGGTGGAGTCCGATGGTTGACACCAGGTCTGAGGAAGTGTAAGTGTGTTTTTAATGTGATTGATGAAAACAAAGCAGCACATTCAACCATCATCAAACTGTCAATAACTGATCAGATGATCAATAACTGCAGCTGTGTCTTGTTCTCTCCATCAGATTCCTGTGAACTCACAATCGACACAAACACAGTGAACAGAAAGATAAAACTGTCTGACAACAACAGGAAGGTGACAGGTGTTGAGAAGGGTCAGTCATATCCTGATCATCCAGACAGATTTGACTGGTGGCCTCAGCTGCTGTGTTCAACTGGTCTGACTGGTCACTGTTACTGGGAGGTCGAGTGGAAAGGAAGGGTTTATATATCAGTGAGTTACAGAGGAATCAGCAGGAAAGGAAACAGTAACGTTTCTGTGTTTGGAAGGAACGATCAGTCCTGGAGTCTGAACTGCTGTAGTCGTCGTTACTCTGTCTTTCACAATGACAGAGTAACACATATCTCCTCCTCCTCGTCCTCCTCCTCTGACAGAGTAGCAGTGTATTTGGACTGTCCTGCTGGCTCTCTCTCCTTCTACAGAGTCTCCTCTAACAAACTGATCCACCTCTACACCTTCAACACCACCTTCACTGAACCTCTGTATCCTGGGTTTGGGTTCTGGTGGTCTGACTCCTCAGTGTCTCTGTGTTGAATGTAGCAGAGAGAGAAACGTTCTCACTGTTGAACAGGTAGTTCAGTCTTTACATGTCTGTCTCTTTCACTCACACACAAGTTTCCAGATTCATGTATTAATAAATTAAGTTTTTGATGAACTATCTATCTATCTATCTATCTATCTATCTATCTATCTATCTATCTATCTATCTATCTATCTATCTACCTTCTTGTCTTTTCACAATAAAAGCATCACTGATAATCTTTGTGTTTTGTCTGAATCTGAGGACGACTGAGTCGATTCAGTTCAAACTAAAACACTGTCACAGTTTGTTTGAAAAGTCGGAGAAAAGACAAAGACAGTCAATGAAAATGTTGTTGAGGCTCTCAGTGTTGAAGGTTTACATTCAGAGAAAAGACTGAAAGGTCCTAAAAGAGGAGGTCTACATTAACCTGCTTGATCCTGATCACGTCAGAAAGTCCAACACTCAGAGGAAAGAATGACAAGCTTTTAGAAATGATGTTTCCAGTGTCTCTGACCTAATGTCTCTCAGTGTTAGAGGACTTTTCAGGTGTTTTACAGTCATGGTTTTGATCCTCAGGTGAAGTTTGAAGTCCAACACCAAAAGTGAAGTAAAACTCTCTTTCAGTGGTTCAAGCAGTTACAAACGGATTTATTTAACCAACAGTCCAAAATCCAAAGATTCTCATTAAAATAACTAAATTAAATTATATTAAATTAAAAACTATTTGATTATAAAAATCGTTGCTGATTCATTTTCTCTCCATCTTCTAACTGGTAAATTGACTAATTGCTGCAGCTTTAGTTCTTATAATTATTTTATTTAACAATGATTAATTGAAATTACAGTTATTCACATCCATCCATCCTTGTTCTCCCCTTCTGGTGCTGCAGGAACAGCTGTTGTTCCTCGCTCTTGCCGGCAGGTGTCGCCATTTAGCTGCTTCCTTCACCGCAGGTTCTATGATTTACTATGGCAAATGATCATTCCGTCGCCTCTAATCACAGTGAATGATTATTGATTAGCCAGCTGAGGCTTGTAGACATTGAAATGGCTTGAGGATTAAATACCAAGTAGTTAAACTACCAGCCGAGTGGATGATCGCCGGGCTGGGATGTGAAGTAACGGCGGAGGCAGCATC
>NW_019525527.1:268353-268746 GCF_002814215.2 Seriola lalandi dorsalis | reverse complement strand
GTCTGGAGATTGACTTGGCCAGTCTAAAACCTTCCACTTCTTGCCCCTGATGAACTCCTTTGTTGTTTTTGCAATGCATTTTGGGTCATTGTCTTGCTGCATGATGAAGGATCTCCCGATCAGTTTGGTTGCATCTTTCTTTAAATTGTCAGACAAAATGTTTCTGTAGACTTCTGAGTTCATTTTGCTGCTGCCATCATGTGTTACATCATCAATGAAGATTAATGAGCCCGTTCCAGAGGAAGCCATGACATCACCTCCACCGTGTTTCACAGATGAGCTTGTATGTTTGGATCCTTTCTTTCTCCAAACTTTAGCCTTTCCATCACTTTGGTGAAGGTTCATCTTTGTCTCATCAGTCCATAAAACTTTGTCCCAGAATTTTTGAGGCTC
>NW_019525527.1:265984-268303 GCF_002814215.2 Seriola lalandi dorsalis | reverse complement strand
CTATTTATTGTTTGAATAATCAATGTAATAGGACACACCTGGGCAACAATACACACCTTTCAGTCACATGTTCAAATACTTTTGCTCACATGAAAAATGGGTGTGTTCAAAATAAAAGGTGCTATCTTCTAAGTTGTGTATCAGATCCAGATGTAAACACCTGGAAATAAAAGCTGAAATGTTGATCTCTTGTCTCCTATTCATCTTTTGGTGTGAAACCCAAATGTTTTCATTCTACAGCAAAAATAAAGGAACTGGCTTCACTGTTCCTATACTTTTGGAGGGGAGTGTATGAACCAGTCTTCTCCACCCGACCAGTCAGACCAGTTCTCCACTGGTCAAATGTGTCTGGATGATCAGGATGTGGCTGATCCTCCTCCACATGTGTCACCCTCCTGTTGTTGTCAGACAGTTTAAGGTTTCTCTTTACTGTTTCAGGACTTTGAGACTTCTACGTGGCGCTGTTTTAGCTGGAGAAACTAGTTCATTGTGAATGTTTTGATAGATGGAGTTTCTTCAGAGTAAACTTTAGACGAGTAAAGATGGCCGTCATTACATTCGTGTTTAATATTCTTTTGTTTTTGTGTGTGAGCAGGAAAAGAAACTGCTGACCTGTACAGACAATATTTAACCATGGTGAAATGACAGGATATGATCTGTAATAGACATGGACAAATGGTTTTCCTCCTCAGAGTCTGAACTCAGTCAGACCTGAACCTGTTGATCTGATTCAGTGTGACTTCACTTCCTGAGGATGTCCTTATCCCTGATGTCCCTCCACAATAAAGCTCCAGAGAAACAGAGGCTGCAGAACCTCATGGAGAACTCTGCTGTTTTCAAGTGTCTGTCATCTCATTGGTTGTTAAACAGACCTTTATGTTGGTGTTAATCAAAGAAACTATCAGATCTGACCTCAGGAATGAGACTGTGTCTGTTTTATTTAGAGGTGGGAGGAAAGGTTGTGAATCAGGTCTTTCTGGATTCCTCGCTGAGGTGGAGGGAAATGATAGAGCAGAGTCTAATGAAAACACTGTCAGATAAAAGCAAAGAGGGAAGGACAGAAGCGGAAGAATGTGGACGGTGATTTGCATGATCTGCTCCTGATCCCGCCTCCATCACAGGTGGAGCCGTGGCTGATTCCAGGAAACAGCTCACCTGTCTCACTCTTTTCTCTTCAGGCGTCAAATGGAGACTCTTCTTCTTCAACTCTGTTTGAACCAAGTGTAAGTTTGCTTTGTTTGATGCGTTCACTTTGTCTTTAGTGACTTCACTGCGTATTTCCTGCTGTATAATGTTTGTGTTTGTTCAGTTCTTATTTCATCAGGGTTAGAGGTTAAAGAACTCTTGTGTTGAAGGATTAACATCCATGTTGTTGGATCATTGATTTACTGGAATCAAACAATATGATCAACAGCTGCTGTTTATTTCCTGTCCTCACCTGTCAGAAAACAAAATACCTTTATATGTGGGTAGAAGACGTTGTCTCCACCAGCGTAAAGTCAGACACAACAGAATACTGTTTCCTGTGAGTCCTTTCAGAGTAAAGTGCAGAGAGCACTTGAAGCTGTTGTGTTGCTGCCTGTGTGAGTTTCTGTCTTTATGTGCTCAGATTCGTATCCCAGGAAAAGTGTATGAATGTACAGAGGAGAGTGTCAGTGATGTCTAAACCATGTTATAAAATACATATTTAGTCAAACTGTCTCTTTAGCAGCAGCTGAATCAGCTGTGATCAGCTCCTGTCTGCAGTGTCTCATGATGTTCTGTTTTACTGTGAAATTGAAGGAAGCTTTATTGTGGCGGGACATCAGAGATAATGATATAATGAGTAAGTGAAGTCACTGAATCAGATCAACATGTGTTTGCTGTCTCTGTTCAGATCTGCTTGAGTTACGAGTCTGAAGAGAAGGATCAATAAGTGTTTTAAAGAATCTTAGTCTAGAAGTTAGTCTTAGAAACTGAATCAGTGGATGTGAATGATCGTCCATGATCCCGTGTGTTTGCTGGGCTGCTCTTCACGTCACTGCAGCTTCATGACGCCATCTAGTGGACTGATGGTAGAAGTACAGCAGCTGATGGCAGCTTCCTCTGCCTCACACTGATATGAAACAGAGAAGAAGAGCCAATCAGTGGAGGAGCAGCTGGAGAAATGATGTACATTTGAGTTGATGTGCAGATGAATGATGTGTGTTTCTCTCCACATGAAGGTAGAAAGTGTGTGTGAGCTGATGTGGATGTGAACTCAGCAGCATGGATCAGTGTGAGGACAGAGAGGAGGGAGCCCCTCCCTCTAAAACCACTCTGTGTGGGGAACATGAGAGA
>NW_019525527.1:259086-261467 GCF_002814215.2 Seriola lalandi dorsalis | reverse complement strand
TGTGAACTCACAATCGACACAAACACAGTGAACAGACAGATCAAACTGTCTGACAACAACAGGAAGGTGACACGTGTGGAGGAGGATCAGTCATATCCTGATCATCCAGACAGATTTGACCACTGGCCTCAGCTGCTGTGTTCAACTGGTCTGACTGGTCGCTGTTACTGGGAGGTCGAGTGGAGAGGAGATATTTATATATCAGTGAGTTATAGAGGAATCAGCAGGAGAGGAGACAGTAACGAATGTATGTTTGGAAAGAACAATCAGTCTTGGAGTCTGAGCTGCTCTGATGGCCGCTACTATGTCTGGCACAACAACAAACAAAAATCCATCTCCTATTCCCCCTCCTTCTCTTCCCTCTTGTCCTCTGTCTCTAATAGAGTAGCAGTGTATTTGGACTGTCCTGGTGGCTCTCTGTCCTTCTACAGAGTCTCCTCTAACAAACTGATCCACCTCCACACCTTCAACACCACCTTCACTGAACCTCTGTATCCTGGGTTTGGGTTTAGGTTCTGGTCCAGGCCTGGTTCCTCAGTGTCTCTGTGTTGAATGTAGCAGAGAGAGAAACGTTCTCACTGTTGAACAGATAGTTCAGTCTCTACATGTCTGTCTCTCACACTCACGCTTTCAGTTTTTAAATGTATGTTTTTACATTTAAATTGTTTGCTGTAAATTATCTTTGTAACGATACACTGAACATAATGAATCACTAAGTTTTATTTATTTAGTACTTCCTGTCTTATTGTGAAATCACTAACATGTCTTGTCATTTCAGTCCAATCATCCTCACCTGGTCCCCACTTACTACCTGCCCCTGCTCTTCCGTGTCAGTAGACCCTGTATATGTACTACAGTTTCCTTTGTTCCTGTGTCTGATTGTCATTGTCGTTGTTGTGCGTGCTTTCTCATGGTTTCCTCGTGTGATTGATCATGTGATGGCCTAATCTGCCTTTTGTAGACTGCTAACAAATTTGTATTACTGCAGTGTATAAGAGTACATTACATAATGTACAAAGTAGTGTAGCAAAGTAATAATAAAGTATATTGGTTATTATCCATAAGGTTTGCTGTTGGAATGTGTCAAAACTATAACAGCATACTATTACATATATTCATGTTATATTGCATCTATATCTCGTATAACCACGACACATTTTGAATTTACTTGTAAGACAAACAAATGTACACTTGAGTTTCACTAATCAAGCAGCCATATACTTAAAGTGTACAAAGTACTCTTGAAGTTGTTTCATTTTACACATAAAAGTTCACTGAATACACTTCAATTTAATTAATACTAAAGCATAGTTGGTATAATCAGCTGTTCAAAAATACTGTACCTTAAGTTAACTAATCATTAACATACTTGAAGTATACTGGTCCTTAGTTTCGCTGCTAAAGTTAAATTTACTTGGCATATTGTTTTTCACCAGGGCCGCCTTTTAAAGACGGAAGCTACGATTATTACAGGATAAAAATATTGACTTTTACTTTGAGAAGATTCTGGCCGTCATGTTCTTGTCTTTTCACAATAAAAGTTAATATCAGTGTTTGGTCTTTCTCTGAATCTTAATACAACTGAGGCTCTTAGTGTTGAAGGTTTATGTCAAGAGCAAGGACTCAAAAGTTATAAGAAATTAGGTTTACAGTGTCTTTGTCAAAAAATCTTGAGGTGGTCGATGACTCTCTAGAAATTTTGAGGTTGTTGGTTCAATCCTGAGACAGAGATTTAATGTTAAAAGCCAATGTCCAGAGGAAAGATTGGAAGTCTCCAAGAGAAGAACTGGTTTTTGTTTCTGTCCCAGTCTCTCAAGCTGTTGAAGACTTGTCTAAAGGTTAGAGGTCATGGGTTTTAATCCTCAGTGACTCAATGAAGTTTGAAGTCCAACACTAAAAGTTGAGAACTCAAAATCTCTGTCAACCTCAAAGTGTTGAGACATTTAGAGGTTGTGTGTTTGATAATTAGCATGTCAGAGAGTCCAACACCCAGAGGAAAGACTGACAAGCTTTTAGAAAAGGCCAATTATCTAAAGCACATGTCTTTGGACTGTGGGAGGAAGCCGGAGCACCTGGAGGAAACCCACGCACAACATGCTGATGCTGCACAGAAAGGCCACTGCACCACCGTGCCGCCCTGCTGGTCTTTAACATGCACATGATTTTCCTGGCAGTTACTCTGCATGATGAGTACTTTTACTTTGATACTTTCACTACATGTTACTGATAGTACTTGTGGACTTTTACTCAGGTAAAATTATAAAGCAGGATTTTCACTTGTAGTGGAGTGTATTTACTTCTTAACAACTTTTTCTCTTAATTAGGATTTTAAATGTATTTATTGTGTTTGTTTTGGACAACAGCACAGAATGAATTATTAG
>NW_019525527.1:257423-259066 GCF_002814215.2 Seriola lalandi dorsalis | reverse complement strand
ACTCACAATCGACACAAACACAGTGAACAGACAGATCAAACTGTCTGACAACAACAGGAAGGTGACACATGTGGAGGAGGATCAGTCATATCCTGATCATCCAGACAGATTTGACCACTGGCCTCAGCTGCTGTGTTCAACTGGTCTGACTGGTCGCTGTTACTGGGAGGTCGAGTGCAGAGGAGGGGTTAATGTATCAGTGAGTTACAGAGGAATCAGAAGGAAAGGAAACAGAGAGGAGTGTGTGTTTGGAAGGAACGATCAGTCCTGGAGACTGTTCTGCTCTGATGATGGTTACCCTGTCTGTCACAATGATAGAGGAATATTTATCTCCTCCTCCTCCTCCTCCTCCTCCTCATCCTCCTCCTCCTCCTCCTCCTCTGTCTCTCACAGAGTAGCAGTGTATGTGGACTGTCCTGGTGGCTCTCTCTCCTTCTACAGAGTCTCCTCTAACAAACTGATCCACCTCCACACCTACAATACCACCTTCACTGAACCTCTGTATCCTGGGTTTGGGTTCTGGCACTTGTCTAGTCCTGGTTCCTCAGTGTCTCTGTGTTGAATGTAGCAGAGAGAGAAACATTCTCACTGTTGAACAGATAGTTCAGTCTCTACATGTCTGTCTCTTTCACTCACACACTAGTTTTCAGATTCACGGATTAAGAAATCAGTAACGTTTTTGATGAATAATCTATCTATCTATCTATCTTCTTGTCTTTTCACAATAAAAGCATCACTGATAATAATCTTTGTGTTGTGTCTGAATCTGAGGACAACTGAGTCGATTCTGTTCAAACTAAAACATTTTCACAGTTTGTTTGAAAAGTCTGAGAAAAGACAAAGACAGTCAATGAAAATGTTGTTGAGGCTCTCAGTGTTGAAGGTTTACATTCAGAGAAAAGAATGAAAGTTTTGAGGTTGTTGGTTCAATCCTGAGACAGAGATTTAATGTTAAAAGCCAAAGTCCAGAGGAAAGACTGGAAGTCTCCAAGAGAAGAACTGGTTTTTGTTTCTGTCCCAGTCTCTCAAGCTGTTGAAGACTTGTCTAAAGGTTAGAGGTCATGGGTTTTAATCCTCAGTGACTCAATGAAGTTTGAAGTCCAACACTAAAAGTAGATGTGTATAAGAGACAGCATGTAAAGAGCATTTTAATATTCCTTTTAGTATAAACGTTTACACGTTTTGTTTATAACGTCTGTGCCGTCTTGCTGCTTTGAATTGATGTGGGAACTAAATACTTCTTTGCTTCTTGAGCTCCAGATCTTATCAAGAGTTTCATCAGTTTGGACTCCAGGTATTAATTACAGGTAAGATAGAGACACTGTGCAGTTAGTCCTCTTCTAACTAATTCTTTCAAATGTATCACTGACCTCTTGTGAACTATAGTGTCATTTAATATTTCTGTCTGAGGGATTTCTCTGAATCTTAATTACATCATAATATTTCTGTGTGTGTTTTGTTGACAGACCTGTGAGTAAAGAGACTGACTCACCTCACATCAGCCTCTTTCTGCTGATTTCTGTAGTTGTGAATCACGTCACTGCAGCGTCATGACGCCATCTAGTGGACGGATGGTAGAAGTACAGCAGCTGATGGCAGCTTCCTCTGCCTCACGCTGATATGAAACAGAGAAGAAGAGCCAA
>NW_019525527.1:255712-257239 GCF_002814215.2 Seriola lalandi dorsalis | reverse complement strand
ATGCTGATGCTGCACAGAAAGGCCACTGCACCACCGTGCTGCCCTGCTGATCTTTAACATGCACCTGATTTTCCTGGCAGTTACTCTGCATGATGAGTACTTTTACTTTGATACTTTCACTACATGTTACTGATAGTACTTGTGGACTTTTACTCAGGTAAAATTATAAAGCAGGATTTTCACTTGTAGTGGAGTGTATTTACTTCTTAACAACTTTTTATCTTAATTAGGATTTTAAATGTATTTATTGTGTTTGTTTTGGACAACAGCACAGAATGAACTATTAGGATCAACTCTACCTGATAGATTTGAGAACACTTATCCATCTCTGTAAATACTCTGACAATAAAGCATTTCAGCTGCTCTGGTAGGTGATTATATGGATGATTATTTACGGTGCAAACAGAAGCTGTCTGTCCAAACATATTTAGTGTCTCCAAACAAAGTCAAACTACAACTTTACATGTTCTTAAATTCTTCTGCGCAGTAACTTTGCTTATCTTTATTTTGCACCTGATTTTCCTGGCAGTTATTGACGATCCTCCACCCTTCACACACACACAGACCCTTCTGGTTGTTGCCATGTTGAACTTTAGTTTCACTTTGAACAAACATGATGTCGCAGATGTTTTTCTCCTCTGAAGGTAATGTGAGCAGTTTTTTATGTTTTACTCGTTAAGACCTGTCGTTACCTGAGTCACAGTAGAAGTATTGATGTTGATATTTAGAGTAGAAGCAAAGTTACACTAGAAGGATAATTCTGCTTTTTAACTAAATACATTTCCTAATATCATAAATATATAATGCAATTTAAAGATTCTCCTTTGCAAATTATAATCCTGTATCCAAAGTATTACTTGTGCTTTATTATTCTATACTAATATATGTGTCATTATTACACTTGTGTTAACATGTAAAGAGCATTTTAATATTCCTTTTAGTATAAACATTTACACATTTTGTTTATAACGTCTGTGTCGTCTTGCTGCTTTGAATTCATGTGGGAACTAAATACTTCTTTGCTTCTTGAGCTCCAGATCTTATCAAGAGTTTGATCAGTTTGGATTCCAGGTATTAATTACAGGTAAGATAGAGACACTGTGCAGTTAGTCCTCTTCTAACTAATTCATTCAAATGTATCACTGACCTCTTGTGAACTATAGTGTCTTTTAATATTTCTGTCTGAGGGATTTCTCTGAATCTTAATTAGATCATAATATTTCTGTGTGTTTTGTTGACAGACCTGTGAGTAAAGAGACTGACTCACCTCACATCAGCCTCTTTCTGCTGATTTCTGTAGTTGTGAATCACTTCACTGCAGCATCATGACGCCATCTAGTGGACGGATGGTAGAAGTACAGCAGCTGATGGCAGCTTCCTCTGCCTCACACTGATATGAAACAGAGAAGAAGAGCCAATCAGTGGAGGAGCAGCTGGAGAAATGATGTACATTTGAGTTGATGTGCAGATGAATGATGTGTGTTTCTCTCCACATGAAGGTAGAAAGTGTGTGTGAGCTGATGTGGA
>NW_019525527.1:254899-255571 GCF_002814215.2 Seriola lalandi dorsalis | reverse complement strand
TAACTGTCCATGACTCACATCACTGCTCCATCATTATTCACACTCAAAGCTCTGTGTGTGTTAGGGTTAGAGACACACCACACTCTGCTGGACCTGGACCTGGACCTGAACCTGGACCTGGACCTGGACCGGGACCTGGATCCAGCTGTGTGTCCATGAAGAGCAACAAGTCCATGGGTCAACCGGAGAATTTCAGCCAATCTGTTGATGGAAGGTCAGAATTTAAAACAGTCAGAAAGACATTTCTCACTAAAAGTCAGTTGTTGTGTTTATTTAAAGATTGAAAATATTCTTCATCAGTTTTTATTCAACATGCACATTTATCAGTTCTGTTTTTGTTTCAGGATCCAGCAGCAGAGACCAGACTCTCCTGAACCCAGCTGTCTGTCTTTAAAGAGCGACCTGTCAAAGGATGTTTTCATTGGCTTTAAAGGGCGACGTCCATCAGCTGATCAGATGTAAGCTGTAACTGACAGTGAGACTCAGGTTATTGTAGAAAAGCACTAGTTTGTACGACGTGTTGTTGGACCTGGTCTGAAATCAAAGTGTTTGTGTCTATTGTGAACGTCCTCACTGGAAGGTGGAGGTAAAACAGTGGAGGCTTGGTGAGAGCTGTTGGGACTAAAGCAAACACTGAGCTGAAAGCTACAAACAGCTGCAGACTGAGCTGTT
>NW_019525527.1:249089-254568 GCF_002814215.2 Seriola lalandi dorsalis | reverse complement strand
AACCAGAGAGGGAGGAGAGCTGCCCAAGACCCTGACTCAGATGTACATCCACTTCCTGGTGGTTCAGTCCAAAGTGAAGAAGGTCAAGTATGATGGAGGATCTGAGACAGATCCACACTGGAGTCCAGAGAACAGGAAGATGATTGAGTCTCTGGGAAAACTGGCTTTTGAGCAGCTGCAGAAAGGAAACCTGATCTTCTATGAATCAGACCTGACAGAGTGTGGCATCGATATCAGAGCAGCCTCAGTGAACTCAGGAATGTTCACACAGATCTTTAAAGAGGAGAGAGGCCTGTACCAGGACAAGGTGTTCTGCTTCGTCCATCTGAGTGTTCAGGAGTTTCTGGCTGCTCTTCATGTCCATCTGACCTTCATCAACTCTGGAGTCAATCTGATGTCAGAAGAACAATCAACCTCCAAGAAGTCTGAACCAAGACGAGACAAATCTGCAGAGACACTCTTCTACCAGAGAGCTGTGGACGAGGCCTTACAGAGTCCAAAAGGACACCTGGACTTGTTCCTCCGCTTCTTCCTGGGTCTTTCACTGCAGACCAATCAGACTCTCCTACGAGGTCTGATGACACAGACAGGAAGTGGCTCAAAGACCAATCAGGAAACAGTCCAGTACATCAAGGAGAAGATCGAAGAGACTCCCTCTGCAGAGAAAAGCATCAACCTGTTCCACTGTCTGAATGAACTGAACGATCGTTCTCTAGTGAAGCAGATCCAACAGTCCCTGAGATCAGGAAGTCTCTCCACAGATAAACTGTCTCCTGCTCAATGGTCAGCTCTGGTCTTCATCTTACTGTCCTCAGAAGAAGATCTGGACGTGTTTGACCTGAAGAAATACTCTGCTTCAGAGGAGGCTCTTCTGAAGCTGCTGCCAGTGGTCAAAGTCTCTAACAAAGCTGTGTAAGTGTAGAGAGAGTTGATTTATTCATCATTATATAAAGACACTTCTGTCTTTTCAGCAGGAGAGAAAATAACTTCCTTTCTTCTTTAATTCCTCATGATCATCTCTTCAGACTGAGTGGCTGTAACCTCTCAGAGAGAAGCTGTGAAGCTCTGTCCTCAGTCCTCAGCTCCCAGTCCTCTAGTCTGAGACACCTGGACCTGAGTAACAACGACCTGCAGGACTCAGGAGTGAAGCTGTTGTCTGCTGGACTGAAGAGTCCACTCTGTACACTGGAGTTTCTCAGGTCAGATCAAGTTACTGTTTGTTTGAAATGTGATAAATATAAACTCTGGTTAATGAACAAAAACTAATTTGTGTTTTGTTGTATTTTTGTAAATATGTTGTTCAGTCAATAATCTGATGCATTTTCGTTTGTTTAAAATAGAACAATAAGAACTTCAGGCCTGAAATAAGATTACATATGAACCAGCAGCTCCTCACTGATGACTGTCTGTCTAAAGATGTAGAGTTGACTTTGCCTCAACTGAGCAAATTATTATTATTTTTTTAAAGATATTTTTTCTGGCTTTTTGTGCCTTTAATGAACAGGACAGTAGAGAAACAGGAAATGGGGAGGCAGAGAGAGGGGAAATGACATGCAGGAAAGGGCCGTCTGATTTGTGGGAGTTGAACCGGGGCCAGTTGCTGCGAGGACTCTGGCCTCTACATATGGGGCGCCTGCGTAACCCACTGCGCTACACAACGCCCCCAACTGAGCAAATTTAAAGTCCTTTTTTTTTTTTTACTAGTTCACTATTTCCCTGTGAGCTGCAGAGAAAATTGAAACCTTTGTTATCTCTCATAGTTGATTTATTCATCATTATATAAAGACACTTCTGTCTTTTCAGCAGGAGAGAAAATAACTTCCTTTCTTCTTTAATTCCTCATGATCATCTCTTCAGACTGAGTGGCTGTAACCTCTCAGAGAGAAGCTGTGAAGCTCTGTCCTCAGTCCTCAGCTCCCAGTCCTCTAGTCTGAGACACCTGGACCTGAGTAACAACGACCTGCAGGACTCAGGAGTGAAGCTGTTGTCTGCTGGACTGGAGAGTCCGCTCTGTACACTGGAGATTCTCAGGTCAGGATCCATCAACCTGTTTATCTGATGACAGTTTAACAGAGCAGCAGGTGTTGACAGAGGCTTCCTGTGTGTTGTTTTGTGTGTTCAGTCTGTCAGGATGTCTGGTCACAGAGGAAGGCTGTGCTTCTCTGGCCTCAGCTCTGAGCTCCAACCCCTCCCACCTGAGAGAGCTGGACCTGAGCTACAATCATCCAGGAGATTCAGGACTGAAGCTTCTGTCTGCTGGACTGGAGGATCCAGACTGGAGACTGGACACTCTCAGGTATGTAGAGGCCTGCTGCAGACACACACACTGTCTGATAGAGGAGGGACTATATGCAGGTGCAGACTTTACTTTTAGACGAGCTGATGAAGTATCTTCTCCATGTCTCCTCCCTGCTCTGTATCATTAAAGATGAAGACTCCACTTCCTGTTTCTCTGTGGTCAATGTATATCCATAGACACAAGCCTCCATCTGAACACAGTAATCAAACAGTCTGTGTATGAGCCATGTAATGTCCATGTGTGCATGCTGACAGAGAACGTGCTGGTCTGACCCCCCTCCTCCTTTCAGGGCGGAGCCTGGTGGAGTCCGATGGTTGACACCAGGTCTGAGGAAGTGTAAGTGTGTTTTTAATGTGATCGATGAAAACAAAGCAGCACATTCAACCATCAGGAGTCATCATCAAACTGCCAATAACTGATCAGATGATCAATAACTGCAGCTGTGTCTTGTTCTCTCCATCAGATTCCTGTGAACTCACAATCAACACAATCACAGTGAACAGACAGATCAAACTGTCTGACAACAACAGGAAGGTGACATATGTGGAGGAGGATCAGTCATATCCTGATCATCCAGACAGATTTGACCAGTGGCCTCAGCTGCTGTGTTCAACTGGTCTGACTGGTCGCTGTTACTGGGAGGTCGAGTGGAGAGGAGGAGTTGATATATCAGTGAATCACAGAGGAATCAGCAGGAAAGGAAACAGTAAAGACTGTATGTTTGGAAGGAACAATCAGTCCTGGAGTCTGTACTGCTCTGGTGGTCGTTACTCTGTCAGTCACAATGACAGAAAAACATATATCTCCTTCTCCTCCTCTGTCTCTGACAGAGTAGCAGTGTATGTGGACTGTCCTGGTGGCTCTCTGTCCTTCTACAGAGTCTCCTCTAACAAACTGATCCACCTCCACACCTTCAACACCACCTTCACTGAACCTCTGTATCCTGGGTTTGGGTTCTGGTGGACTGGTTCCTCAGTGTCTCTGTGTTGAATCTAGCAGAGAGAGAAACATTCTCACTGTTGAACAGATAGTTCAGTCTCCACATGTCTGTCTCTTTCACTCACACACAAGTTTTCAAATTCATGTATTAATAAATTAAGTTTTTGATGAATTATCTAGCCACCTATCTATCTATCTATCTATCTATCTATCTATCTATCTATCTATCTATCTATCTATCTATCTATCTTCTTGTGTTTTCACAATAAAAGCATCACCGATAACACTGGTCAACACCAAATTTATTGTTTAAGATTTTTTAGCTGATTTAGGATCATTTTGATGTGCTGAATCCAAAAATCACATTGGTTTTGCTCAATCAGGTCAACTTTCTGAACTAAGCTACATATTTGTTTTTTGACGTTTTTGTTTACATGTACGGGTATTTTCATGTCGTATGATGCAAAATTCTTTCTTATTTCTTGCAATAAACGAATTCTGAAGATTTTGCATGTGCCAACTTATGACTAATTTTTTTTTTTTATATTACAAGTGAATGAAATGGCTTTGACTAGAAGATCTTGCAAAAATAAGCCTGACTTATTCTGCTACATCTGCGGTGAATACACCATTGTTCCTAACAGGAATCTAGTCACAAGTTTCGTAAAGCGTGCTTACCATGCTTATTTTGGTATTAAACTTGGTGACCAGGATAAAGCTTGGGCGCCACACATGGTATGCAAGTCATGCACCGAGTATCTGCGTCAGTGGACCAAAGGCAAGAAGAGTTGTCTGAAGTTTGGAATTCCCATTTTTTGGAGGGAGCCGACTAACCATGTCACTGACTGCTACTTCTGCGCTATTGATGTGACTGGGATCAACAGAAAGAACCGAAGCAGCCTCAAGTATCCTGATCTTGAATCAGCACGTCGTCCTGTAGCTCACTGTGATGAAATTCCAGTACCTGTCTTTGGAGAACTTCCTGACATCAGTGACGAAGATTCCTCCAGTGTTCCAGAAGATGAAGAAGAAGAAGTGGTTCTTAACGATGAAGCTCCACATCCTTTTTCCCAAAAGGAGCTAAATGATCTAGTTCGCGATCTCAGCTTGTCAAAGTCCTCTGCCGAGCTATTGGCATCCAGATTAAAGAAAAAGAACCTCCTCTCTGACAGTGCTCGCATTACCTTTTACCGCAAAAGACATCAAGAGTTCCTCTGTTTTTTCTTTGAAGAGAAGGACTTGGTGTACTGTACAGATATTGCTCAGCTTCTGCACAAGCTTGGAGTGCCACAGTATGAACCAAAGATTGGAGACTGTTGATTGACAGCAGAGAGCGATCGCTGAAATGTGTTCTGCTTCACAACGGCAACCAGTTTGCCTCCGTACCCCTTGCTCACTCGACTACACTGAAGGAGAAGTATGAAGCGGTGAAGTATGTGCTGGAGAAAATTCGTTATGATCAGCATGAGTGGCTTATTTGTGTTGACCTGAAGATGGTGAATTTTTTGTTGGGACAACAGTCCGGCTTCACCAAGTACCCATGCTTTCTGTGCATGTGGGATAGTAGGGACACTGCTCAGTATTACACAAAGAAGGACTGGCCTGTGTGGGAGGAATTGGTGCCTTGCAGATCAAGGAACGTCATCAGCAATCCTCTGGTAGACAGAGACAAGATACTCTTCCTACCGCTGCACATCAAGCTCGGCTTGATTAAACAGTTCACCAAAGCTCTAGACAAGGATGGTGGCTGCTTCACTTACTTGTGCCATGTTTTTCCAGGATTAACCATAGAGAAGTTGAAAGCTGGCATCTTTGATGGTCCTCAAATCCGTCAGCTCATCAGAGATCCTGAGTTTGAAAACTCAATGAACGAAGTGGAACTGGAAGCATGGAAGGCTTCACACACGGAAGCATGGAAGGCTTCACACACACACACTCTCTCTCTCTATCATTTTTCATCTCTAACTTATAATGAATAATAAATAAATAACTAAAACTTCTGTATGTGTGTTAGTGTGCGCGCGCGCGCGCGCCACGTTTCCTTATCTGTATCTATTCATTCTCCCCCCGTTTCCTTGTTCAATTTTAGTTTCACTTTCACATTCTCAGGTTTGTTTGTGACGCAGATGATTTTCTCCTCTGAAGGTAATGTGATCCGTGTTTGATGTTTTAGTCGTTAACACCGTCGCTACCTGATTGAAAACCTGACTCTAGACTTACTTTAGTTTCATCGTCGTTATT
>NW_019525527.1:247696-249069 GCF_002814215.2 Seriola lalandi dorsalis | reverse complement strand
AAGCTTCTGAGTCCAGATTACCCAGAATGCTCAGGGAGTCAGAGGGAGGATGAGGAGGTGTTGGACGGTGAGGATGAAGAGCAGAGGAGGAGCAGAGAGGCATTTGTGAAGATCACAGTGAACTTCCTGAGGAGAATGAAGCAGGAGGAGCTGGCTGACCGTCTGCAGAGCAGTAAGAGGATTTCTCTAAAGATTCAACATGATGGAGAAATGAGACATTTACTGACATCAACACATTCCTCAGGGATGATCATATTTTCTTGATAATTCAGTAAAGGTCTAATTTCTTGTCTTTTAATGATGCAATTTAATCTAAAGAGTGTTATTTAATCTAAGCCCTGATGATGGATTAGTCTCCAGTAGATCTCCCTCTTAAATGGTGAAAGGGCAGAGACATCTCCTCCATAGAAAACCACATTTTATCAACTACAACATTAAGGCAACTTGTTATTATAATATTGATCATGACCTCTCTGTCCTCAGTCCCTCCTCCATCCCCATGATGGGACCTCGAGGACGGGTGGACCATCACTCACTTAATGCACAAAATTCTAATTTCAATGCTGCTTCTACAAACAATGTTTGGGAACATTATAAACTATGTGCTATAAATCCTAATCTGTAAATCTTCATTACTGGTCATTGTGTTTTTGCAATGCTGCCATAGAGCAGCAACTTTTTATTCTTCTAATGCTAATTTTAGATCAGTAGCTGCCCTGCAAAGCTGTGTTAAGTAGTGTTGTTAGTGTCGTCGTGTCAGGAAACAGGATGGGAGGGGCAAGGGGGCGATGAGTAGCTCACAGTGTGAATTTGTTTAGAGTCTTACTCCATTCTCTTGTTGGTGAAAAAGTTAGATACAGCAACTTTAAGAAAATATACTTTTTGTGTCCTTTCAGAATCTCCTGCCATGTGCCGACCGAGACTCAAATCTAACCTGAAGAAGAAGTTCCAGTTTGTGTTTGAGGGGATCTCTAAAGCAGGAAACCCAACCCTTCTGAAGCAGATCTACACAGAGCTCTACATCACAGAGGGAGGGACTGGAGAGGTCAATGATCAACATGAGGTCAGACAAATTGAAACAGCATCCAGGAAACCAGTCAGACCAGAAACAACCATCAGACAAGAAGACATCTTTAAAGCCTCACCTGGAAGAGACGGACCAATCAGAACAGTGATGACAAAGGGAGTGGCTGGCATCGGGAAAACAGTCTTAACACAGAAGTTCACTCTGGACTGGGCTGAAGACAAAGCCAACCAGGACATACAGTTCACATTTCCATTCACCTTCAGAGAGCTGAATGTGCTGAAAGAGAGAAAGTTCAGCTTGGTGGAACTTGTTCATCACTTCTTTACTGAAACCAAAGAAGCAGGAA
>NW_019525527.1:247205-247646 GCF_002814215.2 Seriola lalandi dorsalis | reverse complement strand
GGAGTGTTCACACAGATCTTTAAAGAGGAGAGAGGCCTGTACCAGGACAAGGTGTTCTGCTTCATCCATCTGAGTGTTCAGGAGTTTCTGGCTGCTCTTCATGTCCATCTGACCTTCATCAAGTCTGGACTCAATCTGATGTCAGAAGAACAATCAACCTCCAAGAAGTCTGAACCAAGACGAGACAAATCTGCAGAGACAAACTTTTACCAGAGAGCTGTGGACGAGGCCTTACAGAGTCCAAATGGACACCTGGACTTGTTCCTCCGCTTCCTCCTGGGTCTTTCACTGCAGACCAATCACACTCTCCTACGAGGTCTGATGTCACAGACAGGAAGTGGCTCAAAGACCAATCAGGAAACAGTCCAGTACATCAAGAAGAAGATCGAAGAGACTCCCTCTGCAGAGAAAAGCATCAACCTGTTCCACTGTCTGAATGAA
>NW_019525527.1:245435-247185 GCF_002814215.2 Seriola lalandi dorsalis | reverse complement strand
ACAGAGGAAGGCTGTGCTTCTCTGGCCTCAGCTCTGAGCTCCAACCCCTCCCACCTGAGAGAGCTGGACCTGAGCTACAATCATCCAGGAGACTCAGGACTGAAGCTTCTGTCTGCTGGACTGGAAGATCCAGACTGGAGACTGGACACTCTCAGGTATGTAGAGGCCTGCTGCAGACACACACTGTCTGATAGAGGAGGGACTTTATGCAGGTGCAGACTTTAGTATTAGACAAGGTGATGAAGTATCTTCTCCATGTGTCCTCCCTGCTCTGTATCATTAAAGATGAAGACTCCACTTCCTGTTTCTCTGTGGTCAATGTACATCCATAGACACAAGCCTCCATCTGAACACAGTAATCAAACAGTCTGTGTATGAGAGCCATGTAATGTCCATGTGTGCATGCTGACAGAGAACATGCTGGTCTGACCCCCCTCCTCCTTTCAGGGCGGAGCCTGGTGGAGTCCGATGGTTGACACCAGGTCTGAGGAAGTGTAAGTGTGTTTTTAATGTGATTGATGAAAACAAAGCAGCACATTCGACCATCTTCAAACTGTCACATCACTGATGTCAGGAGTCATCATCAAACTGTCAATAACTGATCAGATGATCAATAACTGCAGCTGTGTCTTGTTCTCTCCATCAGATTCCTGTGAACTCACAATCAACACAAACACAGTGAACAGACAGATCAAACTGTCTGACAACAACAGGGAGGTGAAAGTTGTGGAGGAGGATCAGCCATATCCTGATCATCCAGACAGATTTGACCAGCGTCCTCAGCTGCTGTGTTCAACTGGTCTGACTGGTCGCTGTTACTGGGAGGTCGAGTGCAGAGGATGGGTTGATATATCAGTGAGTTACAGAGGAATCAGCAGGAAAGGAAACAGTAACGACTCTGTGTTTGGAAGGAACGATCAGTCCTGGAGTCTGCACTGCTCTGATGGTGGTTACTCTGTCTGTCACAATGACATAAAAACATATATCTCCTCCTCCTCCTCCTCCTCCTCCGTCTCTAACAGAGTAGCAGTGTATGTGGACTGTCCTGCTGGCTCTCTGTCCTTCTACAGAGTCTCCTCTAACAAACTGATCCACCTCCACACCTTCAACACCACCTTCACTGAACCTCTGTATCCTGGGTTTAAGTTTAGGTTCAGTCCTGGTTCCTCAGTGTCTCTGTGTTGAATGTAGCAGAGAGAGAAACGTTCTCACTGTTGAACAGATAGTTCAGTCTCCACATGTCTGTCTCTTTCACTCAGTTTTTGATGAATAATCTATCTATCCACCTTCTTGTCTTTTCACAATAAAAGCATCACTGATAATAATCTTTGTGTTTTCTCTGAATCTGAGGACAACTGAGTCGATTCAGTTCAAACTAAAACACTGTCACAGTTTGTTTGAAAAGTCTGAGAAAAGACAAAGACAGTCAATGAAAATGTTGTTGAGGCTCTCAGTGTTGAAGGTTTACATTCAGAGAAAAGAATGAAAGGTCCTAAAAGAAGAGGTCTACATTAACCTGCTTCATGTGCAATTTGAAATGGCGAACTTCAAAGGTGATCTATGACTCCCCGGAAGTTTTGAGGTTGTTGGTTCAATCCTGAGACAGAGATTTAATGTTGAAAGCCAAAGTCCAGAGGAAAGACTGGAAGTCTCCAAGAGAAGAACTGGTTTTTGTTTCTGTCCCAGTCTCTCAAGCTGTTGAAGACTTGTCTAAAGGTTAGAGGTCATGGGTTTTAATCCTCAGTGACTC
>NW_019525527.1:244466-245415 GCF_002814215.2 Seriola lalandi dorsalis | reverse complement strand
AAACTGAAGAAGGTCAAGTATGATGGAGGATCTGAGACGGATCCACACTGGAGTCCAGAGAGCAGGAAGATGATTGAGTCTCTGGGAAAACTGGCTTTTGAGCAGCTGCAGAAAGGAAACCTGATCTTCTATGAATCAGACCTGACAGAGTGTGGCATCGATATCAGAGCAGCCTCAGTGTACTCAGGAGTGTTCACACAGATCTTTAAAGAGGAGAGAGGCTTGTACCAGGACAAGGTGTTCTGCTTCGTCCATCTGAGTGTTCAGGAGTTTCTGGCTGCTCTTCATGTCCATCTGACCTTCATCAAGTCTGGACTCAATCTGATGTCAGAAGAACAATCAACCTCCAAGAAGTCTGAACCAAGACGAGACAAATCTACAGAGACAAACTTCTACCAGAGAGCTGTGGACGAGGCCTTACAGAGTCCAGACGGACGCCTGGACTTGTTCCTCCGCTTCCTCCTGGGTCTTTCTCTGCAGACCAATCAGACTCTCCTACAAGGTCTGATGACACAGATAGGAAGTGGCTCACAGACCAATCAGGAAACAGTCCAGTACATCAAGAAGAAGATTGAAGAGACTCCCTCTGCAGAGAAAAGCATCAACCTGTTCCACTGTCTGAATGAACTGAATGATCGTTCTCTAGTGGAGCAGATCCAACAGTCCCTGAGATCAGGAAGTCTTCTCACAGATAAACTGTCTCCTGCTCAATGGTCAGCTCTGGTCTTCATCTTACTGTCCTCAGAAGAAGATCTGGACGTGTTTGACCTGAAGAAATACTCTGCTTCAGAGGAGGCTCTTCTGAAGCTGCTGCCAGTGGTCAAAGTCTCTAAAACAGCTGTGTAAGTGTAGAGAGAGTTGATTTATTCATCATTGTATAAAGACACTTCTGTCTTTTCAACAGGAGAGAAAATAACTTCCTTTCTTCTTTAATTCCTCATGATCATCT
>NW_019525527.1:243938-244446 GCF_002814215.2 Seriola lalandi dorsalis | reverse complement strand
GACTTTTCCCTCCTCTGTGCTTCTGGCAGCAGTGATGGAACCTGCCCTCTCTTTGTTGTGGCCAGTTGGGGTTATGTGACACGGGCTGTATGAGGTACTGATCCATCCTGCAGTAAACGCTCCCAGTTTGGAGAAGTAGACAGGAGTATCAGCACAGAAGCCGAGCCATTAGCTGCTGTGGATGATAATCCAACTATCCCTTTAATGTTTTCTGCATAATGTGTTTCTGTTTCTGTCCTGGAGGTCAGTTGATGTTACTGTCAAATGCAATAAGAGAGAAATATTTTTCACATTTTGTTCTTGTTAATGTTCTTTCTGTATTTCTTTTGAATCAATACTATTATTACCATCACCCTTGCATTACCGTTGAAACAAACTGATTTCCTGATTTACAATGTTGATGTTTTTGTTTTATACCAAAATAGATTTTAAAAAATTATAAAACAAACAAACCAAAAGAAACACCGAGCGATCTGATTGGTTGTAGGAGTGATCTATGTGCAGCAGG
>NW_019525527.1:241991-243918 GCF_002814215.2 Seriola lalandi dorsalis | reverse complement strand
TGGAGTCCGATGGTTGACACCAGGTCTGAGGAAGTGTAAGTGTGTTTTTAATGTGATTGATGAAAACAAAGCAGCACATTCAACCATGATCAAACTGTCAATAACTGATCAGATGATCAATAACTGCAGCTGTGTCTTGTTCTCTCCATCAGATTCCTGTGAACTCACAATCGACACAAACACAGTGAATAGACAGATCAAACTGTCTGACAACAACAGGAAGATGACACGTGTGGAGGAGGATCAGTCATATCCTGATCATCCAGACAGATTTGACCACTGGCCTCAGCTTCTGTGTTCAACTGGTCTGACTGGTCGCTGTTACTGGGAGGTCGAGTGGAGCGGAGCAGTTGATGTATCAGTGAGTTACAGAGAAATCAGAAGGAAAGGAAACAGTAAAGACTGTGTGTTTGGAAAGAACGATCAGTCCTGGAGTCTGAACTGCTCTGATGTTGGTTACTCTGTCTGTCACAATCACAGAGAAACATCTATCTCCTCCTCCTCTGTCTCTCACAGAGTAGCAGTGTATGTGGACTGTCCTGCTGGCTCTCTGTCCTTCTACAGAGTCTCCTCTAACAAACTGATCCACCTCCACACCTACAACACCACCTTCACTGAACCTCTGTATCCTGGGTTTGGAGTCTGGTTTAATCCTGGTTCCTCAGTGTCTCTGTGTTGAATGTAGCAGAGAGAGAAACGTTCTCACTGTTGAACAAATAGTTCAAGTTTTCAGATTTATTTATTAATAAATCAGTAAAGTGTTTGATGACTAATCTATCTATCTATCTATCTATCCATCTATCTACCTTCTTGTCTTTTCACAATAAAAGCATCACTGCTAATCGTTGTGTTTTGTCGGAATCTGAGGACAACTGAGTCGATTCAGTTCAAACTAAAACATTTTCACAGTTTGTTTGAAAAGTCTGAGAAGAGACAAAGACAGTCAATGGAAATGTTGTTGAGGCTCTCAGTGTTGAAGGTTTACATTCAGAGCAAAGACTGAAAGGTCCTAAAAGAAGAGGTCTACATGTGATGGAACCGGCCCTCTCTTTGTTGTGGCCAGTTGGGGTTATTTGACATCGGCTGTATGAGGTGATTTCCTGATTTACAATGTTGATGTTTTTGTTTTATGCCAAAGTTTAAAAAAAATTGCAAAACAAGCAAACAAACCAAAAGAAACACCGAGCGATCTGATTGGTTGTAGGAGTGATATATGTGCAGCAGGCGGCGGTAGTGCGACACTCAGGAGGTTCCGCTGCCATTAAACCGCCGAAGAAGAAGAAGAAGGAAAAAGAAAAAGAAGGAGGGTCGTTAACGATGGCAGCAGCTACCTCAGAGCTACGGGTGGATCACCTGCCTTCAGACCCGCTGCTGCACATTTTATCCTTCCTGGGCTTCAGGGACCTGATCCAGTAAGTGTCCGACACCAGAACCCGGAGACTCCGACACACTCTTTTTACTGAGTTTTAATAAAACTGACGTGAAGAAGCTGCGGGACGGAAACAAGCTAACGGCTACTGCTAACAACAACAACCCGCAGCAACAAAAACAACCTGCACGTAGAAATATTCATACAAACATTAATATAAACATTAATATCGTGAGTGAAAATACATGTAAGTGAAGTTATTGTCGGTGAATAAAGTAAAGCCGAAGCTGTCAGCTCCAAACATGGTCACTCCCGGCAGCAGCAGCTAGTTAGCTTAGCATGTAGCTTGTGTTTTTGTTTTCCTTCTTATCTCGAATAAAAAGTGTCAGAAACTGTTTATCATCTGTTTATACAAACTAATATTAAGTAAAACAACTCTTGAATGACGTAATCACGTTTAAAAACGCTCGATAACAAGATACAGATCCTGTTTATTACATTTATTATCATATTTATATAATTATTATTAATACAGCACCTCCAAATGTGAGGTACTTG
>NW_019525527.1:240539-241971 GCF_002814215.2 Seriola lalandi dorsalis | reverse complement strand
AAGCATCACTGATAATCTTTGTGTTTTGTCTGAATCTGAGGACGACTGAGTCGATTCAGTTCAAACTAAAACATTTTCACAGTTTGTTTGAAAAGTCTGAGAAAAGACAAAGACAGTCAATGAAAATGTTGTTGAGGCTCTCAGTGTTGAAGGTTTACATTCAGAGAAAAGAATGAAAGGTCCTAAAAGAAGAGGTCTACATTAACCTGCTTCATGTGCAATTTGAAATGGTGAATTTCAAAGGTGGTCTATGACTCCCCGGAAGTTTTGAGGTTGTTGGTTCAATCTTGAGACAGAGATTCAATGTTGAAAGCCAAAGTCCAGAGGAAAGACTGGAAGTCTCCAAGAGAAGAACTGGTTTTTGTTTCTGTCCCAGTCTCTCAAGCTGTTGAAGACTTGTCTAAAGGTTAGAGGTCATGGGTTTTAATCCTCAGTGACTCATTGAAGTTTTAAGTCCAACACTCAAAGTTAAGAACTCAGAATCTCTCTCAACCTCAAAGTGTTGAGACATTTAGAGGTTGTGTGTTTGATAATTAGCATGTCAGAGAGTCCAACACCCAGAGGAAAGACTGACAAGCTTTTAGAAAAGGCCAATTATCTAAAGCGCATGTCTTTGGACTGTGGGAGGAAGCCGGAGCACCTGGAGGAAACCCACGCACAACATGCTGATGCTGCACAGAAAGGCCACTGCACCACCTTGCTGCCCTGCTGATCTTTAACATGCACATGATTTTCCTGGCAGTTACTCTGCATGATGAGTACTTTTACTTTGATACTTTCACTACATGTTACTGATAGTACTTGTGGACTTTAACTCAGATAAAATTAGGATCGACAAGTCAGTTTAGCCTCAGGTCAATTTTCTTCTACTCCATTAGCTGGCGGCCAGAACATAATCAAAGGCTAATTAAAAAAAATGCAACTGGAATTGGAAGTGATTATGCAGGTAACTTGCTGCTCAGATGGAGATCATTTTTTTCATTAAAATAATATGACGGTTCAGATATTTTACTGCTGGCAAGCCGCCAGTCGCCGACCACTGCAGTTTAGGGATGTTACTGCCAAACTCTACAAGAAAGACTCAAACGTCCCTTGTGTATCCAGCAAGACTGCCAAACCTCTGCACTGCAGTTAGATGACAAACTACTAATGACTGTCCCTGGATCTCAAGGAACTTCTCAGCTGCTTTGTGCCACTGGTTTGTGGACCAGCGTTCATAGGACTTTTCCCTCCTCTGTGCTTCTGGCAGCAGTGATGGAACCTGCCCTCTCTTTGTTGTGGCCAGTTGGGGTTATGTGACACGGGCTGTATGAGGTACTGATCCATCCTGCAGTAAACGCTCCCAGTTTGGAGAAGTAGACAGGAGTATCAGCACAGAAGCCGAGCCATTAGCTGCTGTGGATGATAATCCAACTATCCCTTTAATGTTTTC
>NW_019525527.1:239452-240519 GCF_002814215.2 Seriola lalandi dorsalis | reverse complement strand
ACTGCTAACAACAACAACCCGCAGCAACAAAAACAACCTGCACGTAGAAATATTCATACAAACATTAATATAAGCATTAATATCGTGAGTGAAAATACATGTAAGTGAAGTTATTGTCGGTGAATAAAGTAAAGCCGAAGCTGTCAGCTCCAAACATGGTGACTCCCGGCAGCAGCAGCTAGTTAGCTTAGCATGTAGCTTGTGTTTTTGTTTTCCTTCTTATCTCGAATAAAAAGTGTCAGAAACTGTTTATCATCTGTTTATACAAACTAATATTAAGTAAAACAACTCTTGAATGACGTAATCACGTTTAAAAACGCTCGATAACAAGATACAGATCCTGTTTATTACATTTATTATCATATTTATATAATTATTATTAATACAGCACCTCCAAATGTGAGGTACTTGAACTCGAGTATTTTCTTGTCTTGCTACTTTATACTTCTACTGCTCGACACAAAAAAAACGTGAGGAATTGCTGATATTCCTTTTAATTATTGGAATGATTTTAACATGTTTTTAATTATTTTGAGGTTTGGACTGTTGGCTGGAAGCTTTGTGGATGTGACAAGAATTTTCTGAATAATCACTCAAACCAAACAATCTATTAATTATTATCCCATAATAAAATTAACAGTAATGATAATTTAATAATATAATATATAACAATCAAACACTCACAGGGGACATTTTACTACTAAGATTACCTTTTACTTTTATTATTTTAAGTAAAGTTTCCTGATTGCACTTACATCATTTTGCCTGAGTAACATTTTCAGTGCAGTATTTTTACTGTGTGGTATTAGTACTTTTACTTAAGTAAAGAATGTGAGTACTTCCTCCAACACTGCAGCTCTCACACCAGAGGAACCGTCAGAGCAGCAGAGAAAATATGAAATGGTTTATATCCACAGCTTGAAATAAATAACTATCTTTATCCTTCTTTCTCTCCTCTGCAGTTGTAGTTATGCGAGCAGGAGGTTGAATGAACTTTCCAAACACAACCCGCTGTGGAAATCCCTCTGCTCCAAACACTGGCTGCTGACAGAGTGAGTACATGGAGG
>NW_019525527.1:238696-239402 GCF_002814215.2 Seriola lalandi dorsalis | reverse complement strand
GGGGGGGGGGGGGGGGGGGGGGGGGTTTCTGCAGGACACTGTTGAGCAGAAGTGTGGGGTAGACACACAGACACATGTAGGTATCAGTTGAGTCAGTAGATGAACAACAGTGTTTCTTAATTATGTGAAATATCACCCCTCTTATTCTTTGTCTCTTCATGTTTTTGGAAACACATTATTTTAACTCCTATTTATCGTTTATAATCAGTATGTAAACATGTAATAATGTGTGTGTGTGTGTGTGTGTGTGTGTTTGCGCGCAGTGCCGACCGGCTGCAGAGCGGCGTGTCCTGGTACTGTCTCTTCAAACAGTACTACAGGGACCTGGGCCGCTACATCCAGTACTACCCGGTGCTGAAGAGAGCCTGGGAGCAGCTGAAGAGCTTCCTGCAGCAGAGGTGTCCACGCATGATCGCATCGCTCAAAGGTGACGCAACGACAACAGTGTACACCACTCAGGGTCCAAACATCAGTCTGACTTCAACAGTCAGACTGATAGTGAGGTGATGTAATAAACTAATAAAGGAGCAAAAACAAACGTGTTGCGTATATGTTTATCAGGTGTAACTGTTCATTTTACCAACAGATGAAAACAAAAGCATGTTCTCTGAAAGAAGCTAAACATCTGATGACATTTTTCTGTTTCTATTTCAGATTTATTTTGTTAAATGGAGAAAAATATTGACATAATTTTTATTTTATTTAT
>NW_019525527.1:228046-238646 GCF_002814215.2 Seriola lalandi dorsalis | reverse complement strand
CCAAACATCAGTCTGACTTCAACAGTCAGACTGATAGTGAGGTGATGTAATAAACTAATAAAGGAGCAAAAACAAACGTGTTGCGTATATGTTTATCAGGTGTAACTGTTCATTTTACCAACAGATGAAAACAAAAGCATGTTCTCTGAAAGAAGCTAAACATCTGATGACATTTTTCTGTTTCTATTTCAGATTTATTTTGTTAAATGGAGAAAAATATTGACATAATTTTTATTTTATTTATAAAGAATCTTTTTAAATAACAGTTTTTATCTAATGAAGACAGTCAGTTGTTTCAGCAGTAAATCTCTTTGGTGTGAGGAATTTTCTTTCATTCAAACTTCATTCACACATTTCTTTTTTTTTCCTTGATGAAAAACCTCTCGTTGATCGCAGTTCCTTTCGTATGAATAAAGATCTTCCTCCATAACGTTGTTCTTTGTTTGCTTCCTCCTCAGAGGGCGCCACAGAGGTGGAGCTTAACGACATCGAGGCTCAGATTGGCTGCAGACTTCCAGACGACTACCGCTGCTCGTACCGCATCCACAACGGACAGAAGCTGGTCATCGCCACAGAGGTGGAGCTTAACGACATCGAGGCTCAGATTGGCTGCAGACTTCCAGACGACTACCGCTGCTCGTACCGCATCCACAACGGACAGAAGCTGGTCATCCCAGGGTCGGTGTCTGTCCCGCAGAGTCTCCCTGAGGCCCATGGTCTCCCTGTCTAACCTCCGTCTGTCTGTCTGTCTGTCTGTCTGTCCTCAGGCTGATGGGCAGCATGTCCCTGTCCAACCACTACCGGTCGGAGGTGCTGCTGGACGTGGAGACGGCGGCCGGAGGTTTCCAGCAGAGGAAGGGGATGAGACGCTGCCTCCCGCTCACCTTCTGCTTCCACACCGGACTCAGCCAGTACATGGCTCTGGAGCCCGCGGAGGGACGCAGGATGTTCGAGAGCTTCTACCCCTGCCCCGTCCGTAACCTTCCTGTCTGCCTGTCCTTTCAAAATAAGTCACTTTACAGACAGGAAAAAGCTTCAAAACTTTGGACTGAAACATGAAACTAACTAAACAAACTAACAGAGGTTTCTGTGGAATCAGTCATGGCCACGTTATAGCGCTTCAGGTTACACTGTGGTGACCTTTGACCTTGGATTTCTCACCTAAAATCGACTCTTTTTTCATGATCAAGACCAACATCAGGATGTTTGTGTGTCCATGCGCTGAAGTCTGTCCTGTTGACTCAAACAAAGACGTCTTTTTGTCTTTCAGGATCAGACGGCTCAGGATCCTTCAGCCATCGACATGTTCATCACAGGTCGGTTCATTCACCTCCTCTGCTTCAGGTGAAAGGGACAGGTGTATGTGCAGGTGTTCTGAACACAACAGGAAGTTAGTTTTTGTAGTTTGGCCGTCAGCTGTTGGGAGAAGGTTAAAGTGCTTTAAACCACTTAATGTCTGATAGCTGCAATTTGTGTCAGAAGTTACACTCAGATCTGAACACACAGACATTTTTAGATTCAGTATGACTTCCTGTTCCCGGGGATCTGATGTCCCTTCAGAATAAAGCTCCAGAAATCCACGTAGAAACCAGAGAAAAAAGAGGCTGCAGAACTTCATTGAGAATCCTCCTGTTTCCTTCAGTGTCACAGTGATCCAGTGACGGTTGACTACATGTAATGTTCTGACTGTTAACGTCCCCCAAAGCATCATGGTCACTGTAGTTCAGTGTCCCATCATCAGGTCAACATTTAAAATACTTTGGTTTCTTTCAGTTTGTATAAAAACCTTTCCGTCATTTTTCATAAATCTGTAAATACAAGACTGAAAAGTTTGAATAACAACAGAAATGACAGTTTCATTGATATTTGCTGTGTGTTGAAAAGCTGTTAACGACATTCAAGTCTCATAGTGGAACAAAAACTTTACACTTGATTTAAAAGACACGTGTGACAAACGTCTTTAACTGTGGCCACGTTCGTCTGCGTTCAGGTTCCTGTTTCCTGGAGTGGTTCACCACTTACGTCCACAACGTCGTCACAGGAGAATATCCAATCATCAGAGACCAGATCTTCAGGTAACACACACACATTAAAGCCTCATTTAAATCTATTGGTGACACCACAGGCAGATTCAGATGTGTGTGTGTGTGTGTGTGTGTGTGTGTGTGTGTGTGTGTGTGTGTGTGTGTGTCCTTGTGTTTGCAGGTATGTGCATGATAAAGGTTGCGTGGCGACCACCGACGACATCACCGTCTCTGTTTCTACCTCCTTCCTGCCAGAACTTTCCTCCGTCCATCCTCCGCACTTCTTCTTCACCTACCGCATCAGGTACCCGTCTGTCTCCGCAGTGCAAACGGCACGTTAGGTGGTTCTTCTTCTGTGTTTTAATTAAGTCGCTCTCTCAGAATAGAGATGTCGAGCGGCGCCTCGCCTGAAGCTGCCTGTCAGCTCGACAGCCGCTACTGGAAAATCACCACCTCCGACGGCAACGTGGAGGAAGTTCAGGGACCCGGCGTGGTCGGTACGCTGCTCCCATCACACGACCACCCGCGCAGCTCGACTGTGATTGGCTGAGATGAGCCGCTGAATTCATGTCTGTGTATCTGTGCAGGAGAGTTTCCGGTCATGACACCCGGAAAGGTCCACGAGTACTCCAGCTGCACCACCTTCTCCACCCCGTCTGAGTACATGGAGGGGCACTACACCTTCCACAGGCTCGGTAACAGCTGCTCGCTCTTTATGATCCATATGAGTCTTTATCATGTTCATGGAGGCTTGTCTCATGGAGACGTGAGAAGTTCAACGACAGTAAAATATGTCTCAGTGAAAACAGCAGATGTTTGTTTCTCTTGTAGCCAATAAAGAAGAAGTTTTCCACGTGGCCATCCCCCGTTTCCACATGGTCTGCCCCCCCTTCAGAGAGCCAGTGGTCCGAACGGTAAAAGCAGCAATTATTCTCCTACATTCAGAACTTAAGATTTGAAATTGATGTGTTTTGATTTAACAGCTGAAGTTTGTTCCGTCTGTTTTGTCGTCTCGTTCGGTTTCAGGACCAAACAAACTTTTCTGTTGTGAAAAAATGAAACGGTGGTGGGGTCTGAGCTTCACAGACCTTCCTGACAGCTGACTCCTGCTCCTGCATTTATTTGTTTGTAAATTTTGTTTCCTAAATGAATCATTGAAAAAGTGAAGGTCCCTAAATAATCAAACTTTTAGCAGACTTGAACGTTGGGCTCCATTTTGCTGGAGGAGAAAAATACAGTAGTTCCTGTAAAACAGCTGGAGAACGGCCCGTGTTTAGTTTTAGCAGAACAGTTGTAAGATTCCTACATGATGAAACCTTCAGATGAGTGAAGCTGCAGCTCTTAGACTGACCCTCTACCTTCTCCTTCCCGGTGGTGTCTAATACCTGCAGCAGAAAGCATCGACCAGTTTCACGCCTCGCCTCGACGACCACGACGACGACGGCGAGTACTGCGACGGAGATGGAGACGACTTCGGCGACCTGAGAGGAATCAACATGGCCGCGCTGGAGGGAGCGTGGTGCCCCCGACACATCTGACCCCTGACCCCCTCCCCCCACACACACACACACACACACACACTACAGTGTTAATGGACTGTCAGTTATTCAGATCTGATTGATGACACTATAACCCCCTGGATGACCTGAATGGCTGACAGACAGCAGGGGATTCTGGGACAGAGCCATACAAGGGACAGGATCACGTCGACTTCCAGCTGTCAGTCAAGACGAATGAAACAAAAAATGCGAATGAGTTGCAGTTTTTTTTAGTTTTCTTCTTCTTCTCGTGTTTAAACTTTTCTCATGATGATATGAAAGTGTCGGATAAGCTCGGACAAGAAGGGGCGGGGCGGCGACGTCACCGCCGCCTCCTCCGCTTAAAGTGTTACCGCTGTTCTTCGTGATGACGAGGACGAGCTGCAACTCCCAGTTTAGAGGTAGAAGAATCAGATTTGTGCCGACTGACGCACCAATCAGGAGCGAGCTGGAGATTTGTTGTTGGTTCCTCCGTCAGAAGATTTGAGGTTCTATATAATAATCATAGAGGTCTTTTCCACTGCAGGAACCTAACACAGGTTCTTGTACGTTACGTTTCATATTAAAGGGGAAACTCAGTTAGTGGCTGTAGCTTTATATTTCCTGCACAGTGGGACTGATCACTTCTTCACGTTTAGGAACAAATGTGCAACAAGATTCATCAGTTTATCATCGGACACGACAAAGAAAAGCACTGATGATTCATTTTCTGTTGATCCACTAATGGTTTCAGTTCAGGTCATATAACGGCGTCTCTTTACGCCTGGCGGGCTGTTGACGAGCGCCTCACCTGGGCCGCGGCGGCAGGTGAGGCCTCGGGTGAGTTGTGGCTCTTCTGTCCGTCTCCGTTTGTATCGATGAGCTGCGTTTACTGACCAGTAGGTGAAGCTGCAGCGCCCTCTGCAGGAACACAGGGCAAACTACCTGAGACACTACAGCTGGTTAGTGAAGCTTGGCGAACACTGACAACAGATCACACACACACTGATTATCAGTTACAGATATTATTAGACATATAAGCTAGTTTTCTTTTTTCTCACGCAGCGTCACATGAAAGGTGACAGCTGCTCTGCTGATTGGTAGAGAGTGAGGACACAGGCGTGAGACGGACGACAGATGAAGATGATGGTTTTATCCACTGAGACAGGGACGAAATGTCCAGCTTCACTTTTCAAGAAACTATAATCTCTCTCCAGCGTCAGTCCACAGTCAGACCGACTCATCCATGAAGGTTATTGTGGCCGTGGATTCTACATGATCTTCACCTTCTGTGTGTTTTTTGAGTAAGAAAATCATTTAATCCGTTATTTAATTAAGCCGATGCCTGGCTGCAGCTCGTGCAGGTGGATGCAGGTGCGGTGGTAAAGTGGCGGTTGCTGCCTCCATGTTACTTTAAGTTCCTGCAGTGGAAGAAAAGGCTAAAAGTTGGTTTTTGAATCATGTGTCCTCGTTGCTTCAGAGCTTTTTTTTTTCTTTTCTGAGTGACAGACATAGTGTGAATATCAGGAACAAACTTTGATCAGGAGAAGAAGAGGTGATGTCTCGTGCTCAGTGCTTCACGTTGTTTCCTTAAACTTGAGTTTATCACATAAAGTATTTTTTCTTTTGGAAGCGGCTCCCCTCGTCAGGACGAGCCGTCACTCTGATGTGGTTGCTGGGTTTGTTTTTCTATGTTTTGGCTAAATAAATAAGAAATACTCGTGGCTGCAGACTGACTGTGTCCTGTCGTCACCATCACGGGATCAGGTAAACACACACACACACACACACACAGTAGATCCTGAGCTTTCAACCACACCCACAGTCTTCATCAGTGGATCAGTTGTCTTCAGTGTGTAACATTATTTATTTATATTTCATAGTGAAGAAATATTCTGATCTTTTACTAAAGTACAACAAACTAAAAAAAACAGTTTAATTAAAAGTACAGAAGAATAATCAAGAGCTGTTTTCAACTACTTTATACACTGGGGCTGCAACTAACATTTAGTTTTTATTATTGATTATTATGCTGATTATCTTCAGGATCAATCGATTTAATCATTTGGTCAATTGAAGAAATGGTGAAAAAACAAACATCAAACATCTTCAGTTCAAACCCTTCGAGTCGTGAACCAGCAGAAGTTTGGAAGTAAATTTCCTTCATTGGAATTTATAAAGGTTCAGAGAAAATACAAAAGATGCATCAACTAAAACTGTTTCCATGACAACAGCAGCAGCTTCATCAACAACACGTTTAATAATCCGAGCTGTAAAAAAAAAAAAAACTTTATTCATTATTTAAAGGAGCAGAATCAAACGTTTCTGTGGTGGAACTGAAACAGTCACTAACGGGTTTACATGAGCGTCACCGGGTCACAGTACATGTGAACAGGTGGAGGTGTGTGTGTGTGTGTGTGTGTGTGTGTGTGTGGTCGTACGGACTAACGAGCTGCGTTCAGGACGATCTCTGTTTGACTCGTCAGTTTGTTGATATCTGAGAGATTCATTCATGTTGTTGTTGTTTTCTCAAAACATGATGGAAAACACGGAGAACTGACTGTTTTTAAATGACATGGATTTTTCAGGAAATGAAAAATACTGTTGGTATTAATTTTCCCGTCGTATCTTTCACACATTTTGTCAAAGCTGGCGTCTTCCAGCCCTGAGTTCCTCCTTCCTCCCTCTCCACTTATTCTTCATCCTCGTCTTCTTCCTCCTCCTCTTCTATCACCCTCCCTGTTCTCCGTCGTTTCCTCCCCGCTCTTGTCTCCTTCCTCTCCTCTCCCTCCTCCTCCTCCTCGTTCTCCTCCCCCTCCTCATCCTCCCCTCCTCCTCCTCCGCCTCCTCCTCCTCCTCCACCTCCTCCTACTGCTGCTGCCCCCCCTCCTCCTCCGCCCTCCTCCTCCCGGGCGTTGCAGCGGCTGCAGTGCCTCCTGAACCCTCCCAGGTAGTGGGACCTGAAGCAGCAGAAGGGGCAGGCGTAGCGTCCGGGCCGGTGAGACGCTCTGACGTGCTGCTGCAGGCGGCTGGGCAGGAAGAAGGAACGCTTGCAGTCCTTGCAGCTGTACGGACGCTCCACGTCGTGGCTGCGCACCACGTGACTGATGGCGAAACCTGCAAGAACACACACAGGTACAGGTTCATCCACAGCTGACACACAGGGAGGAGGCAGGAAACAGGCTTCTATGTTTACAAAGAGATTTGTCTTAAAACTGTTTCAGGACTGAATGTGGCGACAGACTTAGAGAAACCGTCTGAGCTCCAGTCACATCAGAGGTTCCCTGGAGGGTTTTCTACCTCTTGTAGCTCTATGGAGCTTCTCTTCTATGAGCGGCTTCCTGTTTTATTTGTCATGCATGAGCACTGGCTCCAGGCGAGGACTCAAAGGTCCCGCCTCCGGCAGAGTGTTGACGTGTTTGACAGGAAACGTTACAGGTACCTTTGAGTTTGGTCTTCCAGCCACAGATGAGGCAGACGAAGCGGTTGGAGATGAAGCGCACCACCTTGGCCGTTGCCTCCATCTCCTCCTTCAGCAGGTCTCCGCTCAGCCCGGCCACTTCCTCCTCCTCCGCCGCCCCGCTGCTCTGCGTCTGTTTGGGCGGAGCGGCGTCCCGTCTGACGGCCTGGGAGGCGTACGCTTTGGGGATGTCGTGCTTCCTCACCACGTGGTTGACGCCCAGAGCTTTCAGCTTGTTCTTCCAGCCACAGATGAGGCAGCGGTAACCGGCGCCGTCGAACATCAGAACGCTTTCGTCTCCTTCAATGTTCGTCTCCTTCGCCTCCGGCCTCTGGGGGGCGCCGTCCTCTTCATTTCCCTCCCCTTCCTCCTCCTCCTCAGCCTCACTGCTCCTCTTTCTTTTCAGAGCATCCTTCCCTCCCTCCTTCTCCTCCTCCTCACCTTCCTCTCCCGCCTTCTCCTTCTCTCCCCCATCACTCCCATCATCTCCTCCCTCTCCCCCTCCTCCCCCCTCCCTCTCGTCCATGCAGTGTTTGGAGATGATGTGCTTGTACAGCTTGGTGAAGTCCCGGCTGGTGTAGAAACAGTCGGAGCAGTGGAACAGCCGGGCGGTGCCCTGGTACATCAGGATGTTGCCTAGGCGACCCACCACCACGCCGTCCAGGCAGGCGGGGTGGGAGGCCGCCATGTGGGACAGCTGGTGGGCGTGGCTCTTGGAGAAATGGCCACAGTGGGGGCACTGCAGGTGAGCAGCGACGCCACCGCCCACTTCACCTCGAGTTTGAATGATGACAGACATCACTGCTTTTCTATAAGATGGAGAGAAGAAAACCGTCAGGAAACACAGTCAGTGATGTAAAAACTTTAGATTAATGAGACATTTTCAAGGAAAAATTTATTAAATAATTAATAATTGATTATTTAAATTATATTATTATATTAAATAAATATTTTAATTTAAATCTTAGTTTGATTTTCAGTCAAAAATGACAAAGCAAAGTGACAAAATAAGAAATTTGACATTTTTCACTATTTTCTAACTTTTTTAACTGACAGCTGATTAATTAATTAAAAGTGATGCCATCCCTGATTTTCCTTCATGTTAGTTTATAGAAAGTATAATGGAACCATGGAATACATCATATATGAACATCTAAAATAAAAAAGGAGACTGATTTTCTTACTATTTTCTGATATTTGAAAAACTAAATGATTAATTGAAAAGTCCTTAATGAGAGATCGATCATTAGTAGCTGAACATGAACATATTAACTATATCTTATCTTTAGCCCCGCCCAGCTGACTCTCTCCATCACCAGACTTCTTTTAATTTACCGCAGTTTTCCCAAACACGTGAAAGCAGAGGAAACACCTGGGCTCGTGCAGAACTGACACCTATCTGCGAAGTGAAGTCGCTGCTTCACACGTCATTCCGGGTTCGTCCCGGGATTGTGACCGTTTTATATTAACGGTAAACGTTTTTTTGGACTCAATGCGCTAACGGAGCGCAGCTAACATGCTAACTCTCCCGCTTCAAACCGCGTCTTAAACCGTGTTTCCCCGCCCACCTGCCTCTGCCGCCGGCTGCGTTTATCTGCGCCGAAGCTCCACAGCCGGAACCGATAAGAAACGAACCCGGGAGAAATAATTGAACCGTTTTAAATGTTTCGGTGTGAACCGGATCCACCGAGCAGCTGCAGCGAGCTGAGACGCTGCGGTCAGCTTCCGTGTTTACCTCCGGCACAGCCAATCAGCTCGCTTCAGCCGCCTGACGGCCGACCAATCACAATTGCCCATGAAACCAAGCTCCTTCTTATTAATTCATCGTTAAATTAATCATAATTAAAATTAATAATTAAAGTAGATGATCCGATATTATGAATAGGTTCCAGCCCTGTCGATAAAGTTTATTTTATTTTGACACACATTCAAAACACCCACAGTAATCCACAAGACTTTAAAGCTGCTTTTTTTGTCATTGGTGGGAATTTTTAATTTTTATTTATTTATGTATATTTCGGCTTCCGAAGGAGGACATGATGGAAAATGTCCCGGACCCACTGGACACAACGCGTCCATGAAATCTATTTATATTCTATTATATAACAACATGACGCAGATTTAAACACAGACGGAATATTCTCATAGATGATGTATCTGCTGAGTAACTGGGTTATCCTGTGTGTGTGTGTGTGTGTGTGTGTGTGTGTGTGTGTGTGTGTGTGTGTGTGTGTGTGTGTGTGTGTGTGTATCCAGGGCAGACTAAAGGTGATTAATGAAGCTATTTCTGTCCGGAGAAGCAAATAATACCTGCAGAGGAGGGAAGAGAAGACTACATCTCCCATCACCACTTCAGTATGACATCTTTCAGACAGGTGTGTTTGTGTGTTTGTGTGTGTGTGAGTTGTGTGTGTGTGTGTGTGTGTGTGTGTCCGTGGGAAGGAGAGAGGGAGACCTTTAAACCACCAGGCAGCCATCTAATTGGCTGCTGGGGGAGATGTTTGTGAGGTCTGTTGCTGAGCAACGGTTGTTCTCAGAGGTGCACATTTAATGCAGCCGCGATAATAAACAATAAATTACATTTATTACTGTAACGAAACACAGTCACAGGAAAGTAAAGTCAGGTTGTTATAATAAAACATCACAATTTATTTGTTGGTTTTATTTTGTATTTTTCATCGTCTGAAAATTAAATGTTGTGTTCAGTAAAAAATACAAAATTTCAAATTGTACTTAAAGATGGTGATAATTATATTCTACTGCTGCGATGCATAGTTTCCTTATGTTAACCTGTGACAGTGCATCATAATTAAATTTTGTTTTATTTATGTGAATCTGCAAAGTAAAAGAAGTTATAAATTAATATAATGCAGTAAAAAAAATATAATATTTCACTCAGGAGTGTGAAGTAGAAGAAAATGAAAATACAAGTGTCTCAGACTTGTACTCAAATACAGTACTTTACTTTATTTATAACATGTAACTGTAAATTAAGAAAGTAATTTGCAGCCTTATAAATAATTGGGCTTTTGTTTTGAAAAGCAGAAACAGAACTGGATCAAAACTTTATCATCAGGTTGAAGGTCAGCTGTTACAGTTACAGTCTGCCAAAAGAGAGAGAAGGAGGAGGTGATGGGGGAGTGAAAGTTAGGGTAGAGCGAGGGTTGGTTTGAGTGAGGAGAGAGAGAGGGAGGGGGCTTTTATTGTGGAGGGAGGGGAGACACTGAGAGGGAGAGAGGAATCTGTGTTTGAACTTGTGTTTTCCTTCAGTCTTTGTTAGCCAAGATTCACGTCCACACACACGCACCTCGGGCGAGCGAGGACGACATGCTCTGCTTAAAAGGTGAGAGAGAGAGAGAGGGAGGGAGGTAGAGAGAGGTAGAGTGTTTATGGAGAACTTTAAAGAAGTTCAGGAAAATGCTGCAGATAAGAGTGTGTGTGTGTGTGTGTGTGTGTGTGTGTGTGTTTGTGTGTGTGTGTGTGTACTCAGATGTAGGTCATTTTGTCCGCTAGCTGTCAGGAATCTGTTAACACACACACACTGTTATCTCCATAACCTTTTCTTTTTGTGTGTGTGTTGAAAGTCTGTTTTTTTTTTT
>NW_019525527.1:222093-228026 GCF_002814215.2 Seriola lalandi dorsalis | reverse complement strand
GGGGGGGTCTGTAACAAAGAGGGTCGAGCAAGCTTTACTTGAAGCAGAGAGAGAGAGAGAGATCCGTGCAGGGAAAGTGTCGAGTACATGGAGTATTTTCCAGATTACAGCTGCTGCAGTCCTTTGTGCTCTCTGTAAGTGTTACTATGGTTACGGCTACTAATACTACTGCTACTACTGCGTGTACTACTACTGATACTTCCAGTGCAGCTGCTTCTCGCAATATTTTGTGTTGAAATTGAATCCTTGTGGCTCGTGGCAGAAGTGGAAGTTTTGGGTCAGGAGGCATGTGCATTCTTGAGTTTGACACGTGTGTGTGTGTGTGTGTGTGTGTGTGTGTGTGTGTGTGTGTGTGTGTGTGTGTGTCAGTCAGTAATCACTGCTGGCCTGTTGAGGCAAGCTGAAACATCCCATTCAGCTTCCAAACACAGCTGTTCTGCCTCTGTGCAGCACACTGAGGGTTTTGAATGGATGTGCAGCAGTAACACGACAATAAGCAGCTTCACGAGTTTTCACGAGTGAAACGGAGACAACAGCTGCAACAGAACAAACTTTAATATGGTGATAAACTGGAGCTTTATTAGTTTTATCTTGACGGGCAGATTCATCCTGTCAATGTTGTGTTAACATCATCACACTTGCGATTGGAGATTAAAAAGCACAACCAGACATATCCTATTTTAATCCGGTGCCTACATTACCCACAATGCAACTGGAAAACTCGACTGCTGACAGTTGGGTGGCAGTAGCAGCTTGTTTATTTAGTGTTGGGATGCATAAAACTGATAAATGATCAAATCAAGAATTGATAAAAAAGTATTTAAAATCAAAATGTAAAACAATGATTAACACTAATGGGCGCTAAAAGTTGTGTAACTGTAAATTACAGCGGCAGGAGTCAGGAGTGTTAGCCACGGGCTAACAGGCTAACAAGGATGGAAGCATGAAAAAAGATAGTTGAAGTCAAGCAAAATGAACAGAAGGAAACGTATAAAATGCAAGAAATAAACAGAAACCAATCAGCTCCTTCTGCAAAGTAACTCCAGTTTCCAGATACATCCAGAGGAGTCAGAGGAACAGCAGAATCAAAGTAAAGTACCAGAGCAAAATAACTTCAGATTTCTCCTCATCCATCACTGACAGCTGAGCAGAACTTCACCGACTCGCACGTGATGTTCATTTGAAAACACAAATAAAACTGTCAGGACAGACATGACAGATGTTAGAGGAGGAGAGAGTAACTGAAGAGTGATGTGACTCCTCTCTCTCTTTTGTGTGTGTGTGTGTGTGTGTGTGTGTGTGTGTGTGTGTGTGTGTGTGTGTGTGTGTGTGTTGGTCAGGTGACCACAGCATGACTGGCTGCACGATGAACTGATCATTAGATCAATGTGACTGAGAGAAAGACGGAAAACTTGTCTTTCACTTATTTTCATTTAAAGAAATGTGGTTGTTACTTTTATCGGAAGTACTGGATTTCTTTGACAGGACAAATATATAGTTTCATTCCAAAGAAAAATTTAATTTGACCAGTTTTTAATCAAAACAAACAGGAAATGTGAAGCATTTGTTGGTTACTATTTTCAGTAGCGGACTAATCCTCATTTGGTGCTGTAGTGAGTATGTGGGGCAGCAGGACTGAGGTAAACTAAAGTCCAAGTTCAGGATCTGATGACAGAAAACTAAAGACTAACTCTAGACTTTAAATGTGCAGGTGAAGGACAATGTGAGAATCTACGGTCGGACTCAACGTTGACCTTTAGTCGTCTGATTCTGTGATCCAAATATAGAATTACCCAGTGTGACACAGTAATACAGTATCAAGCAACATGTGGTGTGTGTGTGTGTGTGTGTGTGTGTGTATGTGTGTGTGTGTGTGTGTGTCTTGAGGTAAATACCTGTCCCTCACCGGCCATCTGCAGACCTGGATAATCCCTGTTAGTAGCTTAAAGCTGGAGAGAGAGAGAGGAGAGGAAACAGAGCGACGCACTGTCAACACTTCTGAAGAAAAGAAATCACATTTACCGCTGAAATGTTTTTGGACTGGGATCGTTTCTGGATTTTTCGAGCCCGGGAGAGTTTGGGGTTTTGGTTCTGGAGGTCTGAGGTTTTTATTGTGAAGGAATGAGAGGATGTTACACGGAGATGCTAAAAGTTTTAATTGCGGCTGAGTGTGAAAAACCTTTGGCAAGTTTCTAAGCTGTTACAGAGTTTTTATGCCAAATCTGGAGGCTCTTTTACTGCGAAAAGTTTTGAACTTTACTGTGATGGACATTTTGAGAGATTTAATTTTAATGTTTCTGACTTTTTGTGGAGAACGGAAAGACTTTTAGACTGTTACTGTGAAAAATGTTCATGCTTTCATTGTGAAGGCTGCAGAAACTTGGGACTTGTGTTTTCTTTGTCAACATTATGATGCTTTTTAGTGAAGGTTAATACTAGTTAGTGGCTTTACTCTTTTTGTGAAGTGTTAAGTGATTTTATTGTGAAAAACTGACATTTTGGGCATTTATTTGAAGCAGGTTCTTAATTGGGGTAAAGAAAACAACAAATGTTACTGTGAAGGATAGAAATATTATTTTTTAAAGGACTGAAGGCTTTTAAAACATTTATTTTGAAGAACTAAGGAAAAACTGGGCTTTTATTGTGAAGGATTAACTAAACATTGCTCCTTTACAGTTAAGGATGAAATAAATCTAGAGGCTTTTTCTCAGGAAAGATCTTTTCTAGAAGGACTGAAGTTCGGATATTTATTGTGAAGACACTCAGGGCTTTTATGATGAAGGGTTGGAAATCCTCTGGGGCTTTTATTGTGAAAAGATGAAAACATTTATGAGGGAATAGTGTGAGTCTCGAGATTCATCTGTGATCTGTCCTGAGGGCGGACCCAGTCATCAAACAGCCAATCAAGACGGGATGATTTCGTATGTGGAGTGTCTGAGTGGAGAGGGGGCGGGGCCTGGCATGGCGACACGCTGCTGGAACACGGGTCCTGATGAAGAGCGAGATGAGCTTCTTCCGCGTAAGATGGCTGCCCTGCAACCGAAAACGGAGGGAAGTCTGCGCCGCCGCCTGCTCAGCGCCAAAATCCACCAGCACCATGACGCCATCTGGAGGATGAATGCAGGTGGTACCGTCGGCAAGCCGGGGTCTCCCTCAGGGGACAAAAAGCCCCTCCCACCTCACCTTCAGTATCCAGGCAACAGCCCCTGGTACCGCCCCCAGCACCTCCCACCACGCCCCCATGTTCACCCTTCCTTTACCCCAGAGCCTCATGGGAAACTATTCCTTGCTCCAGAGGCTCATGGGAAACCACAATCCCCGCCCATTCAGCTGCAGCGTCCCACCTGCCCAATCCTCACCCATCGCCGCCGAACGAGCTCATGTCCCCCCACCCCAGAGCCCCGCCCCGGCTACACCATGTCCGTCCCCTCCCCTCTCAGTGCCCCGCTGCCCCCCAAGGAGCCGGAGGTGCCACCTCAGTACCGCTACCGGCCCGGCAAGAGGCGCCGGACCAACTTCTTCTGCTTAAGACGGCAGCGAGGGAGGAGCTCCGGGCTGGAGGCCACGCAAACCACGCCCCTTCTACACAGAGGTACTGCTAGGAATCATGGGAACTACTACAACTTCTTATAGCACTAGCACAAGTAGTATCTGCTGTAGCTGTGTCTGGTCCTCAGTGTATCCAGCTTCTCCTCTTTGGCCCAGTTTAACTCAGAATGGTCTCAGCTAACCTGGTTGGGCTCTGTTGGGTCTGGAACCGTGTCACTTAGTCTGATTCAGCTCTTTTTGGCCTGGCTGATCCCAGTTAGCCTTGTTTGGCTTTATACGGTCCTGACATTTGGTCCTCGGTCCTACCAGCTCCTCTTGGTCCTGAATGGTTCTAACTAACCTGCTTTGACCCACTTTGGTCTTGAAGTTGGTCCCAGATAGCCTGATTTGGCTCTTTTCAGCCCTGCATGGTCCCAGCTAGCTTGGTAGGGCTCTGTTTGGTCTCAAATGAACCACGTTAGTCTGTTTGGTCCTGAATGGCCCCCTTTGCTCTTATTGGCTCTGATGGTCCTCATTAGCCTTCTTCACTCTGTGGTGTCCTGGATTTCGATCCACTTACCTTAGTCTGGCTCTTGTTCCCAAATCCACCCAGAGTCTAGATTTGCCCTCTTCTGTTAACTTCACTGATCCCAGGGGTCCCAGTTTGGCCCCAGATCCTGTTTTAGACCCAGTTTGGTCCTGAATCGATCCTGCAGCTCTGTCTCCCAGCAGACATTAGGACATGTGACAGCAGGAGAAGCACAGGTGTCTAATAACATTAATGGTAATTAAATTATAATTACTATCGCATGAGTTACACCTGTGTTTTTCCTTCCTTCACAAGTCAAAGTATCTGCAGTGAAAATGTCTGTGAGTCTGGTCCGTCCCCGTTGGGTCCAGTTCTTCTTATTTAAATGAGAATATTAAAACAGTCGCTCTCTGCCTGCAGATCTCTGCTGATAACACACACACACACACTCACACACACACACACACTCACACACTCTGTGTGTTACTGTCTGATCAATAATGTATCACAGCGCCAGTCAGCTGCTATTCTCAGATAACAAACCAAAACACACAGAACAAAACCACACAGAGTCTCCATGTTCTGACTTAATTACCTCCCCTGTGTGTATAATCTCCTGTGTGTGTGTGTGTGTGTGTGTCTGTGTGTGCGTGCGTGTGTGTGTGTGTGTGTGTGTGTGTGTGTGTGTGTGTGTGTGCGCAGGGATTAGCTGCAGCTCCATACGCTATGCTAATGACTAATTCCTGTAATAGCAGATGAACAGGCTTTAACATGCAACAGCTGCTACCTTCAGCCTCCTAGTCCAGCTACAGCACACCTGGATCTGTGACTGTGCCTCCGTCCCTCCTCCCGTTGTGTGTTTGGTGACGTTGGATTGGTTGTTTTTGACCATGTGTCATCGGTGGTTGATCCTGGTCACACCTGACTTCATTATTGTGTTTTTTCTGATTGGACAGCAGAAAGAAAACAGACGCTTTCTGCTCAGAGTTCAGAGCTGGATGTATTTCGTCTATATATACTCACTGTGACATAATGATAGTGTGACCTACTTACTGTCTAATTAATTAAACTAATTAAAACAGTGGAGAGGTGAAGACAGACGGACGGACAGACAGGCTGTCAGGCACGAAGACAGAAGTAATTAGCTGCTCCACTGGCCCACATAGCTGGCACACTTACAGACTGGAACTGTCCCAGTTTGTGACTGGCGATGAAGGTGATGATGAAGGTGATCCTCAACTCCATCACCTAGCATCAGCACTCTCTGTGGAACATGGAGCAGGTGTAACGTGTGTGTGTTTGTGTGTACCATGCTAACACTGGACACATACATGCACACAAACACACCGAGCATGATGTGATCATCTCCTATTTGGGATTATTAAGCCTGAGCGTCGACTGGTGCCGATTCCTCCGTTTGTGATTATTCCTGAATGAAAATCACCTTTTTCAATCCCGTCGAGCTCCGTGAAAGTTTACACGTTTTCTGGGTCTTGCACATCGGTGCGGCAAAATGGCTCGATGGCGCCACCTAGAACATTTCAATGAAGAAAATGTTCAAATGTCATGTTTTACAATTAACGACTTTCATTTTTACTGCTTGGAATCAAACTTTTGTTTTTCATGAGAATATTTTTTGTGCATTTAAGATTTAAATGTTCTCGCTTTAAAACATGATGCAGGATTTAAACTCAGCCGACCTTTGTCCCTTTAGACAGAAGAAACAGTAAGAGATGCTCTGATGTTCTGACATGGAAGATAATGGAGCAGCTGTGTTCTGTACTGTGCGTAGCTGGACACCTTGTTGTGCAGTGGCTGAGATGAGGTCTGTCCTCGGCCTTCATCCTGCCCACCCACACCCTCCGTTACCCCCCCC
>NW_019525527.1:185742-220742 GCF_002814215.2 Seriola lalandi dorsalis | reverse complement strand
CCTTTTCGTGAATACTTGGAGCCTTCCCAAGTACCACAGGAACCTCCTCAAGGATCCTCAAGCACCATGGGACCTCCACAAGGACTATTTAAGTCTTTTCAAGGACCCTGGGGATCTCGTCGAGGACATGAACCCCCTTATGGACCTCTGGAAGCCCATCTAGGCGTCAGGGATCTCCCAAGGTACATTTGTCTCTCCTGCAGTATCTTCTCAAGAGCCCAGGGAACTCCTCAATGATTATTTGGTCCTTGTTAAAGACCATTTAAGTCTCCTCAAGGACCCTTTGTACTTCTCAAGGATATCTAGGACTCCCTCAAAAACCCAGGATCTCCTCAAACAACCAATTAACCATCTCAAGAATCTCTTGATTCCTTCTCAAGGACCATTTGAGTCTCCTCAAGCATCTCTAGTACACTATCACTACTCAAGGAACTCAAGGACCACTGGTACCTTTTAAAGACCAGTGGAACTTTTTTTAAGTGTAATGACTTTCAAACTTTATACTTTATATTATTGTCTTTGTTTCATCCTTTGTTTGTTCTTGATCATATTTTGGATTCGACTCTTATAGAAAATGAGAAATGTATTTATTTAGTTATTTATCTGGACACATGATGCAGAGGTTTGTATGTAGTTGTATCTCCAACAACGTCTCGTAAGTCACAGAATTCCTCGTATCTATTTTGTTATTAATATGGTGTTTGGCTTTAATATTGATTTAAAGCAGCTTGAGTCTCGCAGCAGAGTGACGTGATGTGAGCTGCAGTGTTGCATTGTTCAGTTAGATTGTCCTTTAATGTGCTGTGTTAACAACTCATTTTGTTTGTTAATGTTTATTTGAATAAATGTGGAGGTTTGCAGCCGGTGTTCAGCTGTTACCCAGCGTCTCCTGAAAGGTGTGTGTGTGTGTGTGTGTGTGTGTGTGTGTGTGTGTGTGTGTGTGTGTGTGTGTGTGTGTGTAAACATATAAATCACTTTGGACACTTTAGTCTCCAAATGAAATATAAAGTGTTTCTGTGTCAGTGAGAGAAGTTTGTGGTTTTATATTTCAGAGTTCAGCTTCCTCCAAACTGCAGAAAACCGACACTCTGTCTTCACATCTGTCCACTAAATACCACAGCTAATCAATCTGCTGCTCCTTCAGAATAAAAGCCCTCTGGCTGTGTGTGTCTCTGAGGTCACCTTGAGCAGTGCTGAGTGCTGCAGCGCTGATCATCATTGTTCCTCTCTCTCTCTCTCTCTCTCTCTCTATGTGTGAATGGATTTGCTGAAAAGAGATTAAACACAGAAACCACTCACACACACTGAACTGTGCTTTCCTTTGTGTCTCTGCAGCAGGGGACAGGGACAGTAAGTGGTCTGTTCACTACACTACCCAGAAGCCTCAGCAGGGTCTGGTCTTCATCCCTGGGAAAAGACGATCCGGCAGCGCTGATGACCTGCGAGGTGAGAGGTCACAAGAATAACCACCAACACCACAGGACAGCTGACTCAGCATCACTCTGCCGTCTTAGCAGTTACATGTGCGTCCGATAGACTGTCCCCCTGCAACACTGGCAGGTGGGAACCAAAGGTGTTCCACACTCAAGGGGGTGTAAATAACCAACTTAAATGTGACACCGACAAATTATATATGAAATATTAAAGTACTGTGACTGATAATGACATTATATAATAAACTCAATGAATTAATATTAATTAATAATATAATAAACTCAAGTAGTATTGTACCACTTAATATACAACACAAATTAATATGGTAAATGTATAATTAATGTGTACAATAATTAAAGTTACAAAGGGTTAAATTGTTTTCACTTTTGAAATCTTATATATATATATAATAAATATTTGGCCACAAATGTAGAAGGAAACGCAGTAAACCTTTCACAATAATACATTTGAATAAGGGGTTTGATTGATTATTTAATGGCTGAAATAATCGAGTTCTGTTCAGGACTCAAACACAAACTCTCTGCAGGTCATGAAAAGTCTGATGAAGCACCGACTTCAGTTTCCTAAATAAGTGTTAAATGTGTTTCCAACCTGCCGTCGAAACAAACCTCTGATCTTATTTTTTAATTGGTTAATCCTTCAATAAATTCATCCAGCTGTTTCCTGCTGTTTACCCAGGTCACATTTAATGATGAGTTAATTATAATATACCAGGAAGTAACGACAAAAGTGTGAAATAAATGTAACTAGAGAAACAGGAAGTGGTAAAAAAGGTCTTAAAATTTAATTTATCTTTGTTTGTTGTCGTGGTGTTAAAGACGTTCTTGTCCATTTTCATAGTTGAGACTGAACATTGATCGAGGGGTGAATCTCAACATTCATATTAATTTGATCATTTGCAGTAAAAGTAAAACTCAACTAAATCTGGGTAATAGATCATAACTGTAGTTTCAGGTTTTATTGAAATATTGTCACTTATATTCTTTATACCAACCGGCCGACAAAGTTAATATTAAATATATTGATGTTTCAAAACAGAAAACGTTGAGACGTCTTGTGTCTGACGGTGTTCAGTCTTCACTCCGTCACCTTCCCTGTTTTAATGCAGCTGTTTCAATCAGGATGAAAATGGCAGCAGCTCAGTATTCAGACATCATCCATTAAAATGAACGATCAGAGAGAAAGTCTGAGTCGACTAAAGGTCGTCGTCGTCGTCGTCTTACCGTCACTGTCTCACAGCTCCGCCTCTCTCTGAGCAGCTTATGTCATCGTTCAGGAAAAGCTCCGTTCTGCCCGAACACACAGAAACACCAGCGTTCACTGATGAACCTGCTCAGTGAGGACGAGCGAATGAAACGTCTTATTGTCGCTTCAGGTATTAGCGTCACATTTGACTCCTCGAATGTTGATGAAACAGAAAATATAAAACTCTTATTTTGGGGATTTTAGCCCTGGATTCAGCTGATCTAATCAATACCTTTGACTATTGAATACTGAGAGCAGATTGCAGAGAGCTGCAGGTGTCTGCCTGCAGGACACACACACACACACACACACACACACACACACACACACACACACACACACACTCTCTGCTGGTGCAGACTGCATCACAGCAGCTGCATTGCCACATGTCACCCCCCCGCCCCAATTCACAGACAAAGGAGGAAGCTGCTCCTCTCATGTTCCTCAGTATCAATTAATGAATTTATGATTGATTGATTGAATGATTGATGATTTAGAAGAAACGGCATCATAATCAGACACTTTTTCACCTGATTTATTGATTGATTGATAATTATTGATTATTTGCCATATAAGCATCAGTGTCTAATCTTGCATCTGTTCGCTCTCGTGTGTGTGTGTGTGTGTGTGTGTGTGTGTGTGTGTGTGTGTGTGTGTGTGTAGCGTGTAACCGGCTGACTCAGCATGGCTACAGCAGACCCACCAGCTCTCACCTCCACCAACCGAGCTCCGCCTCCCCTCCGTCCTCCTCTGGCCTGGACCAATCAGAGGGCAGCACACGCAGAGGGTGGAAGGACAAAAGCAGGAAGATGGTTAGTGACACACACACACACACACACACACACACGAAAACACAGTGACACACATGATATTAACGCGGAGCTGCTGTTAGCTCATGAATATTAATGAGGCTGAACACACTGCAGCAGAACAAAGACGTCTGGGTTAAAACAGCTGCAGCAAATCTGAACCACAACTAACTAACTAACTAACTAACTAATTAACCAACTACTAATTTCAGATGAATGCATCATCCAGCTTTACTTCTCATTATATGGAGGCTGTAATCACGAGGTGTGATGTTGCTATGGATTCAGTTTCGTTTCCTGTGGGCGTTTTATTTTTTAGCCTGTATTTGTCCCGTTAACAGCAGCTGAACCAAGAACTGAAAAATCAAATTTACATTCACAACTACAATCTCTCAATCTTATCTTATATAATTTAGTTTGTTTTTGTCTCATGATGTTTTTCAATGTAAATCTTTAGTTTTTTTCTTCATGTGTTTTTTCAGTGACAGTTTTTTTTTACGCTGTCACTATTTTTTCAGTGTCACTGGTTTTCAGTTTCATTTAACCTGGTTTCTAATCCAGTTTAATCCAGGTCTGATCTAAATCTGGTTTAGTTTGATCTCAGTTATAGATCACTGTGATCGGTTCTGATTCTTTCTGGTTCAGTTTGACTCGGTCTCACAGTCTCATCTGAAGAACCTGCAGCAGCAGAAACTTACTTTCTTTTACTGCCACCTGCTGGTGAAACAGAGACACTGACACGGTTCTTCTGTCATTGTTTTGTATCCGTCATCTTTGTCTTTGACCATAATCTGTCTCCTGTGTCCTGATCACATGATTTACTTTTCTTTCTACCTTGTCTTTCCCTCCCTCGTGGTTTCTCCTCCCCGTCTCTCAGAAATCCAGATGTTTGGAGTTTCTCTCTCACTCTTGCTTTTCAGTTTGTTTCAAGTTTTCAGTTTGGAGGAGAAAGGTAAACGTGGATCAAACTAGAGTAATTTAGACTAGACTAGAAGGAACTAGACTAAACTAGAGTCTGTCCTAGTCACTCCCAACCAGACTTCAGTCAGTAGACCTGGGTGACCTCGACTGTACTGGGGTTAACGTGAGATCACAGCACACCTTACTACTAGTTTAAACGACCTTAAACTAGACTCTACTGGGGTCAAACTAGATTTAACTAGGATGAAACTCCACCTGGTTAAACTAGACTCTACTAACTTGTTTCGTTTGCCCTCAGTCGTCGGCCTCCTCAGACGAAGACGAGAGGTTCATCTTGAGCAACACACGACCTCTGACCCCGCTGGTCCTGAACCCTGTCCAACTCACCTCCTGCTGGGACGTCTTCGCCCCGGCGTACGAGCCAACCATCGACGTGGAGATGGAATCGACCCCCCGGCTTCCGACGCCGGAGGAGAAGATGAGGAAGCAGGCGGAGGCAGTTCCCGCTGATATCGTCCCGATCAATATAACAGGTAGGGGGTGGAGTCAGATCCAGAGCTGACCTGAAACTCATCATGACCTTTGACCTTTAATCAGACTTTGTAAACAGCCCAGGGCTTTGACCTGTTGAACTGTGTTTCTCGTCTTTCACACTCGAGGTGAGAGTTTTGATCGTCAGGCAAGTTTCCGAAGAACGGTGTCCAACGGTGACTCGTTGTCCCGGCGACCCCGAAAACTGAGCCGCCGCAAGACGGTTACCGGGATACCGGATGATGTCAACCGGAAGCCGGGTATGAGCTCCACCCATTCACTCACACATCCATTAATTAATCACTCAAAGGATCAATAGGTTGATCCCTCTCTCTCTCTCCAGACTCGCCTTCCGTCTCCTCCGTTCTTCCCGGTCAGTTCTCCACCGTGGGTCGACCTGCCTCCTCCTCCTGCACCTCCACCCGCCAACAGAAGACCACGGAGGAGGAGGAGGAAGAGGAGGAGGAGGAAGAGGAGGAGGAGAAGCAGCTGAGTGAAATCAGAAAGGAGGGGCAGTCGTCGGTGAGGAGGATCCGAGCCCCAAGAGGAGAGGGGATATCCAGCCTCATGGCCTCCCTCACCTCCTCCCCACGTGTCGACTGCCCATCCTCCTCTGAGGTCAGCAGCCTCCCGCGTCTGGCAACCAACTCCTCTCTGAACTCCGAGGCCAGCTGTAACAGCGCCTCCTGCAGGACCCTCAGTGCCTCCTCGTCCTGCTGCCAGGTCAGTGTCAGACAAATCATCGTCACGTGAAACTGAGTAAACGAAACAGAAAATAATCTTTCTCTCCGTCTCCTCCATTCACAGGATCTACAGGGTTTCCCCAGCGACCTCCAGCCCCTGCTGCCCTTCGACCACACCGCCAGAGTCATCCCACAGTCTCCTGTCTCCTCCTCCTCCTCTCTTCCTTCCTCCCCCGTCACCCCTTCCCTTCCCAGCACCCCGAGCTGTGGCCTGCAGCCCGAGTGGTCTTACCCCAGCGACAAGCCCCTGAATGAGGCTGCCCAACCTCACACCTCCCCCTCCTCCTCCCACTACCTCTCCTCCTCCTCAATCGCAGACTCAGAGTCTCAGTTCAGTTACCTGGCTCTGGACGAGCAGAGCTCCGCCCAGCAGGACACCACCTCCTCCTGCGATGGAGGCTCCTTCAGTGGGGAGAGATGGAGCTATGAGCTCCTCTCCCCCAGCTCCAGTGTCCACAGTGGTCAGACTGGGCGAGACTGGAACGGCATCACCCTGGAGACGAGCTGCAACCCCCTCCTCTCCTCCGGTCGCTCCTCCCCAGCGTTCACTGACAACACCTCCCTGTGCTCAGAGAGGATGATGACCTCCTCCATCTCGCTAAACCGGGAGAAAAGGAGGTCCAGCACCTCCTCCTGCTACTCTCGCACTCTCACCCGCAGCATCTCCCTCCGTAAGTCCAAGCGCCCACCTCCCCCACCGCTACGCTCCGACTCCCTGAGGCGCCGGCCAGGTCGGAGCAAGTCCGCCCGGTCCTCCTCCAGTCCCCGCCTGGAGCACCGTCCCCGCCTGGAGCACAGTCCCCGCCTGGAGCGCGCCGCCCAGCGGACCCCCACCTCGTCACCGCAGACCTTCCATGACCCCTGGGTGCCCCGGAGTAACCCCAAGAGACGCCAGAATGGGCTGAACTGTGGGACAGTCTCAACCTTTGAACCATTAAACCTCGACCCCCAGACGGGAAACTCTGATGACCCCCCCCCTGAGCACCTCCTGCCAAGCCCCGGCCACTCCCACCCCCCTGATTTTACCCCTGGATCTCCAGGCTCCGAGGAGGAGGGGCTGAGATTCACTCTCAACCCCCACCCAGCTGCCTCCTCCGTGGGGGGGCTGCAGCGCCTCGCCTCGCCCTCCAGTGGATACTCCAGCCAGTCCAACACCCCCATTCCTGGCACTCCCGTGTCCTCCCCCCTCACCCCCTCCTCCCCTCTCACAGCAAGCCCTGAAGCCTTCTCCCTCCCCCCGACCTCCCCCTTCTCCTCCTCACACCTGCCCGCCTTCCCCCTGTCCCCTGCCGTCTCCTCCCTGCCCAGGACAAGGTCTCGGGGCGAGGGGAGGCCGAAGCCCCCGGTGCCAGAGAGGAAGTCTTCGCTCTTCTCCTCCCTCTCCTCCTCGTTTTCCTCCACCTCCTCCCTCTCCTCCTGCACTTCCTCAGAGTCCTCTGCTAAGCATCCTCTTCTCCCTGCTCCTCCTCCTCCTCCTCCTCTACCAGAACGTTCCTCTCTTTCGCCTCTTGTCTTCTTCTCCCCCATTCATGAGGCTCCTCCTCTTCCTCACTCCTGCCTGTCTGCTCCTCCTTTCACCAAACTTTCCACTGCTCCTCCTTCTCCACCTTCATCTCTTCCTCCACCACCTCCTCCTCCTCCTCCACCACCTCCTCCTCTCCCACCTTCCTCTCTCCCCACTCCTCCTCCTCTTCCTCCTTCCTGCCGGCCTCCTCCTCCCCCCTACTCCTATGCTGTCAGGCAGAGCTCCCATCATGCACTAGTGTACACAGTGTCATCATCAACCAACTTCCCTCCTCCCCCAACTTCCCCACCTCCTCCCCCATTGTCTCCTCTTCCTCCTTCTTCAGAGCTCCAAGAATTGCCAATCGCTGACCTTCCTCCTCCACCTCCGCCACCTCCTCTTCCTCCTCTGACTACTCCCCCTGCCACCTCCCTACCCCCACTGAGCCCTGGTAGGTCGCCACACCGTCGTGTTAAAGTGGCCACGCCCCCTTCCCCCCTGGTCACCGCCCAAGCTTTGCAGGGCGTCAAGCTGCGCTCCATAAAGAACCATGAAGCCCTGCTAACTAGCATCGTGGTGGCTAATGCTACATCAGCTAATGCTACATCAGCTAATGCTACACTAGCTAATGCTACACTGTCAGCTGACTCCAACCAGGAACACACTGACCGACCAAGTAAAGACGCTCATCCAGTCGACTCTGTGTCGGCTGAAGTTAGTCCTGATGGAACTGGATCACATGATACTATCTGTAATGGAGCTAACATGTCCAGTGCTTTAATGGCTAATGCTAACCCTCTTAGCTTAACCAACACTGATGCAAAGCAAACTGGATGTAAATCAGATTATGATCACGATTACTACAACCTAACAAAAGGTGAGATGGTCGCCGAGTCAGGTCACACTGATCTGCAGCTACCAGGTTTTGTTCCCAGCTCAGCCAACCAGAGAAGCTCTGGACCTCAGGTGACCACGCCCACAGACATCCAGTCCGATGAACGAGGAAGGAAAGATTCAGACATGTTCGCTACGCTGGCAAACAATCGAATCTCCAGTCCTGACGGTCCCTGGGTGAAAATGCCTCCTGGTTGTGACAAAAACAGCATCAACACAATCCCCCAGCATCCCTCTCTCCAACAAGAACAGGTCAAAGAGACGATGCTAGCAGATGCTAAGCTAACAGAGCCTGCAGAGGAACGAGGAAACACTGAGGATGTTCTCCACACTGACTCTTCTGTACGTGGTGCAGCTGACGGAGAATCCTCAGAAAGTACTGATTTAAAACAGAGTAATAATGTCTGTAAGACAAGCAGCCTGACGAAGCTCCGCTCCCCGGAGAAGCCGGTCCTCCCAAAGAAGCCTGATCTTTGCATCCTGGGTCTCATGGCGTCTCCTGAAGCGCGGCGAGGACCAGGTGGCTTGACAAGCAGTGGACAAATCACATCGCCTCTCTCTGGGCTCAACGACCAATCACAGCTTCCCTCTGATCCCTCCTGCATAAACTCGCACACACATCTGACCCTTGGTTCGCCGTCATCAAAGCACCTAACGTGCTCCGCTGTCGACAAACCTGCTGACAAATCACCTGCTGACATCACCACACTCTCACCTGCCAGCTCCCCTCAGAGGCAGAAGCCACAAATTCTGCACAAGAAGCCGGATCTCTCCCTGACTTCACCCAGAAGAACAAAACTGGAGGCACCCAAAGGCTCCTCTGGGACCTGCAGCACCCTGGAGATCGCAGGTGTTGCACAGAGTCTGAGCACCACAGGGACCAGCACCTCGAAGACCAACGGGACCGCGGTTACTCTGGAGGACCGTGACGCCTCAGGAGCGCCGGGCAACGTGGAGAATAGCATCTATGGGACCTGTGGCCCCCCAGGAATCATGGGTATCACACAGGCCTGGAGTATCACTGGGACCATGAGCACCTTGGAGAACTGTGGTATCCCAGGAACGTGGGGAACCTCGGAGACGTCGAGCACCATCGGGAACTCGTGGGCTCACGGACCGGCTTCTACCCGAACAGGTGGCACCCAGACTGGAGCGACGGACCCGCGCTGCGCTGGGGTCATCGCACTCCAGAGAGATGATGAGAAAATGTTTCACAACAGGATGATGAGGTCATCGCTGGATGGAGACGAGGAGGAAGCGGTGAAAGAACGAGGGATAAAGACGGCGATGATGATGATGATGACATCTACCTCAAAGAAAAAAGACAAAGCAAAGAAGAGGAGGAAGAGGAGGCCGGGCAGACAGCTGCTCATGATGTCATCAACAATGGCGCCCTCCCCCTCCTCGTCATCGTCGTCGTCGTCATCATCTTCATCCTCATCTGGGGATGAGCGAGACGTGGTGAGAGAGAGAACGATGCAAACGAGCGAGCGAGTGAGAATGATGAAAGTGTATGAGCAAGAGACGAGCGACTCTGAGAGCTCCTGCGCTCTGATTGGTCAGAGCAGGTACTCCCTCAGCAGTGCACTGTCCAATGACAGCCTGCGGGGGGAGCTGTCGCTTCCAGACCTCCTGATACGGGAACCAGAGGAGTGCGAAGAGGAGGAGAGGACCGAGCAGGGGGCGAAGGAGGTCGGGCGAGCTCCGGATGGTGAGTTGTGTTTCCCGCTCTGTGTTTAAAGAGCCGAGTGAGTGATGTCACATCCGCCTCTAACTCCCCCTCTGTGTTTTCCCGCCCCAGCTGATCTGTTTGTGAGTGTGTCGGCAGATCAGATGTTCGTCTCCGGTCGACCGCGGACCACAGAGGATTTATTCGCCGTCATCCACAGGTGGGAACACACAGACAACATTTAAACACAGGATGCAACTATATAGATTATCTTCATCATCTTATTTCTTATTCCGAATCTTTGCTGTCACACTTCTATTCTTTAGGGAGCAACTGTAATAAGTTCCCCTTGGGGATCAATAAAGTATTCTGATTGATTGACTGATTGATTGACCAACTCATACTCACTAATCTGCTTGACCCTTCTCTCTGCCGCTGCGAAGCAGTGCAGTATGGGAAGGCACAGCATGAATGGCCTTGTAGTCGGGGATTGGCTGCAGGTAAAGATATAATGGGTCACTGAATGTGGTAGATGGAGTGAAGGTAGTTTTAATTAGATAAATCACCAAGAGTATCTCGTTAACTTCCTTAGTTTTTCCTTCTTCCACTTCTAGTCGCTGCCCCTCCCTCCTCTGTTCTGTGTTTCCCTGTTCATGAAAAAGCTTCTGGTCCCTTGTTCCCCGACCTGAAATCATTTCCTTTCTTTGTTCTTCAGCTAGTGAACCTCCTTCTTGCTCTGTAACTAAGAAGCTTGTTCTCTGATCAGACACCTTCTTGTTTTCTTCCCCTTGTGATTAAAAGCTTCCTCCCACAGACCTTCCTTCCTGTACAAATGTTTCCACGCTCTCTCTCTCTCTCTCTCTGTCTCTCTCTCTGTCTCTCTCTCTCTCTGTCTCTCTCTCTCTCTCTCTCTCTCTCTCTCTCGTTTGGTGGGTGAGGCAGCAGCCGGGACTCGGGTGTTTTCTTCCAGGACAGGGCGAGAATGTAATTCGTCTTTTTTCTGTTTGTTTCAGGTCGAAGAGGAAGATGCTAGGAAGAAGGGATGCAGAAGATGATGGACATCGCATATCGTCTTCGTCGTCCTCTTCCTCCCCCCCGGTGACTCCCACTGACCCCCTCCCCCGCCCAGCGCGACCAGCAGCCCTCCGAGGTCAAAGGTCAGCGAGGAGTGAGAGCTTCAAGGCGCTCCTGCTGAGGAAGGGAAGTCGATCTGATTCGTCGTCGAGAATCTCGGCTGTTGAGCGGCTTCGCAAAGATGCTTCTCCTACGACCTCGAGCGACCTCCAGGGAGCGCCGTCACTGCCGCCACCACCGGACCAACACCAAGTCAAAGCCACAAGCTCGTCCCTTACCTCAGATACACATGACATCAACGCCCACCTGACCCTGGACATACCAGCGTCTCCCACGTCTCCGTACAGTCAGGACTTATCTATGATGTTGGGTTTGAGACAAAGGGATCTGACACATAATGGCCTCCTCTTCACGGCCTCCTCCTCCTCCTCCCCTTTCTTCTTCCTCTCCTCCTCCTCCATGCGACCTCGCTCCCTCACTCCTCCCTGCTCGGGCAGCCGGCGCTTTGCCGCTCGCTGCCGCTTCTTCGCGGCCCCCATGACCGCCATCTTTGAGGGGGACAGTGAGGAAGAAGAGGAAGACGACGAGGTGTTCGCCAAGTCGCCGACAGGAAACCTTCCAGGAGCCGACGGAGAGCTGAGCCAGAGGTTGGTCGAGATCTCTTGATGGAAAAGGTTTACAGATGCAGCTGCAGCGTGGACGGAAAGGAGCTCACAGACAAACGTACCTGAACGTGACGATGTCTGGGTCTCCTACAGATCAGGTTTACAGCTGACCACCAACATGCTGCACTGCCTCAGCAAACTGGACTGAACTGAACTGGACTGAACTGGATCGGACTGAACTGGATCGGACTGAACTGGATCGGACTGAACTGGATCGGACTGACTCGCAGCCTGGAGCATTTAATTGAATTTACTGAAGCACACTTGGAAACTCTCTGATAAAGGACGTGTCGCTAGTTGCCACATTTATACGTTAGAAAACTACAGAAGCCTGAACAGGACATGCGTCTAATTATCCCTGATGTTTTTTCTAACGCTTGTTGAACCACGATCTTAAGAAAACAAACTCGTTGCGATGAAACAATAATTTTTTTGTGATCCTGGAAAGTAACCGTAGCCCAACATCTCCAGTTAACGAACTTAATTTAATCAAATTTGCTTTCGTCCTCTTTTTTGCTTGAACAGACACTGAACATATTTATACTCATATTCATATTTTCTTGTGACTGAACGTGTCTGTCTTCTCTGTTCAGTTTGTGAAGTTGATATTTGTTCACGAGGACGTGGGATTATTTTAATGCTGAGGAGAAACAGATTCATGATTTTCACATAAGAAGCTTGTTTTCTTGAGATCACATAGTAAATGTTATAATATAGTACAATAATAATAATAATAACAACATGTTAAGCAGCTATATTTTGAAGCTTATCCCAAAGTTTTGGCTGTTACTGATGCAGGATTCAAATAATACTTATATTAAAGATGTGATCAGACGCATTTAAATAGATTCTATTGAATTAGCAACCTGACGATTATTGGCTTTATCTTAGCAATATGTATTGAATCAGCCGCTTCTGATCAGCAGCTGTATGAAAGATAATGAAGCTCTTCATTTTAAAAAAGCATGACCTCGACTTAAAAACAAACAAACTGTTAAACTCATTAAAACTCAACAATAATAATATTTTAACATTTAATGCAAGAATTCATTTTCACATATGAGGTGAAATTAGCAGTTACCAGATCTATGTCGAACAAATGATTCATGACATGTAGGAAACACTCCAGCAGCTACCGGCTGCTAAGTTCTTGTTTTAGACAGAAAGCTGAAGAGTCTTGATTTGTTTAACTGTGGAAGAAAAGATGATGAAGGTCATTTCAGTTGCCCATTGATTGAAAACCTGAACCGATCATTTTAGCATCTTTCTAAACTGTAAAAAGCCGTATCATGCCGCACATGACAAAGCATCTTTTTAATATTACGATACTATCATGATCTCGAACAGTGAGATTGAATTAAAGTAAAAGAGGAAAGTGAACTGGAAGGTTCAGTCCCTGTTTATTATCATTATTATTAATATTTTAATATTTTTTATAACCATGTTGAGCCGTTAGCTTCCTCTCTGAGATCAGGCAGCACTGGAAATATTCCAACAGCAGCTCCTGTCATTATTATGACATTATTATTTACCATTTTATATGTTAGTACCAGCTACACTGGATGACACTGTATTTAATAAGGGATGTAGTGTTTCCTGTACTGTAAATAATCCTGTTTCATCTTCTTATCATGTTTTCTTGTTTCTACATTTGTCTTTATGTTGCTGCTGCTGCGTCTTCGTTTCTTTTCTGTAGCGTTTTTCTTCTGCTTCGGTCTCCATGTTAATGGAGCCTCAGATCTGTTTTTCTTTTTCAAAGAAAGTAGAAAAATATCAGTCTGAATGAGGATGTAACTTTATACGGTGGAGACTTTGAATTTAGAAACATAATTATCTTCTCTATGTGAATGTTCGAGGTTCAGATTTACTCTATTAACCAATAAATGTATACGATTTAACAGGGAATCTGGAAGTATGGAGAAGGAGTGAAAGAGAGGTGGGCGGACGTAAGTAGGAGAACAGGGCAAACTGAATGAAAGTGTAGTTGTATGGAGAAAGGCAGAAGTCAGAACAACTGGAAACATTTATATGTAAATAAAGGTAAGTGTATGAGATGGAGAACTGGAAGCAATAAAGGACAAACTGAATTTCTGAAATGTACCAATTTGGTTGTTTGTATTTTTTATTTCAAAGGTGAGTGTGGATGACATTGAGTTTTGCTTGTAAATGCACTTTAACTTCAGTAACCTCTCTTAATACTCCTACCACTTTTCAGCATGCTCCTCCTTTGGCCACGCCCCCAGTTAGTGAAGTCACAGCAGGTGTTTTCCATCAGCACTCAGAGGTGAAAACAGGTGCTGGAGTCAGACAGGTCGGAAACACTCAACACTTGAATGTTTAAACCTGCAGAAGAAGAAAGTTAGCTGCAGTTGAGCCACTGCTGAAGGTAAGTGTGTGGTGGATACCATCATGAATCAGGGTGCAGGTTACATCTGTGGCCACTGGGTGGTGCTGTGGATGCGTCCCGGTTGTCCAGAGACTTCAAAGCTGTTTAAAAAAAAAAACCACTGCCTCTGTTCCCTAAATTGAGTCTGTCAGGTGCTGCCTCCTCTCAGGCTGTTTACAGCTTCAGTTATGACTGTGTGGTGTTGCACATGGTTTGGAGGAGGTTTAAATGGTTCTTGACCAGTTTCAGGGGCCTGTGAGGAGGTTTAAGTGGGTGATTTTACAGATGTTATGATGAGGTTTCAGTAGTTGTTGTATTTTTACGGTTCTTGGGGAGATTTCAGTGATCTTTAAAAAGCATTTAAGATGTTTTACGGATGTTCAAGAACTTCTTAAGGAGGTTCGACAGCTTTATACGGATTGTTAAGGAGGTTTGATGGACTCAGATGTAAGTGGTTCTTCAGATTCAGTAGGTGCTTTGGGAGGTTCCACAAATTCATGATGTTTGAGGTTCTTCATGAGGTTTCAGGGGTACTCAAAGATGAAAACTGTTCTTGAAAACTTTTCTAGGGCCTTTGAAGAAGTTTGTTTGGTTTTTGGGGAAGGTCCTGTTACTGAGTTTCCTGTCCTCTTGGGAGGTACCAAAGTTTCGTAGGAAGGTCTAAAGAGTTCTTGGAGAAATTTCATCTTGGATGAGGTTTAAGAGTTAAGAGGACTTCTCTGAAAGGTTGCTGGGGAGGTTCCAGGTGTTTGTGTCGATGTTCCACTCGTTCTAAAGAGGTCGTGGATATTTTTAATGATCATCCAGGTTAATTTAAACAGAGTTAAGAGCTCATCGTAAGTATAGACTAGAAGGTTGTGGTGTTCCTGAGGTCTTTGAGGAGGTTTTAGAACTTCTTTAAAATGTTTTATGGGTTCATGAGGAAGTTTGAGAAATCCTTAAAGAAATCGGAGAGTTCTTTGGATATTTCTCGAGGTTCTTGATCTGGCTCACTGGTTCCACCAGGAGGTTACAAGGGTTCTTGATTGGGTTTGAAGGGTTGTCAGATTTTAGATGCTCCTGAGTCAGTTCTAGAGGCTTTTGAGGAGGTTTTAGGTTTCACAGTGAAGTCCATGAAACAGTGAGTGGGTTTAAGGTTCTGCGACTGAGGTTCCGAACGTTCTCATCTTACCTCTTACGTCCACCCATTATTTTCTAACTTTCTCATTAAGCTGTTGGTTTTGAATCCGTACCTGTGCTGAGAGACGAGATTAGTTTTGTGTTTGCTCACCAGTTTTGTCATTAATGAACTCCCATAAAAACGCTTGGTACTCTGTCCTAACGGAGACTTCCACGAGAACAAGCGAACAGTGTGTTCCCTGAACCGCCGGCAGCTGTGTATTTGTGTGTGGAAGAAGTCAGATGAAGCAGTGAGACAAATGTCTGTATTGTCCGATTGATGCAGCAGTGTGTCTATCCTGGAGGAATAACAGAATATGAAATGGTTATTATTGTGATTATTATGCTTTTGCCTCTGAACTCGGACAAGAAGGACACGAGACGTTTTATTTATGGCAGCCCCTGGTTGAGGTCTGAAACCAGGACACGTGTTGCTGCCGGGCGAAGAAGCTGAGCAGCTGCACGGTGGTTAGTTTGGTGCCGAGGCTTCAGAGCCCGATGAAACAGAATAAACCGTCTGGGCAGAAGACGGAGAGAACACAGAGAGTTAATCATTCAGACAGATTTATAGAGCTGTAATGGTTCAGACGTCTCCACAGTCTCCATGGACACACAGTTCTCCATGACCCTGTGACCTTTAACCCCTGTCTGTGTTTAATCCGTGTCATTAGGAACTCTCAGAGATTTTAATTGTGTGACTGTTGAGCCAAAAACATCAATGGTTTTCTTATTCTGTTATTCTTTTCTCGCTTGTTGTAATTGAGTTTCTTTTCTCCTTTTTCCAGGATCGTTAGTTAAAGTCTGTGACGGTCGAACAGTCAGTGGTGTGAGGGAAATATTTACATTTACTACTTTACTTTCAGAGGGAACCACTGCACTTTTTACTGCACGACGTCTGAGAGCTGTCGTCACTTTACAAATTAAGATCTTTACATACAAACATGAAGTACGTATAAAAACGCAACAGTGAAGACGAGTAGAGATGAAATGACAGAAAATAATAAATGTTTAAGTAATTTTCCTTGTAAAATGCAAAACATTTCACGGTTCCAGCTTCATAAATCTGACGATTTTCTTTATAATTAGATTTATTTTTTAATTATTTTAAAGTTTCGACTGTGGATTTGACAAAACAAGCGTTGGTCTGCCGTCACTTTGGATTCTGGGTAATTGTGACTGCATTTCTTTCTCTGCAGCTCAATGCAGTTTTATTTATACAGCACCAAATCATAACATACATTATAATATATCATATAATATATGATATATGATCTGCTCATAGCATTAGTTGCAGTCCTGTACAGAATAGTTAAACTACAGTAAAATCCTGCTTTTATATTAAACCATAAGTAATAACAAACTAATGATATAATACATAAGAGTAAAACACTCACAGGTTCATGTTTCTGAGCGATTTGACTTGTAATACTTTGAGTACATGTTGCAGATCAGACGTCTTCAGTAACATCAGAGCAGGACACAGTGTTTTTCTTACAGTGGAGTATTAATACTTTTATTCGACTAAAGGATGTGGACATTATCAAGGTCAATGAAACCAGACGCATCAGAACAGGTGAGATCACACGTCTCACACCTGGTGTTGTTTTTGGCTTTTCTGTTAATCACATGTGGTTGAGGCTTCGGGTAAATGGTGTGTGTATGTATGTGTGTGTTTGTGTGTTTTCTGTCGTTGTGGTAACAGTTTGCTGACAGCAGATGTGTGTGTGTGTGTGTGTGTGTGTGTGTGTGTGGAATGATAACACTAAATGAACCTAGCAGAACGGAACGCTTTCACTGAGTGTGTGTTTAGTTTCTCTTACGTCTCTCAACACAGTGAAACTGCGGCGCTGTTAACGTGACAGATGTTTTTCTCCGGTTTATTCTGTTAGGAAACAAGCTTTCTGTATGTCTCTCTCTCTCTCTCTCTCTCTCTCTCTCTCTCTTCTTCATAAGGTCTCAGTGTTCTTCCTCTCGAGAAGAACAACAGCATCAGTTTGGAGCTCGCCCAAAATGAACAAACAAACCTTTTGAGTTGTATTTTCAAGGCAAAAACAAGAGCTGATAAGCGACGTCTTGGAGAATGCTCCCTGGCTCTTGAGTTGGTCCCTGAGGTCTTTAAAGACATTTCAGAAGAAGAAGTTCCTGCCTCATGAGGAGGTTCTGGGGATCCTAAAGGGTCCAGATATTCAGGAGCTCTGGGTCATTGAGAGAGCTCCAAGGAGAAAATGGTTTTCGGGGTTCAAGAGGCATCGAAGGTGTTTCCAGAGAGTCGCAGGGTTCCTGCGGAGGTTGTCATTTATATGTTTCAGTCATGTTAGGAAATTATAGGGGTCCAGAGGTTCCAGAGATGAGAAATCTTTACAACATCTGGAGCAGGAGGTTCTGGTGTTAGAGAGATTTTAAGGGTTTTTGGGGAACTTTTCAGAGCAAGGTTTTTGTAGTCCGTCAAGGTTTTTCTAGAGAGTTCCTGGAGCTGTGTTCTTGTGTGTTCTCCAGAGGTGCCGAAGAAGCTCTTTGGTTCTTTGAGAAGGTTCCAGAGGTTCTTGAAGTACTTTAATATATTCTCCTGACTCATAAGAAGGTGGTTCTCCTGGCTCCACAGTGTCTTCTAGGCTTCCAGGCCTTTGACAAAGTTTCAGAGGTTCTTAAAGAGGCTCCAGAGATTATCAAGGAGAATTAATAGCTTGTGACTCACTGACTTTTTACAGGGTTTCAGGAGGATCCCTAAGGAGTTTTATGGAGACTCTCCTAAAGGCTCCTTGGGAAGGTCTAGAGGTCTGACAGGAGGTTCCAGAGGCTGATGAGGTTAAAAAAGTTTAAAGTGTTCTTAAGGACATTTAATAGGTTCTTTGGAAGAGTTTCAAGAGGTTCTTGGAGACGATCCAAATCAGGACATGTAGTAAATATTACAGGTCTGGATATGTACAAAGTGGAGTTAATGGCCGTGAGAAAAGTGTATCGGCACTGAAGTGACCTGCATGAATAAACAGCCTCCACTCCGAGATACAGGACATCATTCCTCTGCAAACTGCCTTTAAACCCTGTATAAATACAGGTTTAAATAACATTAACGCACGCACACACACACACACACACACACACACCTATGTATATGCTTTCTATACAAATACACATACATACGACCTGGCAGTGTCCCACATACATTCCTGATTAGTCCTGATTTCTGGTAAATCATCATTCTTTCACACTAGATGTACAAATGTGTTTACATATACAGTTCAACACACACACACACACACACACACACACACACACACACTCACTCAAAGAGAGCAGCTGAGTGATTTGATATCTGATAGAGCAGATGAACAAATAAGGGTGGAACCCTGAGAGTACAGGCCGCCATTCACATCAACAAAAAGAAGTGTGTGTGTGTGTGTGTGTGTGTGTGTGTGTGTGTGTGTGTTTAATTCTCAACTTTTGACAGTTTGGCTCGTTCCCAGCCCTCTTTACTCTTGTTATTCAGTCTTCAGTTATTGTTGCTGTGGTTGGACAGTGTTATCTTGTGTACCTTCAGTGTGCTGGATAATTGTGTTTGTGTGTTTCCACCTTGGTTTGAAGTCATTATTCTCAGAAACAACCCTTTGTGGAACCTGAAACTGTCTTTGAAATCCACAGAGAAGGCCCCGAATGCTCCAGAACTCCAGGAACACCTTGTCAGACGCCCAGAATATTGTTTATGACCGAGGAACCTCCTCACAGACTGTGAGAACCTCTTCGAAGACTTACCGAGCCCCAGAAAACATCCACAAAACCCCCTGAAGTTTCATCAGAGACAGCAGGGAGCACTTCACGGATACCTGGAACTCCTCACCGGCCTGAGATAAAACCTCTCAGGAACCTGTGGAAACCCACCAAGCATTCCTCAAAGACCACTTCATTCTCCTCATGGGCCTTAAAGACGCCCAGACACCAAGAACCTGCTCAAGAACTCCTGAACACTTTGAAAACCCTCGACTCCTTTTCAGATCCCCTAAATCCTGGTTAAAGATCCTGAACACCTCTTCAAACAACTCCAGCAACATCCTGTCGAACCTTCAGAACCTGCTTTCAGTCTCCTGCAGCTGGCACCTCCTCAAACACTCTGAACCTCCTCAAACACTCTGATCCTCCTCAAACACTCTGAACCTCCTCAAACACTCTGATCCTCCTCAAACACTCAGGACCCTCATTGCTTGTTCTATATTTTTCGCGCCTTCATAAAAAGCCCTTTAATGGTGGAAGCACCAACAGCCCAGTGAAGTGAGACGGAGAAGAGTGATGAGGAGACGTAAAGAGCATTTTTCTCTCCATCCGCTAAGAGGGAGTGGTGCGCCGCTGAAAGCAACAGGCTGCAACTCTGAAACTGTCTTTTGATGTCTGAGCGTGCGCGTCAACTGTCCGCGTGCACAAACACGCACGCACCTCCCTCCTCCTCCTCCTCCTCCTCCTCCTCCTCCTCCTCCTGTATTTCCGTAGTCTGGCAGAGTTGGAGCGTGAGGAGAGATGAAGGGACGGAGGATTATTTCCACAGAGGAAAGAGGAGGAGAAGGATCAGTAGAATAAAGCAGACCCGAACAGAACCAGTCCGGGTCCCGGATCCGCACTGTGTCTCCCGCTTTTTATTGGACTCATCCCGGCTTGACTGGAAGTCTTCCCTTCGGTCCGCAGATAGACATGAACCCGTGCCGCTCTCTGGCAGCTGCTGCTGGAAGGACCGGCTGATGACAGTGATGAGGATGATGACGATGAAGGTGCCCCCCCTGCTCCACGCGCTCCACCAGCGACCCGAGCCGGTGTAAGATGCCACCGGGCTCCGGCGCTTGGCACGCGGCTCCGATCGAGAGTAACCCGGGATAGGTAAACACAAAAACAGAAGAAAAACACAACAACAAGCACAAGTCCGACACCTCGGGGAGTCACCCCGCCGGGACGAGCCGGGAGGGAGAGCCCGGGATCAGTGAGCGGTGCGCCGGGGAGCGGAGGCGCACAGAGACGCGTAAAGAGCCGCAGAGAGAGGAGAGATCCAGAGAGGTAACTCTGCCTTTTACCGCCAGTCAGCGAACTGACGAGGTTACAACAGGTTGTTTAGGGAGGGAAAACTTTCTTTCTCCTGCTGAACTTTCTGCAACTTTCTCTGATGGAGCAGAAAATAGTTTGGGAGCAAATGTCGGACATTTTTTATCATCGATTCACAACTGCAGGGAATTTTTAACAGTTTGACTTTGACCCAAAACTGAAGAACTTTCAGTGAAATTCTGAATTAAATCAACTTTTTGGTTTTAAATTGTTTTAGATGTAGATGTGTAACGTGCACTGATGGTCGCATTATTATTATTATTATTATTATTATTATTATTATTATTATTATGGTTGCGCACTGTTCTCAGACCAGCTGTTGCACAAACACACGGATGGATCTCACGCACTCACAGCAGATAAGCTGCAGCTGCGTCTCACAGGGAAGTTGAACCGAGTGTGAATCAAATAGAGAGACACGAGAAAACAATCTCAGTAAGAGCTCCATTGAGTCCTGTCCTGGATCTTTCGATCACATCATGATCTTCATCAGAAGACAGATGTTCTCCTGAGCTTTAAAGTTCACTCACTCACCTCAAGGTCCTACTGATGAGGGTTATGTGACATGATCGAAAGCTCCGGCTAACCTACTGAAGGGATCTTGTTCCAAAGTCAAAATGAAAGTCAGTTTATCTCAATAAATGAAAGTGTCTTCCTTCAGGTCCGCAGTGATGCTGCTCCCGCGGCTCCCGGTCCTGTCCGCGCTGCTGCTGCTGCTGCTGGCGGCGGGACGCTGCACCGCGGCCGCCCTGCTCAGAAGCTCCGGCGTCCGGGCGGACGGGCGTCTGGACGTCCGCAACATGCTGGAGCTGACCGGCCGCCACCAGAGGACGAGGGCGGAGCCTGCGGCGGGACTCAGCGGCCACGGGGTTAGAAGCCCGGAGAGGGCGGGAAGGTCACACCACGGACTGGGTCAGTACTACTATTAATACTACTACTACTACTACTACTACTACTACTGATACTACTGATACTACTACTACTACTACTACTACTGATACTACTGATACTACTGATACTACTGATACTACTGATACTACTGATACTGCACCGTGCGCTCTGATAAAACCTCCAGTGAAGTGTGATAACATCTTTATCACAGTGCGGTCTGTGGTTAATCTGAGCTGAGGAAGTGACTCATAACAAACAGTTCAAGGAGTAAAACCGATGAATGAATGAATGAATGAATGAATGGGATGAGTGAATGGATGAATGAGTTAAATAAGTAAAATAATAATTAATTAGGGTCAGTATTGCACCTCAGTAACTTCACCTGCAGAACCATCGATCACCGGGTGGTTGTTTGGATCCTGTTGTCTTGTCAGAATCGTGTTACTGACCAGGTGTGGACTCTGGCTCAGGTCAGAACACACAGAGAGGTGAAACAGTGGCTGATGTACCGGGTAAAACATCTGACAGGAGTCTAGTTGAACCAACTAATCTGATCTCGTTAACTCAACTTAAATATGTGACTTTTGTTCTTTCAACTTAAATCAACGGAGAATGTCTAGTTTTAATTTTCAGACTTTATGAACATGAGCTGTTTCATGAATGAATGGCTGAAGTTCACTCAACTCATTAAATTTATGTTTTAAATGAAACACAACTCGCATGTTACTTCCCAGCATGCATTGTTTTTAGGAATTAAAACTCAGAGACTGAAGAACGTTTCTTTACATACTAATAAAACAAAGTTAACCTGAGGTTTAAAATGATTTACAGTCAGCTCTTTGTCCATTGCTTGGATTTATATTTACATCAATTTTTTCATGTTAACTTCACGGTTTTCGATTATAAACTCTGATATTTAAACGTTATCGTGGTGATAAAGTTAAAACGTGCAGGAGGAAATCCTCAGATCGATTTGTGAAAACACGCCTCTCACTTTAGAGATCCTTCTAATTAGTGTTGAGCTTAATCTATTACAATTTATCCTATTTTATAAAATCCTCATGTTTTAATCCAAGTGAATCCTCCTAGTTGTTTAAGTAACTTGTTTTAGAAAATGAATAAATAAGAAGTAGAACATGTAGTGAAGTAGAAGTAAAATTAAAATACTTCAGTAAAGTACATGAAGAATTGTAAATGTGCTGACTTACTTTGCAGTTTTAAATTTCAGCTTCATTTTTGAACAACTACCAATAAATTAGTGAGAGTTTAAGGTCAAACTTGAGTTTGTGTGTTTAAGACTGAGTGAAGATAGACATGTTTTCCTTTGGCTAAATAAACCCTCAGTTATATAAAAGGATAACACAAACACTGGCTGAGCTTCGCTGCAGAAATCAGAGAAATGCCTCAGAAATGATGCAACGGTCTGAGACTCGCTGCCTCACTTGAGAACTCTTTGTTGTTTGGATCAGCGGGATGAGACTCCACTTTAACTCATCAGTGCATTTACAGCCGGCTCCATTAGTGCAGGCAGCTGATGCCAAACCATGGCAGGGTCTTCTCCTGCGCTCAGGACCGGTCCGGCCTCAGCGTGTGGAGGCAGCTGTCCTGTATGTGAAGCGGGAACTAATACTGGATTGGTTAACGGATGCTCAATGTTGGAAGAAATCTGCCTTATGTAATGTTGGAGTCAAATCATTAAATCCCAGACAGAGAGCACATGTGTTTCTATGCAGAGAAAACATAAACTGCTTTGGACAAAAAGTTCTGTAAAGTTAACCAATGAGCCTCAGCTGTAACAATCAGTACAACTTGTTCTTCTTCTCCACTTCATTTAAATACGGAAGTTTTCTCTACGTTTATTTTACAGCTGTCGTTTCTGTTCAGATCAAGATTTTACGAATAAAACGTTTGATGATCTGATGAAATACGTATTTATAGATGAATCTAATCAACCAGCGACAACATTAGAAATGAATAATGCTAATTTGATTAAATATGACACATATATATTTTAACCCTGCAGAAGGAACCGTTCTGTACGTTTCAGCTGATTGTACTTCTGAACTTGTACTCGTTATAAATGCAGGACAGTGTTTGTGGCGTTAGTGTTTAATCCCCTGATGGTGATGGAGGTGGAGGCCTGACCGCTGTCCGTGGTGCTGAACCTGAGACCACCGGGGATGTAGGAGCTGTCCGAGGTCCTGATCGCCATCCGGAAACTGACAGGGAGGGTTTGAGTCGTGAGGTTGTCGTGTATGTTCGGCCTCCGCTCGGCTGCAACACGTTTGCAGATGGTTTAAAATACATCATGTCTTCGTCTACATTTAAATTGAAGCAGTTCAGCTCTGTGTGGGACCAGAGCAGTTTACTACATCCTCTGCAGTGCTGGAGAGAGGAAGACACAGTCTGCACACCTGAGCCCCGTGGAGCTGGACTTCACTGTCAGTTTGAATCTTTCAGTGAGGAGCCGAGAGATGATGGTCAGGTGATGTGATTGCATTTAGTGTAAATGATTAAAGGCGTTCCTGGAGAGTCTCCAGACAGGTGTGTTCATCATGAACAGCCTCTGACTGATCCCTGAAGTGCAGCATAAGAAGGAGAAAGAGAAAAAAAAAACGGTGCAGAATAATCCTTTACAACCTTGAAACGAACGGTGTGACTTCTACTTCCTGAGGATATCATCATCTCTGACGTCCCTCCAGAATAAAGCTCCAGAAATCCACCAGAGTAAAAAGAGGCTGCAGAACAGAATCCTCCTGTTTTTAAGTTCCTGTGATGGATGTCTGTACATCCATGATTCACTGCAGACAGGAGCTGATCACAGTTGATTCAGCTGCTTATTGATTCCAATATGAGCTAAAATAAGAGTCTATATTTGAAAATCAAACAAAGTGGCCGTTGTGACTTCCCTTTGTGACCATGTGCGAGTGTAAATGATTAAAGGCGTCTCTGGAAAGTCTCCAGCGTCAGAACGACCCCCATACATTCACCAAAAACCTCCCTCATGTTCCTCTGACGTGTTTCCCATAAAGAAACATGCAGCTGCCGTGTTCTGCAGAGCAGGTTCTGAGGCTTTTCTGTCTGAAACAACGACTCTGTTGTGGAGATATTTGATCCAGCAGCAGCAGCTTGAGGTGGATCTGCCTCACGGCCTTTCTGCATCTTCCCATGTCACGAGTTTGCCCTTCAGGAGTTTCTCCACTGATTTAATTCTTCATATGACGTTTTTTTTTTCAATCTGTCATATGAGAAAACGACGAGCTCGTTGTGAAAGTGAAGCTTCTTACATTCACACATTTTTCTGTGACGCAAGTACCACAATCATAAAGCTCTCACACAGCTGACAGTAACACAAAGGACAGACGCTCTGTAAATCAGAGAGGTGTTGGAGGAGGTTGTAAAGCTGTATTGTATGATCTGCTGCAGAGGGAGAGTGTGAGGTGAAGAAGCTGCTTCAGGGCTGGAGTTAGAAAAACAACAATAAGACATCTAAACTCTAAAAACATAGTTTTAGATTTATGGTAAATTCCTCTTCCTGATAACGTCCCTCCAGAATAAAGCTCCAGAAATCCACCAGAGTAAAAAGAGGCTGCAGAACTTCATCCAGAAGGTTTTTAAGTTTCCTTCAGTATCACAGTGATCCAGTGATCGTGTCTGTTCAGTTTGACTCAGTGTCAACAACAAGCAACAACAAACCTGGAATAAACCTTTATTCCATAAACGATTGGCTGTGAATGTTGTTTTAAAATGTGATATTTAATTAATAATGACACAGTTAACACCTGATATCCAGAGGTGGAAAAGTACAATATAAAAATCCCTCCGTCTGTTCAGTGCTTTTAAACACTTAGGTTCATTTCCAGCTGTTGTTAATCTACAACCTGTGTTTGTAGATCTGAGACAAAACACAGGGGGAAGCATCAGGAGGTGGTTTGACTGATCTGAATGACCTGTGTGTTATTGTGTTTTCCATGAACAGATTAAAACATGTCAAAGCCTGATATGTGTTTGAAAAGTGTTTCTGTTGCTTCTCTTGCAGAGGGTCATCCCAGAGATCCACGGCACAAGGATAAGTTCATCAGACACCTGACAGGTATGAGCATCGTCTCTTAAACATACAATACATGGATCTGACTGAATCATTGAGCTGTAAAGGTGCTCAGAGTGAACGAGCTGGATTCCTGCAGGTTGTGTTTGTTCATCATTCTCTGAAGTGCAGCAGAAGAAGGAGAGAATAATCGACCTTAGAGGGGGAGGAGATAAAAGTGAGACACCTGTGAGGCAGCGATGGAGAGAGAGCGGTTAAAGAGGGAGATATTGAAAAGACTTTCTGGAAAAATGATGCTGAATCTATATTTGAAACTCAAACCAAGTGGCCGTTGTGACTTCCCTTTGTGTGGTGGCTTTTTATGTGTATGTTTTTTTAAATTTTAGTCTCGTCTTTTTGGGAAATTCAGATGGATCATGGCGTCTGTGTGTCACTTCTCTGCACCATGATTTCCTCGTCTTCTCTTAAAAAACGTAGCGAGCAGACACTTGTCCCAGTAACTAACAGCTAAATACCAGCTAATGTTCAGGAAATGATGATGTTTGACCCGACTGTTACGTGTCTGTGAGGTTTAAATTAAAACACCTATGAGAAGGTGTGTCACAGCTGTTGCTAACAAACGCCCTCCGTCCAATCAGAGTCCAGTTTTCAGAGTTTTTAAATGACATTAAAGTGTGTTTCACTCTGTCCTCAGGTCCTCTTTACTTCAACCCAAAGTGCAGAAAACATTTCAACAGACTGTACCACAACACCAGGGACTGCACTGTACCCACCTGTGAGTACACACACACACACACACACACACACACAAGTGAAATCATGTCAGTTATTCCACCGGTTGCCGGTTCGATTCCCCTCATTTTTACTGTGTCATGTTGCTGCAGGAGTTTGTTCTAGATCTAAAACAGGATAAGACTTGTTTTAACACACACACACACACACACACACACACACACACACACACACAAACACAAACTCTCTCTCCAAGATAAACACTGAGATATATGCATGATTTAAGATCATGAGAGCTGCTGCTGTTCTGACACGATTACACTGATAACAGTGTAACACAGTGTGTGTGTGTGTGTGTGTGTGTGTGTGTGTGTGTGTGTTTATGTTGTGGCCTGTTCATGCAGGTATTTTTCAGTTATCATTGTGAATGTAGCAGCTGGTTTACCTGTTGAAGAGAAAAGTTACAGGAGCTGTGGAGGTTCAAACTTCAGTCAGTTTGTGAAACAGCAGAAAGCGAAGGTGGAAATAAATAAGAACATTTGCTGAAGCTCTGTGTTGGTACAATTTCCTGCTTCTTTACTGGAGTGCTCGAACTTCATGAGACTTCCTGCTTCCACTTGACTGCAGCTGGTTTTTGCCACTGATTTACATCTATTAGAAAATATAGAACAAAGTCATACGGCACCAGTCCTCAAAAGAAACATAATTAATGCAGGAAAAACCTGAAATTAAAAGTGAGGCATGAGGGTTTGGACAGAAGTTTTTTCACCATGACAGCAGAATGACTGTTTTATTGTTTGTGTTGATTCATATGTTTTCCTGTTGAGTTCTGTGTCATTTAGACTCATCTCGGGACAGGCCTGACAAACTACAATGAGCCTGTTCTGGGTCACATACCACAGCACATGCCATGAAAATGATCATTATTTTAAAGACTTGTTAGAAAGAATTAGAATAGCCTGAGTGTAAACCACACGAGTCATCCCAGTTATACTTTTACTAAAACAAAACACACTTTGCAGCCTTCAGTATTTAGTCTAATGAAGTTAAACTGAGCTTTTTATACGTGTTTCACTTGTTAATTGCTGCATTGCACTGAAATAGTTTCTGGATCGGAGCCATTGTCACTGTCACTGTTTCCACCTGTTCTTTTCCTGCCGTGACACGTCGGCCGAGACATTTTTGGGCGGTTTCCAGATGATATGACTAAAGTTTGGAAACCATTAATTAATGCGAGAAACAACCTAATTCACATCAATATTTCTTTCACAGCATTTATCAAACAAACCACACGCTGACAGTGCTAAGCTAGGCTAAACACAACCTGAACCTTGTGACACTCCAGCTGTAAATCGTGTCTGTTTTTAGAACGTTTCAACATATTTTTAACCACAGATAAACACACTCTGTTGTTCTCGTCCCCCGCAGTTTATAAAAGATGTGCTCGTCTGCTGACTCAACTGGCCAACAGCCCTCGCTGCACGGAGAGATAAACAGACTGAGAGACGGTGAGACTGAGTTTGAACTTGGACATTCATGTATACAAAGCAAAATATTCATCTTAAACACGGTTCTGCCTGTAATTTATCCCCCCCCCCCCCGAACCACTACAGAGGAGGCAGCAGTGGCCAAAAGCACAGAGGTCAAAGGTCAGAACAGGCGGAACAAATGTGATCATAATGATGAAAACCAGATTTTTATTTTTCAGTGTTCAAAGAAAGAACTTCATTAACTTAAAGCCTAAAAGTCTGAAGATAAAAACCATATTGAGGACAGTTACACGAGGGCTTGTTCCCTCCTTAAAGGAGCTCTTTGATTCAAAAAAGAAAGTCAAAATGTTTTTGTCTGTTTTCGTCCCTTGTTGCGAGTCACACTGTAGAGAACCGACCCAAAGTTTGTTCCTAAAGCAGAGTAAGAACATCATTATCTGACATCATTCAGGGCGCAGGGCAGCGCTGCCGGCAGCCGTTTCAATAGAGATCATAGAAGAAGAGAACAAACAACTACGACAATGTGACGATTGTTGAGTCCAAACTTAACGGCCGGAAAGAAAATGTGTTTATCTGAAGTTAACGACGAGTCGAGACGGAGAAGAACCAGGAGGAACACTGAGTCCCTAACACCTGTGGTCTGACCTGTAGAACGTAATGAAGCAGGAGAACCACAGAGGACCTGAGAACCTGCAGAACATATCGTCTGTAGAACGCCGTAGAACATAGTCTGCAGCCCGTGGCCCCTGAATATAGAGTCAGTCGAACCGTAGAACCTGTAGAGCCGTGACTACGTGGAACGCATTGACTTCGCATCATGTTTAGAGCCTGTGGAACCTGGACATGAAAACCACACAGTCTGCAAAGACTTAAGAATTAGGAGTATCTGTAGAACCTGTAGGGCTGAGTCTATATAACTAGTAGAACCAAGAGAACCTGTACCTGTGGAACTTGTTGATGCTGTAATCTCTAGAGCCTGTAGAACCTGTGATTTCTTTAAAACCATAAAGAGACAATAAAACTACAGAGAGTTTATAAAACCTGTAGAACCTGAAGTCTATAAAAACCTGCAGAGGAGTCTATAGAACCTGGAGTTTGTAGAACCCGTAGAGCAGAGAGTCTGTCGATCTTGTGGAACATGTGGGACGAGAGTCCAGATTCTGTAGAACCGGTAAATCCTTAATCTGTAGTTTTACTGAGCTTGAACAACCTGATGTTTCTTTAAAACCGGAGTCAACAGAACCCACAGAACCTGTAGCCGCTGGACTTTCACACCTGTAAATACTGGAACCTGTAAAACCTGTAGAGCCCTGTAGAGCTGCATCATGGGAAATGTAGTTCCAGTGTTTCTGGAGCTTGACTCAGACTAGGGGATAAAAGTCGGGATATCTCGAACTGCGCTGCTTCAACTTTTTATTCTTCCTTCGAAGAGTCTCATAACTTTATGAAAGAGCTCAACTAGATCACCTCTGACCTTTGACCTCGTGTCTTCCTTGTTGTTGTTACTATAATAATTATTTCTACAGTTCCTCCTCCCTGCAGCTGTCCTCCACTAACAGATGCTCACGTTCTGTCACGGCTGCTGATTTAACTTTGCCGTTCTTTAAAAATGTGTCAGGGAAATACTCAGAGCTGCAAACGCTCCTCAGCCTGAAGAACAACACGTGGCACCTTCACGCTACAGTTTGACCAGCTGACGGTCGACACAGCTTCCTGTTACAGAGACGGTTTGTTGCTTCATGTTGTGTTTTAACCTGAAAACTTCAGTTTAAGCTTGACTTCACCTTCTCTTCTCTCTCTGTGTCCCGTCTACAGCCTCTGACAGACGGGCAGTGTTGCCGTGACAACGAGGAGGGCAGGGCATCCTAACGAGGTTCATTTCCTAACGAGCGGCAGAAGTTTTCACAGCCAATAGAAACTCCTCTGAGGTCGTGTCCTGCAGCCAATGAGCTCAGCCGACTGATCAGAGTGCACTGTTTTCTATTCTACTCCATTCTTTCACTTTCCTCCCGTTCTTTCTGGATTCTACTTCTTCTCCACTCGGCTTCTACTTTCCACTGCGTGTCTCAGCTCCAGAGCAAGATCAACGAGATCATAAGAGTTTACAGCATGTAAGTTAGTAAACTGTGATGTAATCAGTTCATAACACAACAGCGTGTAAAAGAGGATGTTAACCTTGAGTTACTGGACGCGTGCTGATCAGTCTGTTTCTGCTTTTCCTCCCTGCAATAAGTAAACTGACCTCTGACCAGATGTGCTGAGGTTTTAGTGAACAATGGCTCTGTTAATTCACTGAGACCTTCACAATAAAAGCCTCCAGCTAGTTAGAAAGTGTATATAAGCTTGATGAGTGAAGCAGCAGCAGCAGGAAACAGTGAAATGAGGCTTTAAAGAAACTAAACCAAACACAGAGACTCAGGTAAAATCCTCAACAGAGTTTTCTCTGTTCAGTTACCAGCACAAACACGTTGAGGCGTCAGACTGAGAGAGAGGCTTTGCTCCGATGGAGGTTGTCCTCTCTCAGGCCTGATACCAAGCAGCATCACAACAGCGTGACTCTGCACAGCTGCCAGGCCTGCGGGAAAAACAACCTAAACTACCCGACTCTTCTTCACCAAACTTAAACCTGCAACAACTGATTGTCAACTTGTTTACAGCAGAAACAAGTTGAGGACACATCATCAGCTTTTTAAGTCGGTATAAGTTCAGTGTTCCCTCTCTCTCTTTTAGCTCAGTGTTTGGTCTCCACCTGCTCCTGAGGGAAACATCTGGCTCTTTAGCTGCTAAATGCTGCACCAGCTGTTCTGCATGTGTCTGTCTGCTGGACCGTGGCTTTTTTACAGAGAGTGACCTGAAACAGTGAAGTTGTGTCTGGACTTCTTCTTCTATTCTTTTCTATTCTATTCTAATGTCCTTGACAACCCACCCACTGTGCTGTGCCTCTAAATCCAGTCTACACAACCAGACTCACCTCAGCTGTGTTCTGCTGTATTCTACCGGACTCTACTTGGCTGAACGCGCTGGCAGGAAACTGATCTTCAGCCTCTCACGTTCAGACTGAGCAAAAAGTGGATTTCTATTTTTCCTCTGGATGAGGATTCTACTGGTTTCTAATGGAGCTGCAGGAGTTTTGTCTGGAAAACGAGGAGCTGGAACGAGTTGTGTCGCTGCTCTGAAATCAAGAGAAATGTTTTTAAAGCTTTCTGTTTGCCCCCCGAGACTTTGCCACGGGACGGATGTCTTCTTCCTGCTCTTGCAGAACAACAGTGTTTTGGTTTTTGTGTAATTTTGGACGATGGACGCCTAAATTATATTTTACCTTCCGTTCGAAGCCGTAGGAGGAACTACACGGACAGATCCTCCGGTTGGACCACAGCTAACTGTTCTGTCATCCTGTGAGACAGAAACGTCCGAGATGCTGAATGTGTTTTATGTTACATGATGCAAAATAATAATAATAATAATAATAATAATAATAATAATAATATAATAATATTCCAGTGTATTTATATTGTTGAAGCTGCCGCCACGTGTGAGGAACAGAGCTACCTGCAGCTCTGTGTGCAATATGTACATACTGAAAGAGGAATAAAGACGCACGTTTGATATATATGTTTTTCCAAATTAAGACTTTTATTTTGCGTTTCTTCGCTGAGTTAAATCTCTATAGCAGTTATATATGTTCACGTCAGCCTGTGATTGGATGAAGTCCTGGAATTTTTCTGTTTTAACAAAATGACAATCAGGTTGTTTATTACACGAACGATCCCAAAGTTGGTTCAGCTCCTTTAAAGAATAATTAACTCCAGGTTATTTCAGGTGTTTGTCGGCGGCTGCTGGAGGAGCTGCTCGTCTCTGACAGGGTGAACCACATAGCTGCACTGTTGACTTTGGCTGCTGCTGCACAGTTACATGTTGAAAGTGAATATTTCCTCTGTGCTATGAAGAAAAGAAAAGCTTGTCTGATTAACTCCTTCGACCTCTTCAAACCAGCAGAACTTCACTTTGAACTTTGTGTGGAGACATGTCGGCCTGGGTTTTGGCAAATCATGGCATCATCAGTAGCTACTAAAACAAACAGATATGATGATGATGATGATGATGATGATGATGATGATGATGATGATGGTGAGGAAAAGACTGAGTGTTTTGCTTATTGTTTGGAAACGATATCTGAAGAAAAATGTGGTGTGAATGTGTTTGCAGCTGTATGATTTTTTTTTTTTTGGTCGGATCGTTGCCATGGTAACAGCTGTAGTAATAATAGCCACAACATGATTACCCAGAACTTCTTTAACCAGTTAATGATCTGTCTGCCTGTCTGCGTTTGTCTTCATGTGCCTAAAATATCACTTACAGCCATTTTCATAGTAATTAGGCAAACTGTCAAAGGTGTGTGTGTGTGTGTGTGTGTGTGTGTGTGTGTGTGTGTGTGTGTGTGTGTGTGTGTGTGTGTGTGTTTGCAGTCCGACCAGCTCTGCTGCAGTTTTGGCAACAGCTTACATTCATCATATTACACTCACACACATCAGTATTTGTAGCTGTGTTGTCTCTGTTGAGGTGAACAGTTTCAGCTCTGGTTCCTCTTGTGTGTTTGTTTGGTTCAAGAGTCAAACAAACTCTGGAGTGAACCGAAAACCGGAACAAGACCACCTGAACAGGGTCTTAGGATGTTTTCAATATAGTAGCTTTGTTTTGTTCTGAATCAGTTGATCAGTTGATAAAAATGTTCTATTTTCCAGCTGGTTCAGTTTATTTTAACACAAAATTAAAGCGAAGCAAAAGTTGGGTCAGACTGAGTTCAGATCCCACCACAAATTAATTGCTCTAGGATTTGTGACAGGATGGAGACCACGTCCTCTGAGGGGCCTCGGGGTGTCACCTGTTTGGTTGGGTTCAAAAAGTCTCTGGTGCTTTTTGTACAGTTTGTTTGGGCTGGTGTGAAATCTGACTCTGGATGAGCTATGTCAGTCCATTTGACTTCCTGTTCACACGCCTTCAGCAGCCTTGGTCTGACTGACAACTTTCACAGCAACCTAGATAAACCAAACCAAATGTACCAGAATGTATTCAAACTGAACCACGGTGTAAAATGACATAAAATATTAGTTAATGTCTGAATGAAAGAATAAAACGTGCCACTTAAATTTACCTGCTGAAGTCTGGTGAAGTTTAACTCATAAAGTCTGATGCTGAAAAACTTAATTTTAATAATCAGATACTTGTGATGTATATGTATATGTATTCTGTGGCCTTTTATGCCTTAAATTGTTCTTTTTTTGCTTCATCCCAGAATCTTTAAAAATGAAAATGTCGATACGACTGCGGCACAGTCCATCTGTCCTTGTCTCGTATGTCCGCAGACATAAACAGCTGGTTTTCTCCTGATGAATGTTTTTCTGCGTGACAGGGTTCAGTGGAGGTTTGGGAATCAATCCAGTCTGCGTTCACATGATATCAGAGGAATAAAACATGACTTCCCACAGTCCTCATGACTGCACGGAGGGCAGATTCTTTTCCTTTAACCTATTTTCTTTTCAGTTTGTTATGTATTTTTACCTCCTCCCCATCTATTCAACCCTTGTCTTGAACATCTATTTTTAAACTCAATCAAATTAGTTTTTAGATGAAATTTGCAGAAATAAACAAAGGATCGTATTGAAGATTTATATGAGTCATTGCTATTGCTATATTATATATATTTTATTTATGTAATGAGCAAAGGAACAAAATAATAATAATAATAATAAAGGAATTTAACATGTATCTTAAATCTCCAGAAAACTGTGAACAAATTAAAGGAAATTGTGGATCAATCTGTGGATAATAGTCTTAATGATATTAATAATGATGGCATGTTATTCCAGCTTGAGTGTTTATGCATTTTTCCAAAGTAGTTAGCCCAAGTGCTAACCTTTTGTTCAATTAGCTTAAATTAGCTTCTTTTGTTGTGTTGTAAAACGTATTTGTAACCATTCAGACGAAACTTAATTCAGACTTAACTAAATTCATAGTTTGTCATTATAATTTAAACAATGTGAACACAGTATTATGGACCTAGATGTGAGGCTTTAATGCTATGTTTAGCATGTTTAGTTTGTTAGCATGTGTCTGGATAATTGCTAACATTAGCAAACAGCAGTACGTTTCCTCTGCCGCTTTACATGGTTTTATCACCGGGAGCCGGTGGCGGTGATTGTGGCTGAACCAAGAGATTCAACACAAAAGCTTATAATACATCCTCTGGGCAGTGCTACCTAGTTTTCAGGCTAAATGAGTTGCTATCAGACAGTGATGAGACGGGCCGATGCTAGCTGGTTAGCATGCTAACCACTGATTAGCATGCTAACCAGTAGAAGAAAAGACGTGATAGAGACGTTAACGTTGAAGTTGAAGTTGCTTTCCACCGCTGGAGACAGCTGTTGGTGAAGTTTGATGATGAACTTGCACCATTTCTTCTAGACTGGTGAGTAAACAGCTGTTAATGCTAATGTTGGCTATGTAGCGATAGCAAAACATACAAATAGCTTCTAATAGCTAAACTTACGAGCTAACACTTTTTTCTGAAAGCTAACAATAAACTTAACAATAATTACAATATGGACCCAAAGTCTTAAGTGGCTAAATGCTAACTTTATCAAATGAGCTGTTTGAGTTGTTAGCTAATTTAAGCATTGAGTAAAATAACTTGTCTCGTGTTAGCTAATTTTAGACTAAATTAATGATTTAGTGAATGCTAGCTTTAATGAACATTAACTAGCTTTATTGACTCATGATACTAATACTGAAATATAAATTTAACTAGGTTGCTAGTGGTTGCTAATGTTAGCAATTAGCTTAAAACAAACCACTGGTACCATTTAGCACACAGCTACAGTATAGCTTCATAACCAGACCAACCACAGTGACTTTTTAAAGGCTGAACCTGCTCTGATTTTCTTTATTGAGCGGATTCAGGTGATTTAGAAGTTGCACAATGTTGTCAGTGAAACAGTTGGGTAATTATAATTAAGAATAATGGAACATAAAGTACCTGCTGTGGTTTTGAATTAAGCTGAAGTTATATAAAGAGCAGTAGAAACAATAGAAGCAGTGAAGGAGGAGCAGTGCACTGAGGTGACTAACAGCTGTGGCAGGTAATGACTAATCTGTGATGAATGACACCTGAGTCTCTGCCAGGTCTGTACTGCTACTGTCTACATCCCAACACCAGACTGTTTCACACAGTGAAGACGCTCAGTCATCCAGGTCATGGTTTAACTGATTTACGAAGGCTTCTGCTCAGCACGTAGAAATATCTTTCACAAACACTTTAAATAAACACATTCTTGTACTTATGCTTTTATACACAGGAGCTCACATACACCGCGTGTCCCACATACCTGGGCGGGGATGTTTGATTGACAACTCGGGGGCGTGGACGGCATGACCCAGACTGGAGCAATGACAGGTACGGTTGTGGTTTCTGTGCATGTGAGACAGGTTCGTTAACAGTCTTTCACTAATTGTCACAGACGCCAGATGTTCACAGTGGTTGTGTCCTGATTTGCCCACTGAGAAATAATATTTTTTCTTGTAAAGCACTTTGCAGCTGTGTTTTGAAAGGTTCTATATTAACAAAACGTATCATCATTATTATTACTATTATTATTTTATTATAATTTAATAATTCAATCACTGACACCCCCCCACCCCACCCCCCCCCC
>NW_019525527.1:160738-185716 GCF_002814215.2 Seriola lalandi dorsalis | reverse complement strand
CCATCACCCCAAAATTTAATTTAGACCCTCTTGTGGAAGGACTGCGGGGGACTGAGTTGCTCAATAGGGTCCCTACTGTTCCTGCAGGGAAAAGTTCCTGCAGGGAAAAGTTCCTGCGATGTAAACGCACCTAAAGTAAAGTGAAGTAAAAAGAAGACGACTTGTAGAAGGCTACAGGATGAGAAAAAGACTTGAACTGGAGGATTTTGAGGAGGACTTGTAGAGGACTGGGAGATCTGAACTGAATTATGGAGACTGGGTGGCCACACACACACACACACACACACACACACACACACACACACACACACACACACACACACACATGCTCAGAGGAAACACATTAAGAAGACAAATGACTGCAGTGAAACTGATGTTTACCCAGCAGGCTATTTAAAGAGAGAGAGAGAGAGAGGAGGGATTAATGTGAAGAGCGATTCAAGAAGAAGATAAAGACATGAGAGAAAGAAGAGAACAGCGAGGAACAGAAACGGAGGGATAGATGAAAGAAGAGATAAAGATTGATGAATGGAGAAGAAAAATAGATGTGACTGATTCTTAAAATACAAACACCTGATAAAACAACCTTTTTCCTCTTCCGCCTTCCTTCATATTGTTCTTTTTTCAGCTATTTCAGGTGTTTCTTTAGTTACATCTATAAATATTATGTAAATTCTTATTATATTATTCACAAACAGTTTGATTTACAGATCACCTGCAACGTGTTCTTTATTTACTCATCCATTTTTCGCAATAAAACCAAAATAAAGAACAATAATCACCATTAAAATGTTCAGTTATATAATAAATATAATAATAATCTTGTGTTTAGTGTTTTTGGCCCTAAGTGGAGCAGACTGGTTGATATTTTGGACTTTTTCAGCCGTATGAAAGTATGCAGTAAACATGTGAACGTGTTGAATAGAAGCTGTTGCAGGTGCAGATGAGATAAGAGCAGGTTTGGAGGTTAAAGCTTATAAAAGCCAGTCTGCTCCTGGTGGTGCGAGAATTATAAATACCAAACTGACAGCACAAAGACCCTCCTTCAGCCTGGTCAACATCAACCTCAGACATCCACATCACATCAGGCGAATAATTAACCCATTTTATGCACAGTTTCAATTTTAGTTGTAAGAAGCTTAGAAGTTGTGACATGAAAAGAGGATGTGAACGGATTTTTCTCCAGGCGCTGAGTGCCAGACTGGTGCTTTCTGAGACAAATGTAATTTTCATAGCTGTTTCATAGCTGGCGTCATTAGCTGAATGTGGACAGCCGGCAGTGCTGTGACGGATGGACGAACCAGACTCTGGCATCTCCAGATGTAATAAACATAATATTGTGTAAATCTGAAAGTGTTAAAGTTGTGTTTTTAACAGTGGTGGAAGAAGAACGCAAAACCTTCACATAAATAAACGCACCAATACAACAATGTAAAAATATTCATATCAGCTAAAAGTACTTGAATGCACCAGTGCAAAGCAGCATTTTACTGCTGTTTGTGCTCCAGGTGGAGCTGTTTTCAACATCTTTATATACAGCTGGTTAGTTCAGTCCAGTGGTTCCCAACCTGGAGGTCGGGCCCCTCTAAAGGGTCACCAGATAAATCTGAGGGGTCATCAGATGATTCATGGGAGAGGAAAGAAGAAGAAACTAAATTCTGGTTCACTGATCTGGATTCAGTTTGTTTTTATTTTCTGTAATTTTTTGCTTTTAGTGAAATAAATGTGTCTTCAGTAGAACTGCTAACAACTCAATAAGGTTTCTGTCAGGAGCTTTGTGTTGTATTTTATAAGACTATCATGTTTTGTGGTACAGTAAAAACTATAATATTTCCCTCTGAGCTTTATGTTACAGTAAAGTAAAGAGTATGCAGAAGTTCAGTGTTTCCACCACTGGTTTTTAACCTGTTAACAAACAGCCCGAGTTTCGTTCACAAGCCTGAAAATAATGTAAAAATAAAGATGTTACTGTTCTTCAACCCTTCTTACAGCCATGACCCTTTACATCTTACAACCAAACCGTCAGAATGAGTAGAAGAGGCACTAGACCAAAGCTACAAAGGGGAAAAAAGGTTTTCTTCCCTCACTTATATATGTGTGGTGTGTGTATATATATATTTATATATGTGTGGTGTGTATATATATATATATATATATATATATATATATATATGACCTCAAAAAGGAATATGAGGTCAGCAGGACCTTCTTTGTGGAAAAGTGAACGGCTGTTGTAGTGATATGAGGATCCTAAAATACTTGATTGAATCAGGAGACTTGGACTTTTCAAACAACGTAGAATTTGTCAATGAGCTGGTTTTCTATTTGCCCATCGATTCGTTGTGAACTATAAAATGCAGCCTGTTCTCACACAGGGATTTTCTGACTTTGGGGAGATTTGGTTTGTATTTCGAGGTGAAATATTCCAGGTATCTCTTATCTCGTTCTCTGTCTGTCGGGATCATGTTCAGTGTTGTGTATCAGTTAGTTCTCACTCTGATTTAAAACTGCTGCACCTTTCTATCGAATGGAAATGTTCTTATGTGTCCTAAACTTCTAAGTCATCTCTTAATATTTGCTTCAAATCTTGTTTCCCCTTTTTTTTAATGAACCACTTCAGTGTGTGACTGTGCTGGGATCAGATCCCACGACTCCATGCTCTCGTGTCAACACCTCACATTACTGACCCGACTCTGAATGTTTTCTCTGCTCTGAAGTTTCTGACTCGCTTCATTATCATTATTACTGTTATTATTTTCTTCAGACATTCAGTGTCGCTGCACGTTTTATTTTGAAGGAATCGTGAAGAAGGCTGCATGAAGAAACAAATAACTGTGTTTGTTTGATATGGCTGCTCTGCAGTTATTAAAGAAACCCATTCCCCGGAGTCTGCCGGCTCCTGACCTCTGACCTCCCAGAGGAGAGCGGCTTATTTCTCCGCAGAGAGATTCATAATAACACGTAACATTATCACGTTAACTGTGAGAAAGTGACGGCGGTCCTGACTGTGGCCAAACATGGGAAGGTTTTCAGCATCTCTCTGCCTGAATAAACAGCAGTCAGAGAGGAAAGTCTGGATCTGGGACATTCCCGCACTGATCTGAGACCTGCTGTCTCACATGAAACTTGATGTTTCGGTCCCTGTGGTCAGTCGGCACTCTTGATGTTTGCCGTGGGATTGGCGTGATGGAGGGAGGGTCGGGTGGGGACCTTCTGTCTTTGACATTTTGTTGATAAGCCCACAACGTCTCCAGAAGACTCCACGGTGATACCTGGTGTTCCAGGTATCACCCCCCTCATTTCCTCACCCTCCAGTCTTCATCTTGCAGCCCAGTTGTTGTCTTTCCTTTAAATCTGCAGCAAACTGCTGCTTTTTCTCTGCTGATTTGACAAGAACTTGGTTGCTTGTTGGAGGGAGTGACCCCAGCGTCCCACTTCAGTTTCCAGTTCAGAGTGCTTGGTCTTTTCCCTCTCGTATTCTTCAACACCATCTTGGTACTGTCAGCTCCACAGTGTATAGCAGCTTGCCCGTTGTGGACCACACCTGCAGGAAGCTTCCATCCATGTTTTTCTCTGGAGGTCAACCTGCTGGGACAGATGTGGGCATTTCCTGCCAGTTGTTTGTGGGAGAGCTTTTGTGGTGGTTTGCCTCTGTTCCTAGATTGATGCCAGCTGTCTGAGAACATGGTTATGCTGCCAAGTTTAACGCCCTTGGGTGAGGCTCGTAGTGCATCTCGTTAAAAAGCGCCCCAGTGATGCAGGTGCTTGACAAAGGAAGCAAACGTGGTCGTGATGATAAAACTTAGCCGAGATCTCTCCATCTCCCAGATGTCGCTCTAGGTGAGTTTCTTCTTTTCCAGACTCTCTCTGTTAGTCCAGCGGCCCTGCCACAGAGAGGCCTCGGCGTGTCTCTGCACCTCCTCCACCACACGCCATCTCTTCTGCACTGATGTTTCCTTCTGCCATTGAGGAGCTTTTGGGACGAGCCAAAGAGTGTGAACGGCTTCAGATGAGGTCCACCTCTTCCCTGTTGCCACAGGGGTTGTTCAAACAACAGTAATCTTAAGATCCATTGAGGGTCTGGACCAACTTTGCTTTGGTGGATTGAGTTCTTCCACAAGACTTGCTGTAGGTAATTACAATCTGCTGAGCCCGTGCAGGACTTAAGCATTGTGCACATGTGCTTTTCCACTTTGTTAATGGAGGTTTCATATGCTGTTAAATGACACATAAGTACTGGGAGTATGTCAAACTGGAAGCACCACAACTTGAGTTGATGCAATCTCCGTATATGAGGGTGTCCTTTTTAATTTGTTCAAATTGCTCGGAGTCCTTGAGCTTTGCCTCATAAAACCCGCCCTTTCTCTTCACTGGCACTATCGCATCATGAGCATTGTGATCCCAGAACAAATTGCTCCCATAATATTCAGTAATTCAAAATGTTTCACAGTGACAAAGCCACTAATGAGCAATGTCCTTATTACTGACTCGATCACTGTGTTAAGTAGGGATAGCTGAATAAATGTGACACATCGACATAGTGTTTTTTCAACTGATGACAAATATGTCAAAACTATATGTTAAATATGTTTATTGTATTTCCAAACAATTAAGAGATAAGAAGTTATAAATTCAGATTTTAAATAGATATAAGAGAGAAGTCAATACGAAAAACCAAAGAGAAAATAAACAAAAAAACAAATGCCACAAAAAAATTTAAAAATAAATCATATGATATAGTTATACCATTAAAATTTAAAGACATATTGAATGGTTTTGTTCTGTTAACACTTATGAACAGCCTACTGTTAATACTGCCACATTAAATATATCAATTTTAAATCTAAAGGTTCAGATAAAAGCTTCTTAATTGGATCCTGAACACAGACTCACAGGCAACACAACAAGCTCCACCAATCAGACGCTTCAGTCTGAAGAAGGTGGAGTGTGTTTACAGAACAATATTACAAGACCGACAACAGGGAAAATAAATACAAATATTACCTAAAATGCACAATTGTAACGGTAAATAAATAAATAAATAAATTAGGGTTAAGTTTGGAGGAAACTGAAGAAATATTTTATTGAGTTATTAATGTGATGACTCTACATTCAAAAATAAAACCACAGGTTTCTGTATTATGGACTGAACTCCAGAGGTAAATAAGAAATAAATAAAATGAAAAAATAACTTTTTGGAACCTAAAGGAGGAAATGAACAGGAAACACCTGAGAGACTGAACTCAGGGAAAACTATTGCCCAGCTCACGAACGCGCCCAGCCCAGCCACAATCACACACGGGAACGCGCCCAGCTGACGAACACCTCTCTCGGGGCTGTCCGCGCGGCGCCTGTCTCCCTGAAATCACATATCGATCCATTCATTGATTTATTATCACCTGTTTGTGTGTGTCAGTTATCATCATTTAACTCCTCCAACCTGCTCCTACCTTTCCAGGTGTCCTCGATTTATTATTTATTTTTTACGTGAAGTGCGTGATATCCGGCAGCGCGGAGAGTTGTCGCGAGATTCAGGTGAATCGGAAGGGAAGTGAAGAGAGGAGAACCTCCCGCAGCGCACCTGTCCGCAGGTGAACAACCGGAGGAAAGGAAGAGAGGAATAAAAAGAAACAAGTAAGTTAATTTGAACTTAAAAAGTTCAAAAGAACTTAAAAAGAACTGAAGAGTTCTGCTGTCTGTCCACCCATGTCTCCATGTTCCCGCTCTGTTCTGTCTCACCTGCTTCCTTGTCTCTTGCTCTCAGTGTTCCAGCTTCACAGGATCTACCTGTTCCAGCTGTTCGATCACACTGAGAAAGTAACTCACTGAAGATTGTAGTTAGTTTTTGAGGATGTTGTGGTCTTTCAAGAGATTCTAGTGGACTTTTGGTTCCCAGGTTCTGGTGTTCTGTTAGAAGTTTATATTGACCTGTCGGGGTTCTAGTCATTTATAAGGAGGTTCTAGATAGTAGTTGTTAAAGAAGGGGTTCCACTGGTCTTTGAGGAGTTTTCCATCTGTGAGGTCTCAGCCGTCTTTTAAGAGGTTCTGGTGTTCTGTAAGAAGTTTATATGAATCAATCGGGGGGTTCGAGACGTCTTAAAGAGGTTGTAGGCGTCCAGGAGGAAATTCAAATGAGTTTATGAATGTTTTTATTCATCTGTGAGCAGGTTCTAGCCAACTAGGTGGAGACAATGGTAGTGGTAGTATTTAGTTCAAGGAGGTTTTGGTTGTCTGTAGTGGAGTTCTAGTAGTCCATAAAAGGGTTTCTGGGCGTCTAGGAGGATGTTCTGGTGGTCTTTGAGGCAGTTTCATTGGAATTTTTTCATCTATGAGTGGTCTTTTGGTTCCAAGTTATCTTTGAAGACGTTCTAGATCTCTTTAATTTGGTTCTTGGGGCCTATTGTGGCTTTCCAGTGATCTATATTGATCTAGAGAGAATTTGGTTCTTGTGAGTACGGTGATCTACAGGGAGTTTTTATTCACCCATTGGGAGCTTGTATGGGTCTGTAAGGAGGTCCTGGTTTTATACGAAGAGGTTCTGGTGGTCTTTGAGGAGGTCCATGAGGAGTTTCTAGTTTTCTATGAGGAGGTTCTAGTTGTGTATTAGGCGGTGTAGGGGTCTTTAAGCAGGTTCTAGTGGTCTATAAAGAGGTTCTATGCATCCAATAGGATGTTGTCATGGCAACGCTCCTTCTGTGGGGAATCTCTGACGACTCGTTAGTGTTAACGAGCTCTTGTTTGAAGTTAATCAGATCTGCTGTTGTGATTTAAATGAATGAAATGTAAAAAAAACGGTTGTAATGGCTTCACGAACCATCGAACTCTTTGTCTGTTCACATTGATTTTCAGATCCCTCTCTCCTTTCAATGAGCTCATCTCGTCACAACACTGCATCACATAACTGTGATGACGTAATCTACATCATCTTCAAAGAACAATAGAAACTCCTTAAAGAACAATGGAAACTCCTCATGGATGAATAGACACTAAAAGAGAATCATAAATATCAGTATATATGTAGAACGTACTTGGCCACGAGATCCAAATCACAAATGAATGAAACCTCCTTTTAGATGATTAGAACCCTCTAGAACATGACTGGAACTTCTTTAAAACCCAATTCGTAGTTGATGAACAGATGATCACTAGAACCTTTTGAAGCACCAATAGAACCTCCTTAGACAGTAGAAGCTAATAAAACCTCACTGGAACCTCATAGATGACAAGAAACTGAAAGATCTCTAAAACGCTTTCAAAGACCAATGACACCTACTCGGCCACTAGAACCAAATGGAACGTTCTCTTAGATGAGCACAACCTAAAAGAACAATAAAACATCCTCAGTCATGACTAGAACCTCAGAAGGTGACTACGTTGTCCTCAGAGAACACTGAGGTTGACATTTTATTGAAATATCTCAACCACTGTTGGATGGATTGTGGTGAAATGTGGTTCAGACATTCATTTTACCTTCAGGATCCTTTGACTTTTCAACAAGTCAACGTTGTAATTAGTCCAGGACTTTGGTTTATGACCAAACTAATCCTCACAGAGTTGTTAGTTTGGCTTTAGACTGAGAGATAAACCAACAAAGAAATAATTATGTGACTGAAAACAGAATCTCTTTTTGGGTTAAAACCTCTTTAGGTTCCTGCCACAGTCCTGAAACAGTGACAGCAGATTCAGGCAGCAGAGACCAGTTTGCCAACATGCCTCCTGCTGCAGCCAGCACATTCCTAACACATGACACAACGACACACCACAGCCTGAACATCCCATCCTCAGCTGAGCTACAACACGCTAACAAAGCTCTCCTTCAGCAGCATGAAAACATCAGTGAAACTCCATCATGCCCTGCAGCTGCAGCGCACAAGCCAGGGTTACATTCATGACGCAAAAGTTCAGAGACCCATCAGATAAAAAAAAAACGAGTGTGTGTGTATATATATATAGTCTATATAGTGTATGTGTGTATATATATATATATATATATATATAGTCTTACAAAAAATCCAGTCTGGGCGAAGGAGGATGGGGGCTGGGTGGAGCAAGAATCTCAACAGGTGACAGTGTTACAGGCTAAGACACCTGTCTCGAGCTGCATTGATTAGTCATTCAAAAGTTAATTGCAGCAAAGAAAATCAGTTAAATAATTTTCTTTTAAGCAAAAATGCTAAAAACATTTCCTCTTCCAGCTTCTTAAATGTACAAACTTGCTGCTTTGTTTGTCATTTATAATTGTAAATGAAATATCTTTAGATTTTTAACTGTTGGTCGGACAAAACAAGAAATCATCACTTGGGCTCTGGGAAACTGTGATAAACATTTTTAGACAATGTGACGTTTTATAGATGATACGATTAATCGTTTAATAGAAAAAACTAATCGGCTGATTAATGAATAATGAAAAGAAGTCTGAAGTTGGAGCCGCACACCTGTCGATTAAGCCAAGCTGTACTAACCAATAATTGATCATTATGTCAGAAACTACAAAAAATATTCATCAGTTTCTCAGAGTCTGATAGAAAACAGAGAAAGAACATTTCTCTATGGAGAAGCTGAAAACGACAAAATCTTTGGTATTTTTGCTTCGTAAATTACGTAAATTATTAATTGATGATCACTTCTCGATTCAGCACTACACATGGCCCGGTCATATTGAATGGAAAAATGTCAGGCACCTGTATCACATTAATGTCTTCATTGTGTTCTGTAGTTACAACAGTGAATATAGAGAATTATGCATCAATTTCATCACATTTCAGTTCAGAGATGAAACAAATATTCAATTTCAAGAACTAATCAAACAAATCAATAAGTGTTTGGTTAATCAGTTAATCCTTTTAGCCGCTTGTAGAATATGTTTTCACTGGTTTCAGGTTCTTTAATGTGAATATTCTAACGGTTTCTATTTGTTTTCTGTGATAACAAACTGAATATGAGAATGAGGCATTTGAAGATGTGACCTTTGATTTTTGGAAACTGTGATGGACGTTTTTTTAAAGACTAAATGATGAATCAAGATAAATCTGCTTTTTGAAAACAAGAAGCTCAAAGTTGTTGAAGTTTGCTCAGCCTCTCTTACTTCAGATAGAGATAAGATAAGATCAGATGAGGAAAACAAAGAGCTCATTGATGAGGGCTGTGACTGAAAATCAGCAGGAAGGGTCAAACTGAGAAACCCTGAATGAGCCGTTGATGTTTTAACAAACCATATAATTGGTGTGTTTGCAGTGAGTAACCCCATCCCGTCCAATCTGAAGTCAGAGGCCAAGAAAGCCGCCAAGATCCTGCGAGACTTCACCGAAATCTCCAACAGGAACGGACCTGACAAACTCATCCCCCGTAAGAAAAGGCAAACTGTCTCGTCCTCCTTCACACTGTCTGTTAACAAGGCTGAAATCGTCCTCCACAGGGTTTTACCACAACGACTCATTTGGGTCAGTAATATGAAAGTGTGATACCCAGCCCTTTAAGAAAAGAAGAAGGAAAGGAAGGAACAACGAAGAAATGGACAGAATAATAGTACATTTTATTTTCAAAGTCAGGTAAATAAAAGCACAAATAATTAAATTAAAATAAAATATACAACTATAAAGAAAAGAGAGAAATAAGAAACTGAGGCAGGGAACTCGGGAACCTAAAGGGGTCCCGACTGTAACGGTGACTTTTGGTCCTGATCCAGGATTTAGGAACAGCCAGGAAAGCTCTTAGAAATATTCAGTGATATAACCAGTAGCCAGCAGATGTGTGAGCAAGCTGAGAATAATTCAACATTCTGGGAAGGCTGTTTCCCTCTGTCACTCTCTCTTGTCTTTATGCTAAGCTAAGCTAACTATCTGTTGACTGTAGCCTCACCGAGGGAGGACAAAAGAAAAGAAAGGAAAGAGAAGAAGTAAGGAAAGTGAGAGTGACACGAAGGCAGTAGGTGAAATGAGGATTAAAATGTGCTGAATGTTTATTTAAAGGTGTGTGTGTGTGTGTTTTAGTAAAACGAGTGTTTGTGTGTGTTGTAGCACATGTGATAGCGAAGGCCGAGGGTCTGGCCATCATCTCCGTCATCAAGGCCGGCTTCATGATCACAGCCAGAGGAGGCAGCGGCATCGTCATCGCCAGACTGTCCGACAGACGTAAGAACTTGACCACAGACCCTCTGTCCGTCTGTCTGTCTGTCTGTCTGTCTGTCTGTCTGTCTGGCGGCTAAATCCAGCTTTTCTAGTCCTTTCCATCCTCTTCTGAATCCAGCTGAGTCGCTGCACAGCGAGGTCACAGCTCAGTGTCTCCGCTGCAGGTTTGAGTCCCACAGTGACCTTTTTGTTTTTCAGCACATTTTGTGTCATTTTACTTTGCCTTGTTAACAAACAGACACACGCCCTCAGGTCTCCCTGCGGCTTATTGAGCAGCAGTCATCTGATGTGTTGTGTGTTTAACTGCCGATTTTAATTAGCCCGTCCGGCGGTGGCGGCTGTCACATTTCCATGGTTGGTGTCAGAGATTGTTGTCAGGCTAAAACCCAGTGAGGATCACACGGGCCGAGCTGCAGCTGACGCCTCCGCTGATCTGCAGGCTTATTGTTGATTTTCTGGGCTTTAAGACCAAAGGAGCAGTTCAGCAAATCTAGTTTTACAGAGCCACAAGGTTTTTTGTTTGTTTTTTTTTTTACTGTTAAGCAAGTAGGTTTAAAAAGGGCAGCACACTGTCTGATAGCATCACCTGTTGACGTGTAAAAGTTTAATGATGACAAGGAGGAAGAGGAGAAAAAGAAATATGGAGGAAGTGAAATAAAGAAGGAAGTTTTAGATGTTGCTGTTAATTTTTCTAGAACCATCACGTGTTTGTCATTGTGCGTGATAAGTGACAATCAAATATCACAATACTTGCAGATGAATATTCAGTCAATTAACTAAAGGATTAATTGACTTATTGTTTCAGGTCTGATCTCTGAATGATCCCAGATTTAACCACATTATAAATCTTTATTCACAAGATGAGAAATCTCAACAAAAAGCTGATCTTGATTTTCGTTCTCACAGATGTGGAAACAAAAACAAGAAAATGCACAAAATACTGATCTGAAACCTCTGAGATTCAATATATAATCTGGCCGTCTGTTTTCTTCTGTATAACTTCAAAGTAAATGAAACATGCATCTGTCATCTCCAAACTAAACCCTTAATCAACAGGTCTTTTTTCTCTGTGTGTTTCTGTGTGTTCAGGTTGGTCTGCACCTTCTGCCATCGGCATCGCCGGTCTGGGGGGAGGCTTCGAGATCGGGGTGGAGGTGGGTGAAAAAACACAATGTGTTTTTAAAAAAACTACAAATTAACTTACTACTTATATACTTATATACATACATTTGTGATGTTGGTAGTTAGCAGGAGCTATTTCAGATGAATAGAAACCATCAATTTATAATTTACAGTCAGATTATTAAACGTTTAAGACCTGACTGTCAAAACCAGCAATTTTAATAAAAAGACAAAAAGTAAAAAGACAAAGCAAATTGTTTTTTGTTTTAGTTCAAATATTGTGAATGCACCAGTTTCCATCAGGCAAATGTCAAACTTCAGACATCAGATTGTCCTTGAATGCACCAGCAAGCACCTGTCAAACCCCTGTCAGGTGTCAGACCTGGTGATCATCCTGAACCAGCGTAGAGCCATTGAGGCGTTCACGAAGGGCGGGAACCTGACGCTGGGCGGAAACTGCACTGTCGCTGTGGGACCTATGGGCAGGTGAGCACCTGTACTCTCACTCTGTCAGTCTGACTCTTAATTGCTTTTAATATTTAGTTTTGATGTAAATTATAGTTTAGGTTTTAATATTTTACTTTGGCTCGAGATTTATAGACGTTTAATGACAGTGATTGTTTGTGTTTCGAGGCCTGGAGCAGAAACACAAACTAATTCAGCATCTGTGGCAGTTACAAAACCAGATGTGATTTACTTTAGAGGTTAGTGTGATTGATGTGTTTGATGTTAATTTTAGAAATAACCAGGACAGTGTTGTTTCAAGGTAGTTCAACAGGTTTTGGCGCGTGTTGGCAGGTGTGTGTGGGCGTGGCCAGGTATTTGACCAAGAGGTAAAGGCTGACATCGGTGCCAGAATGAGAGTCTTTGTGTCTGTTCCAGCTGAATAACTGAGCTGCAGAAACATTTATCTTAGAATAAACAGAAAACAGCAGCGTCATGTTCAGTTTGCTGAATTGATCTACAGGCTTGTTCTGTGTAATTTGGCTGCGTACCACACCCATACTTTTAACCTGGGGAGTCGGTGCAGTTGTGATAATGGTTCTTGTCTGTAATAGTGATATTTTTGAGGACCTAGGATTCTGCTCTGTGGAACGCCACACAGATAATGACCCTCTCTATCTTTCTGTTTCTCAGGAACGTGGAGGCAGACGTGGCTCTGCGTAGCACTGCAGCAGTTTTCACCTATTGCAGGTCCAGAGGTTTGTTTGCAGGTATTTCATTGGAGGGGTCCTACCTGATCGAACGCAAAGACACGAACCGCAAGTACGAACGACGTCCATCTACCTGCCCGCCTAAACGTCTCAACTTTTGTGTCTGTTTATCGTTGTTTATTTGAACATAAAGTGCTGTAGTGAGTATTTTCCTGTGCGTGTTTACAGGTTTTACTCCCAGGACATCCGAGCGTCGGCCATTTTGAACGGAGATGTTGAGCCGCCATCGGAGTGCCACGACCTTTACCACATCCTGGACGCCTACACTGAGGCCTACACCACAGACTGGACCAACAAGAACATGCGACCAAAGGTAAATGACCACATATATCCCTCTTTTTTTATTGCCAGTGTTTCTTATGTATTTATTCCAGACTTGCAACGACTTATTTGAGCAGCTTTGAGTCATTAAAATATAAAATATCTATGTACAAGGAGACAGAAACATTTAAAGCTGAATTTGAACCTCCTGCATTTGTTCTTTGTTCCCTCTTTGCTCTGCTACTGATCAACAAGTCTTAGTTTAGTTAAACAATAGTGAAGTGTATTTGCCTCCAGTTTAAAGCCTGTATGTTGAGTACTGTCCACAAAACCAACACAGTAAACCACAGCTTGAAAAATGATTAAACTTACAAGCATGAATCTTACACACAGACAAAGTGGAGTTTATGAGCACAAAACTAAATGGACAAACTAGCAAATAAATCTAAAAGAATCCGCGTGACCCGCCATCAGAGCTTTTGTGAAGTGGTTAATAACTGATGGTTCTGCAGGTTTTTCTAAAACACACTGTTTCATACTTCAGTTCATTTTTGGACTTTCATAATCGCTAATAAATATTTCAGGCTAATTTTGCTTACAGCTCTGTATTCAGCCTTTTGAGCTCTAGAGCAACACTCCGAAACACATCTCCACCCACACCAGTGCATCTTTCAAAGAATGAGGGAATAAATTAGTTCCATAAAATGCTTCTTTTACAATTAGGGTCAAAAAGATTTTCAGCTCATAAAGTGATGTTCACGAAAAGTTTGTAGTTGTAAATCAACAGTTGTAAACCTGTACAATTAAATCTGAATGAGAAATTCAAGTCTTTGCCTATGTAGAAAAGATTTGTACTTGCATATAATAAATATATGTGTATGTACGTGTGTGTGTGTGTATATGTATGTGTGTATATGTATGTGTGTATATATATATATATATATATATGTATATATATGTGTGTATATATATATATATGTATATATGTGTGTGTGTATATATATAAAGGACTGTTTGAATAAAATCTTTGAACAGATGATGTCAGAGGTGAGGTTACACATAGACAAGTGCTTCTTATAAGATTAAAATCTGTAGCTCATTCAGCACTATTAAGGCTCCATTCAGCTTTTTTCTTCCTTTTTAGACATTTTTTAAATATATTTACCATTTTTCTGGGATATTTTTACAATGGAGGTTTATGTGAGGAAACTACCTCAGTCTATTTTCACTTTAAATAGACTGTGAAATATCAGATAACCAATACTTTAAATGGTTCCACCAGGTGTTGCACTATTAAACTTCCACTCAGCTGTTTGATATCTATTTATGGTTTTTGAAATGTCAGATTACTTTTTACGCATGTTCACGAATCTCACTTTGTTGTAGTTATTTCTAAAGTCTGTTTCTCTCTCTCTCTCTCTCTCTCTCTCTCTCTCTCTCTCTCTCTGTCTCTCTCTCAGCAGTCGTCTGCTCCTCCGTCCAGACCTCCAGCTCCGCCTCAGCAGAGACCAGCAGCCAGCTACCAGAAACCAGCAACCGACACTGGTGACACTTCCACTAAAACACAACATGTGTTCATAATATTTGTCGACGTCTGATAAAACAGTGTGTAATGATGTGTGTGTGTGTGTGTGTGTGTGTGTGTGTTCAGGTGCATGGTCAGGTACAGGAAGTAAAAACGCCCTCTATCCATCTGTCTCCATCTATAAATCTGAGTCCTCAGGTGAGTGTGTGTGTGTGTGTGTGTGTTTGGGGGGGTCTGGTCTGTTATTAACTGCGACCTCGATGAAGCAGCCAATATCAACACACACCGAGTCATTAATAACCCTGTGTGTGTGTGTGAGTGTGTGTGTGTGTGTGTGTGTGTGTGAGTGTGTGTGTGTGTGTGTGTGTGTGTGTGTGTGTGCCTGCGTGAGAGTGTGAGAGCTGTACATTAACAGGATAGACGCATCCTGTTTTCATATTACAGTGATAAACACACATGCTTGTGTTTGAATTCTGAGGCTGCAGCTCCCTCTAGTGTTCACTGCAGCTTCACTAACTCTGGTTTAACAATGACTGAAGGAAATAAAGTCACCTGTAGACGCACCTGTGTTACAGCTGTTGGTCCGACTCTTAATTGATGTTTTCTTTCTGTTTCAGGTCAATTTGCCTCCAAACACTCCCAGAGCTACGGTACGATGACGGAACTGACATTCTTCAGGCTCTGCTTTAAGCAGCTATGTTATTTTATATTATAATGTTTTAGCAGATGGTTTGACCAAATCACTGCTACAGCACAAGTTTTGTTTATAGAAATTCCAACTCCAGGTTATTAAAGCTGAATATTTGTCATTTTTGTTCTCTAAAATAAAATATCAAATTAAATATTACAAAATATTACATATATTATGTATTTCTAAAATACTTAATAATTATTTGTAATATTCAATAGATTCATAAAAATTAAAACGTTGATTAAATAACACATTTTTAAAAACTATTTGACTTGTTGCAATAATAATAATAATTATGATAATAAAGTTTATTTACAGAGCTCTCATCATTATTAGAAAAACCGAAGATAAAAAATTAGTGAAAAATTTAAGTAATGATAATAAAATTTGATAAAAATAAAATTGCTGAAATATTAATTATTTTCATAAAATGCCTCCAAATTTTTTACAAAGACACATTGTAATTGGTTTCATTAAAAATACTGTTCTTTTTTTTTTCCTCTAGGTGGAGGACCATCAATGGGTGGAGCCAGTGGGCAGCTGGTTGTCACGGCAACCCACCCATTCACAGGGCAGCAGCCTGGCGACCTGAGCTTTGTCCCTGGTGACCGAATCACCGTCATCACTAAGAGTGAGTCCCAGTACGACTGGTGGGAGGGAAAACTGGATGATGGGCGGATCGGGATCTTCCCCGCCAACTTTGTTACATACTGATGCTGCCCCCTGGTGGTCGGTGGAGGGACTGCAGCTGAAGGACAGCCTACGGGAAGCAGCAGGGGTCAATATCAATAATGAAATATTTTGGGGTTTTGTACTGTGTTTCAAAACATGACATTTAAGATGTAATCTCCCTTTGCTCTGGGATGCTTCAACATTTGTTTTCTGATGTTTTTTAGACAAAACCATCAATCGATTTATTGAGAAAATAATCAGCAGATTAGTTGATAATGAAAACAATCAGTTGCAGCAGTAATTACGGCTTTGTAATTTCTAAATAATTTCCTAGAAAGTTTTCTACATGATTTAGTACAAATTTTATACAAAAAATAGGTATTTTCTTGTTACAACAGCTTTAATTAAAATGAATTTATTAATGGAAATGTACTAATTTTTTATTAATTTTTATCAACTTTTTGAGAAATATTCAGAAATAACAGACCTTTAAAATAAACCGTGAGCACATTTAGTTTAGAGCTTTTGTAGCTTTAAACAGAAAGCTGTAGCAAGGTTTCAAATTTCCAAACCCTGGCTTCAGCACTGGGAAGGTATCATAATCCAACGGTTAAATTAATAAATAGAGAAAATTAAATAATAATAATGTCTGAAAGAGCCAAATGAAATTAAAACTTCTCAGTGCTGACTTCAGGGAACTTTGGAGTGTTGGAAATCTCCACTAACTGATGTCTCAGCACTTGTTCAGCTGCTGTAGATGCTTGTTTGTTTGTTTGTTTGTTTGTTTGTGTGTTTATTTAGAGGTGGGGTAATTACAAAATTGTACTAGAAATATCTTCTTAAGCACCATTTTGCTGTCCTTCACCTTCAGAATAAAACTGAGAAAAACAAAAAGACAAAAAGTTCTTTAACATTTAGTACCAAAATAAAATTGTACTTTTCATTCTCACGAAGATACTTCAAAATAAAAGCACTTTTCAAACCAGATGAATGTTAACTTGAATTTTAGCATTAAACTTTAAGATATAGACTTTCTTATTCACTGTGTGTTCAGTATGTAAAGCTTCATTTCTGGGATCTGTTACTGTCTCCACCTTTAAAATGTCTCCACAGCAGTAAAAAGGATGTGGTTGGGGTTAAATATTTTTTGAAACTTATCTCTGTTTAAAGTTTATATATAATAATGTATTTTTTTTTTTAAAGACAACTGTAGGATTATTCTGTCAGTTTAGTATGATTCACATAATCGTGGTGTTTTTGGGATTGTTTTTACATATCAGATTCTGTATGAAGATCATAAATAAATCTACATAAAACTATTGCTGGCATTTATGCATATTTTGTTCATTTTTGTCAAAGAAACGCATCGTAAAAATTTACCTTAAAGATATTAATAGATGTAAGGAAAATAATCTCGGATACAGTTGTACCAGTCTAAATAATAATGTTGTTTAATCTGTTTTAAAATGATTCACAAATTGCATTATTTAAAAAATAAAGGGGTTGTTTGTACGTTTTCTTTCCGCCAAAGGTGTCAGCCATCTTTGAATTTATAATACAAGAGATTATATTACGTCATCTGAACGGCACTACGTCTTCAGTGTGTACAGGAAGCTACAGCTAGCCGCTAGCTCGTTAGCATGCTAACTTCAGTCGAAGAAAAGCCGCGATAGAGACAAGAGTGAACATTGACATTACTTTCCACCTCCGGAGACAGCTGTTGGCGGGTAAAGGAATGAAGTTTGACGCTGAATTAGCAACGTTTCTTCTAGACTGGTGAGAAAACGGCTGCTAATGCTAACATTAGCTATGCAGAAATTAGCAAAATGTACAAATAGTTCGTTTAAACATGATAAAACTATCTTCGGGTACGTTGTAAAGATAAATATATCTGTTAAATGTCCATTAACCACATAAAACTGTGTAAAATGTCCTGCATCAGTGGTTTAACATCTTTTAATCAGATTTATCTTCAGACTGATGAGAAAATCATTTTCTAATCTCGTTTCAACTCTTTACAGGTGTGTTAGCCACTTAAATGTGTTAGCCTACTATTACTAGATTCAACCATTTCCTTGTTTATCCTACAGGAAAATAATTGAATTAAATCAAAAAAGATATTCACGGCTTTTGTGTGTATGTGTTTCTGGTGATTTAATGCCTGTAATTTGTAAATAATTAAAATAATGTTTATTGTCTTGAACAAACCAGTTCAAATGTAGAACAAAGATGAAAGAACACTTTTAGTCATCCCCTGTCCCATTTCTTTGTGGTCGTTTCCTGTCTCTTCAGGCTGGTTCAGTGGTCCATCCATGAGTTTACAGACATTTTCTTTTACCCCAATGCCACTACTTTTGTGGTTACTGCTCTCTGCCAGTAGATGGCAGAATAATGCATTGTTAAAAGTGGTGCAGTCAGGTGCCACTGAAGGGGTCCGTTCCCCTGCATAATGAATACCTTTACTTTTGATGTATCAAGTACAGTTTGATGATACTTTTACTTCAGTAGTGCACACAGTACTTAAAGACTGGAAACAGAGGGAACCAGCTGATCTGGCTCCGTCCAAATCGAACTAAATCCACCCACCAACCCCTCTAAAGCTCATTATTAACATCCCCTTTAACCCTGTAACTGCTAGGACAGTATTATACATGCTGTTTTCACCGCTGACTCTTAACCTCTGCTCTGATAAATGATGAAGAGGATGAAAACTGCATTTCAGCTCAGTTTATTTCCACAGTGATGAAAACAGAACAAAGTGATAACAAAAATACAACATAAGAATAAAACACGTGACTTCTTTCAAGTCTTAAAAATCCTCCAGCATCATCTGAAGGGGAAAATAAATCTGACATCTCATCCTGCAACATGTTTATGCTGTGTGAAGTATAAACGTGACTTCACCTTCTTCTCTCCAACAAAACATAAACACAAACACTTTGATGCTCCCTCTGTATTTTTGGTCTTTAATTTAAACCAGAACTAAATACAAACAAAAATTTTATTTGATCATTACAGTCAAAACAAACTAAGACTCAGACTGTGTGTGTGCATATCAGTCCTGTGTGTGTGTTCGGTGTGTGTGTGTCGTCTTTCTCAGCAGGGAGGATCTCTGTTTTCCTGGTTTGGCTGCTCACCAGCTTCCTGGAAACACACACATAAATCAATGTAATGATTCACTTTGCAGCTGTTAATGTGTGTATGTGATGTAATAATTTTCTTTAGTTTCTTTTTTCTCTAGTTGATCTTTAGGTGGTCTATAAATATGTGACCTTCTGGTTTAAGGTGTTAAAAAATGAATTTTAATTGTGAGGCTGCAACGTGACTGAAAATCTCTGGCAACAATAGCTGCAGCAGCTTCATCAGTCGCTCCACGTGCTGTGATTCTTGTATAATTATCTCAATATGTTAGCAGATTTTCAAAGCCCAAACTCAGAGAAAAGACTATTGATCTATGGGAGACACTGAAGAAAGAGAAGAGCGTTTTGGCTCAAATCTATCAATAACAACAGTAACATTTTGAGTTATGATGCAGCAACAAGCTCCCAAAGAAAACACTGTCTTTTCTGAAAGTATTTTTTCCCAAAACTATCAATGTCATGGCTGAAAAGGTTGGAAGTTTTAAGAATAGTTCACTTACATCTGAATTGAAAAATAGAATAGAAAGAATATAAAAAAAAATACTTTTTCAGTGGAGCAAATATCATAAAAACATCTTTAAGAAAAAGAAAAAAGTTTTGTTCTTAAATCTAAGTTTTTGTGAATTTTGAACTCTCACAATGCATTACTTTTTGTCTTTAACACAAATTCAGCAGAAAAGGTAAGAAACAAAACCATAATGCATTGTATTTACATGTGACGTGTTGATATAAACATTTCTTACAGTCTACAGACATTAATGAGATACTGTGTGAAAGTATGAGCACTTTCCTCAGCTTGTCTCTACATGTTACACAAATATAGTTGGGTACTATTAATAAAATCTGTTGAATCACGTCCTACCCATTCACCCCCCCTTGTCACAAACTAAATAAACTTCTGTTACAGAGTCACAGACAGAGATTACAGAGAAAGAAAAAAAACAAAACAATGTGAGAGTAAATGCTGTGAGTTTGACTCTGGAGGAACTTTGCAGCTGTTGGTTCATGGTCTGACTCTTTCTGAATGATTTCTTGTGATCATCATTCACTCAGATATTTACAAAGACGGATCCGATGCTTCAAGACGATGCGTAGTTTCAATATGGCTGAAAATGTGATATTTTTTCTGCTGAAATGTTTATACTTATTGACTATATGTGTGTTTCTCACCGTGTCCTCCAGAAGCCGTCCATGCTGGGTGGGCGGGGCCGAGGCTGCCTGTCACAGTCCTCCACCGAATCGGGAAGCGGCACGCCGCTGGTCTCCGGCAGCAACAGGCAAAGGCCACAGCCTACGATTGGTCCACTGCTGTACACGACCATGGCAGCAAATGAGATCGCTCCGTTTGGATTGGGGGGAACGAGAGTGTTGACCAGACAGCCGAGACGGAAACACAGGTTGACCAGGGACACACACCGCTGTCTGGATCATAACGACTACTTTACACAGAACATGGTAAACCTGTTGAAACGTGTGTGTGGGGGGGTGTGTGTGTTGTTGTTTACCTGACCACCGTGGGGAACAGCTCGATGCTGTACAGTGTAGAGATGAAGATTGCAGCCAGGATGCAGAGTTTTCCCAGTAGAGCCAGACTCATCACCAGCACTGGCTCACCTGCACATACAGTCAGTATTACCTATCAATGCCCGATCAATAATCAATAAAATGTCATTTAGGAGCCTTTTTTTACTCCGTAGAGACTGTTCAGTCCAGGCCTAATTCACTTTTGAGAACTAATTAAAAAAACACACACCATGTAAGACATGAATAACCATTGATTATTCTCATTGCCAATTAACTACTGATCATTTTTTAATTAATAGATTAATAATAAAGTATTCAGCTTATATTGACATTGATATTGAAAAGCACAGACACTTTTAAGTCACTGTTTTCTGACATAATAAAAACCAAATGATTAATCGATCGATAAAATAACTGGCAGGTCAGATGGCAGACAAACAGAAAAGTCGACTTCCAGATATTTGGACACGTTCCCTGAGAAATCGGGAGGTTGGTTAGTTTGGTTAGCTAGTTAGTTAGGTTTGGTTATTGGATTGGTTCGTCTCGTAACCATTTCTCCTCACCGTGGTATCTGGACAGCAGTAACGACAAGAAGCAGGCAGCTCCGCTCAGGAACAGAGCGAGCATGCTGATTGGTCGTCGCCCCAGACGAACCAGTGGGACGAGCAGGCAGGGAGCTTCTGATAGGCCGGAGAAGAACTGTGCGGAGTAGACGCCGACGCCGAACGAGCCGATGTTCATACAGATGCCAAAGTATGTTAACGCTGATGCTGTGCTGCAGGACAAACACAGGTGAATACAGCTCATCACGTATATCTACTCTAATCTTGTCTTCTCCTGCACCTTTTTTATCTTCACCACAACTTTATTTTATAAGTCTCATAGTTTCTTATAAGTTTCATAGAAATGAAGAAAATTTAGCTGTAAATTCTTATGAAGGTTCCTGGAGATGACTGTAAAATTTACAGGGCTGCACGATATGCACCTACTAATTTATAATATGTCAAATAGTTGTGACGAAGGTCTAGAGAGGATGATCAATAAATCGTGAGCGGTGTGCTAAAACATCTAAGAGCACCAGACTGACAGAACATACTGTGGCTGTAAGAGGTTTAGTGTTTGTTAATAATGTGTAACTGCACGTGTACACATTCACCACAGTCTGGGTGAGTATGTACAGGACACAACAAAAGGTTCGGCTGTAACTCTGAAGAAACCACCACAGTTTCTCTTTGCTGTACTTTTTATCAATGTGCTGTGACAATGTCTTGGACCTGTGAGGGCTGAGGGGGAGTCCAACTAATCAATATGTGATATGAGGGAGAATCATTCATCCGCTACATCAGTCTGCACTCGTCCACCTATCAGTCCATCTTCTTCTTGTTGCTTTCATCAGTTAAGTTACAACACAACTTGAAGGAGGATCAAAGGTCCCCTGATGATGTGATATAAGACTCTAATGTATATGTGTGTGTTTGCTGTGTAAGACTGTCACCTTTGACCTCTGACCGTTGTAAGTAAGTGTCCAAACACAAACTTTTCTCTTTGGTTCAAGAGGTTTTATATAATCGTGCTCTGGTTTTAATTTATATTCAGTAACTATTATATTCTCCAATTATTACAACTTTAATTTACTATAATTAATAAAATAGTTTTTGATGATGTTTTTTGCTCTAATACTGTTATAAAATGTAAAGAAACATTTGTGTTATTACTTGTATTCAATTTATTTTGTTTCTCCACACACAAGCCTGTGTGTTACCTCAGGTAGCTCATGATAAACAGTCGCAGCAGGACGGTCGGATGTCTCAAGTGAATGATGTCACTGGGGGCGTGGCCTCCAGGCGGTTCTTCCTTCTGAACATCGGTGGATTTCTGCAGGTCAGACCAGGTGGAGTCCAACAGCTGCACACACACAAACACAGCGAACTTACTGACACACACATCAGTAGTCAGATAATTCCATTAACAAATCACTGAGCAGATACCTTTACATTTACTCATTTACAGACACTTTATCCAAAGAGACTCACAGTGAGGGACATCACCAAAGCTTCAGTGCTGTAGGAGACCTTGGTGTAAATCCTAAGTACTACATCTATTTAATAAGATATTCATATATTTTTGCCATTTTATGTTTTCTCTGCTTGTGTCTTGCTCAGACACAAGTTCTTTAATTCTTGAATTTCTCGAGGCTGGTTTTATGAACATCTGGAGGATGTGGACAGTGAGATGTAGTTCCACGGACAAGAATGGAGATCAATGGAGTCAGATCTATCAGAGTTTCAACCACACACAATACCTGTTAGCAGGAGACATTCACTGTTGGTTTGTGTCTTTTCATGGGATTTGATGACAGTAGGACAAATATAATGTGTTACATTTTAACTGAAATTGAGTGTTTGTGTGTATACCAGGTCCAGACACTGTTTATCTGCAGGGCTGTTGCTACGGTAACGGTCCAAAACATCCATCCTCCTCCTTAACAACAACCAGCGAGGAGACTCTGGGATCGAACTTGACAAACAGACAGAAATACTCCTGTAAACCAGTTCTAACGCTTTCCAAATGCTACATAAGCCAGACAGGTGGACAGACGTGTGCACCTACAGGAACAGCGGCAGACAGACCAGCTGTGGCAGAGCCAGCGACAGGTGCAGGTGTCTCCAGGTGGGGCTGAGCCAGGCCAGAGGAGCTCCAGCCATCGTCCCCAGACTGAAGCAGAACGGCAGGAAGGCCGGCGGCCAGAGCCGAGCGGACGGCTGAGTCCACTCCACTGCTGCAACGCAAACACAAACAGGTTCGTTTTAATTGTTGAAGACGGTGCTGAAGCCTTAAAGGGGCAATTCACCCAAACTCTCCACTCATGGAAACCAAAACCACCTGCATGGACAGAAACCATGAGCTGTAAAACAGGCAAATAATGATATCAATATGTGAGAGTTAGAGTATATCTTGATCAGATTTGTTTATCCATTCAATGTTTTTGATACGGATTCTTTAAATTTGATAATTAAGACATTTTTACAACTGAATATCTTTGGTTAACGCACTGCTGGTCAGATAAAGGAACAAACCTATGAATTCATCCCCGTTAGAAGAAAGAAGATTTTTCACTATTTTCTGACATTTCAGACAAAGCAATTAATGGAGAAAATAATCAGCAGATTAATCGATAGTGAAAGTAATCATTAGTTGCTGCCCTACAATTATTTAATTATTAATGTCTTGTTGCTTATCCTCCAATACTCCAATGACATATTATCTGTGTTTACACCAAACTGTAACATCACCAGTGTTGGGAAATATGTTTTTGTAGTGAGTGGGAAATCATCATTAAAGCTTTCAATACCTCTAATGAGGAAAACTCTGACCTGCTTTATCCTGTGAAGTGTATACACACTTTTCTGAAGAAATACAAAGTCAACACATTTTTCCCACTAGGTGGAGTAAAATATCTCAACGACTACAACTCGTATTGCCACGATCTGAATAAATCAGCCGATGGAAAGAGACTGAACTTGGATCCACAATGATATCGGAAACTGCAATACAGAGTCAGACAAGTAAAATAAAGGGATTTCACTCGTCTTTTGACATTCCTGCTCCTGAGAGGAAGAAGCCTTCAGATTTGAATGTCTCCTCTCCTCTTGCTCCACACTCAAGGCAAACTTTAAATTCCAGCTCCTCTGCTGGTAAGACTCTAAAAATAGATAAATGTTCGGGATGTTGTCCTTTCCTTTAATGTTGTAAGGTCTAATGAACCTGCTGCCTCTGAGAGCCTTTCAGTCCTCTCACAAATCTCAAACCAGATCTCAGCGGTGGTCAGACGTCAGAGCTGCAGGAAGCCATCTTGCTTCATTACCACTCAGACGGGTCAGCATGACCTTATCTGGGACACGTGCTCTTTATCAGCCATGTGTGTGAATGTATCCCACCGTGGTCCAATAAAACTCACCAGACAACCGGTCAACCACAACTCACTGAGGCCAGTTTGGGTCTTTCATAAAAAACAGCCTTTAATCAAAGAAGTTACAGTAAATACCACACTTCCCTCTGAAGGAAAAACAAGTGGAAAGTTCAGAAATTAGGGAATAAAAATGGAATTGAAGTAGAATTTCCTTCAAGTGCATCTTTCATTTTAAATGTAGTTTTCAGTCTTTTGTGTTGTGTATGTGTTGTTGTTACCTAGGCTGAAGGAGCAGATGTTGATGCAGCAGCAGCAAACGCCTGTCAGGCAGCGAACAGCGAGGAAGAGGAGCGGCTGAGGAAGCACGGCGGGCACGAGGCCACACAAAGCGTGCACGCACACACACACCAGCAGCACCGGACGCTTCCCATACCTGCGCACACAATACAGAAGCTTATTGACAAGGTATTTGTTTATTATTGTAACAATAAATGACAACTGTCTGATGTTGGTTATCATGTTGGGTATTACAGTATGTGTTATATACCGGTCAGAGATTGCTCCTCCAATCAGAGATCCCAGCAGCAGACCAACCATGAAGAGAGTCTGACCATAGGACAACCAGTCTGTCCAACCACACACTGACTGACACACACACACACACACACACACACACAAAAATTAATTATTGAAGACAGACTGTTTACCACCCCCCCACTCCCCCCCCCAAAAAATGGTTCGGTCCACTGTGCCCTGGGGCAAAAACATGTTCTAGGGTCCCTACAGACCACA
>NW_019525527.1:160134-160688 GCF_002814215.2 Seriola lalandi dorsalis | reverse complement strand
ATCATGAACTCCTTCCTGTCTGGACAAACAGAAACACAAATGAACTCTGAGGCTCAGGAACAACAGCTTATCATATTTAAAATGGAAATGATCGATTGAAGTGGGTCCCTAAAAGACTCTGCCTCTCATCTGAATGTAGCCATGTAACGAATGTAACCATCTCTGCAACATCTTTGATTTTAAATTATATTGTGACCGCAATGGATGAAAAGAACCATTGTGCTGCTTTGTTCATCAACATATTGTAAGACATGTTTTTGGATGTCTTAACTATTGCCTTACATATTGCTTAATTAAACTAGCGAAGGGCTGTGGGTAAAGCAAGAGCACGGGGACAACTTCTCTGTACAGGTCAATCCATCTTTTATTCCTTTCCCGGAGAACCCCAACCTAGGAAGACCGAACACTGACTACCCAAGTGACATTTCACCTCTTACATATCACTCCGCCACTCCTAATCATAACTCACATTCCCTGCCACTAAAGTGCGCCATATTATATAGTTCCAGATTAAACTTAAACAGCAGAATACAATATTTATAAATGTAGTTACA
>NW_019525527.1:153271-160084 GCF_002814215.2 Seriola lalandi dorsalis | reverse complement strand
CCCCCCCCCAAAAAATGGTTCGGTCCACTGTGCCCTGGGGCAAAAACATGTTCTAGGGTCCCTACAGACCACACCACCCACCCTCTGTGCAGTGTGTACTCCCAGTGACCTCCAAGTGTCTGCAGAGTGCAGATAAACAGTTTAATTTTGTCCTGTCCCAGTTTTCTGGGTGTAATTTAATTTGTGTTAATTTGAAAAATATCTTCACTTGGGATACATGCACCATACGCATGTGAGCACAATCTCAAGTAAAGCAATTAAAATCTTAAAACAGGATTTTGACACATGGCCCACTTTAGTTGAAATTGTACCTTTTATAGTGAAAATCAGTAAAATACATAACACATACAATTAAATTAATTCACAAAACCAATCGACAGACAAAGCTTTTGAGACTTCTCTAACCCTGCTGAGGAAAGTTTCCCACTTTGGCCAATTTGTAATTCAGCCCAAGTAAACAAAAATACAAATAATACACATATTTACATGTTGTATCTTATAGAAATGGAAAAATTAGACTAGTAACACAGCATTTCAAACATCCTGTCCTCATAGTAGCGTTGCTGGGTTTACTTTACCAGGGTTGCATCTGGTAATTATTTTCCATATAGAACAATCTGATGATTATTTCCTCAGTTAATCAATTCAGTGTTATGAAATGTCAAAAAAGTGAAAAATGTCATTTGTAAGGTCCAAGGTTGTTTAAATTAGTATTTTTTTTCATCTTTAATTTTAGCTAGGCGAGCGGTTTCCACTGCTCCCAGTCCTTGTGCTAAGCTAGGCTAGACCGAGCTAGGTATTTGGATGCACAAACATGAAACTCATATCTTCTTTGACTCTGGGTAAGATGGCTAACAAAGTTTTCATAAAAATATTTATCTTTTCCTTTAATCTTTGACAGAAGCCTTTCATTAACAGCTCCAGGTTGCACATTAACACTGTTCATCTGTGGAGTTATGTTGTTTTTGACTCTAAATATATTTATAGATTCGACTGTTTTAGAATATGTTTAAGATATTCATAGTGTGTGAACCGTTAAATGGCAGTTTAATATAACGTACAGGGACATCATAAAAGCCGTTGGAAGTAATCACCACTCACGTCTCGGTTCCCGCTCTCGGTGCTCCAATCGGCTTCGCCCTCCGAGCCTTCCCCGGGCTGTGATTGGTTGCTCTCCGCGGCAGACGGCAACATTCCACGCGACGTGTCCGAGTCGGTGCCGTTGTCACGGCGACAGGTGGCGGTGATGGCGGCCGTGAATATGTCGAGGAAGAAGAGAAAAGAGGTGAAGACGAAGACGAGAGAGAGACGCCAGTAGACGGAGAACTGCAGCGGAGACATCACCTCTCTCAGCTCGAGGACAAGTTTGAAGTTTGTCGTCCTCAGGTTTTGTGTTTTAAGAGACGAAAAAACGAACTTTTCAGGAGCTCCCCATCTCGTTTCTGTGTTTCTCTGAGCTGTGGGCACTTACTCTGGTTGAACAGCTGCTGCTGTCACCGGGATACTTGTTGACCTGCCAGACACAGACAGAGACACACAACCGCAGAGGGTTCAAATTTACTGTGAACTTTCATCTACAAGTTGTCTCCCCGCCCTTTTCTCCTCATAAGGAGAGGAAGGAGTGGAAGTATTTTTAAGTACAGCGACACAGCGACACCACGTGGCCATGTAATGCGTTACATCGTTATCAATAAAGTTAAAAATAACCGTTTGGGGCAAGTCGAAGAGAAAGTAGAAAAGGAGGAGGAGGAAAGGAAGGACAGGAAAACAAAAATAATGGAGGGAGTATGGAAATGTAGGAAAGGAGGGAGGGAAGGAAATTGTGAATTAAAGAGAAGAAAAAAAACTAGATAGGACAGTAGGAAGGATAAAATAGGAAAGAAGGAGGTATAAAGGAGAAGGTATTTAAGAATAAGAGCAAGGGGTCTGTAATGAAAGAGGGAGGTAGGTTAAAAGGATGTAGTAAATGAGAGAAATTAAAGGCTAGAAGAAGTAGGGAAGCAAAGAAGGAAATAAGCAAACAAGGAGGTAAGTCATGAAATTAAGGGTCAAGTAGAAGAAGAGGATAGAAGAGAAAGGCAAGAAGGAGGTAGTGAAGGAAAGGAGGAGAAACAAGGGGATGGAGGAAAAGGAGAACAGTAACGAATGAGGTGGTGAAGAAAAGTGGGATTAGGGAAGGAAAGGAGGAAGTAAGAAAGGAAAAGATTATGATTAGAGAACAACAGCATTTGAATCACCACAAATTTATAGTTTATAGTTTGAGAAATTTATTTGCTAAAATCTAGTAAGTGTTTCAATATTGTCGTTTCCACATTTTCGTAATAAGAGTTTTCAGCATTCCTCTGAAGCAGTTAGGTAAAAAATAATTAAGAAGACAGGATTTTAAGTAGTACACAATATGTGTTGTATTTGTTTATTAAAAACATATAATATAAAATTGGCATTTCAGACACAAAATGATAGTATACATCACAAAAAGTCAGATTATGAATACATAATACAAACTCAAGGTAAACACATCTGTTTTAGAATTACTCAGTAAACAGTATAAAATATAAAAAGACATTTTCTAATGGATAAATGAAGGAGTATTTGGGTCATATGTGTTTGTGGTCACATTTGAATAGTAAAGAATTAAAAATTACATTTTAAAATTTAAATTAATTGCAAAATTCTACATATTCTTTCATCACTGATTAAAAAAACAAATTCCTTCATCCTTATAAACAACAGTTAAGACTTTTTAAATTTCTATTAAAAGTGTCAATTTAACCAGTGAAATAATAAAACCCAATTCATTTTTTCTTCTCATCACAAGCATGGACCAGGCACAGGACCATCATGCTTTGCTGCTAGCTGTTCGGTTAACCTCCGTCACCACTGTGGCCATGGCTGAGAGAGGCGTGGAGTACGTGGACGCCATGCTCTGTAACCCCGCCATCAGACACCGCCAGCTGAATCGCACCGCCTTCCCGATGTTCTGCAAAGCAAAGAGAAAGAAAATCCCAGTAAGAGCTTTTTTTCTTTTATTCATTTTATAGGAGCTATACTCCAAATACATAACACAGCCATAGAAGCTAACTTAGGCTAACTGTTGCTGTGACAACAAGGTTAGCACTGAAGCTAACCACCTGGTTAAAGGGTTATTTAATGCTCCATTAATGTTCTGTGCAGCTCAAACATGTTTAAAAAATCTGCTGCAGTACAATTCATCTTGTACTATGCAGAACTGTTCTCTCTTTATCATCGGTATGATCACGCTGAAGTGATCTCTGCTCCAGTGTGTCGGGTCAAAGGTCAAACTCACGCTGTTGAGTCAATGTTTAATGTTAGAGTAATTGAACCGACTCAAACGTGCCTTTAACTGAAACCTCCGGATAAATACTGTTGTAATATCGGGAAACAGGGTGAACATTTAACACTTAACGCAACTTTATTTCTTTGCACTTTATATTTTTGCTTTGTACACATGAGTCCATGTATGTTTATATCTATTTGTGTGTCTTCTTTTATGTTATTATTTACATACTGTATAGAAATGTGCATGGTGCACTTGATTTAACCAAACTCAGGTGTTGATGCAGGTTTTGACATTTGTTTATTTTATTATTAATGTTATTAGAAGTTCTGGTCATAACAAGGTGATTAATTAGCATTACTTATCTCTTATGTACTAATTAAAATATACTCAAATTACAAGTAAATATAGCATAGTGTAATATTTCTGTACTATATTGTACTGTAGTGTGTATATTTTTATTATAATATCTAGATAAACTGCTTTAATATGTTTTTTACATTTAGTTTTATTCATTTATTAATAAGTGAAATCTAGTGTTTAACTTTGCGTGAAGCACCAAACAAAGAAAATGAACAAAATGATGACACTGCCGAGGACTTTACCCACACCTGTTCTTACCTTCCTGTACTTCTTATACTTCTTCTTCTTCTTCCTCTTCTTCTCCTCCTTCCTCTTCCTCCTCTCCTCCGGCATCTCCTCTCTCTCCTCCTCCACCTCCTCAATCAGAGGTTCGTATTTATCCGGTAGGACGGAGAAATAAACTTCTTTGGAGGTTTTCTGTTTCTTCCCCGCCGGAGGAGCAGCTTCCTCCTCTTTCTCCTGAGCTCCCATCCCTCGTTACTCCTCGTCTGTCACTGTGGGTTTCTTTTTCCTCTCTGACCTCCTTGTTTACGGGCAGGAGGACCTTTGGAGCGAGGAGGAGTCAAACTTTATTAGTCGCCTGAAGCTGATTTCAGACACAGGAAACTCTGTGAGCTTTGACATAAAACACACTACAGGCAGGATTAGAGGAAGAATGTGGAGATTTGTTTGGGTTCTGTTGCCTGGTTGAAGTTTTTAAAGATTTTACCCTAAAGTTTTACTCAACTTAACTTCTGCCAAACAGCAGAAGTTCATGCAGCAGCTGGTGTTTTTTGATTCTCTGCTGTTTGTTTTACAGAATAAACACTGAAACTTCACATTGAGATACTGAGTCAACATCAAAAACTAGAAAAACATGTCATGTAGAAAAAGTGTAGGATTGCTGGGAGCTATTTCTCAAAACTGTCAATAACTGAAAACATTTTGACTTTTAATGTTTTTAATCATAAAACGCTGAGTCATAAAATATGAGAGTGAAACACAAATACAGAAAACAGGGAAAAATCAATGTGTATTTGAGTGTTTTAAAGGAAAAGCTCAACATTTATTCACATTTCGTTCTGAAAATCAGAATTTAAGGTCATGTCGTTCTCAGTTGCCTACACAGCTGGGGTCAGGACATGGTTAGCTTAGCATAAAGGCTAGAAGCAGAGGGGAAACTGTTAGCCTGGGTCTGTCCACAGAAGTTCAAACATACACCAACCAACTCCTTTAAAGCTTGAGACGCATTTTATCTTGTTTCTTGAATCTGTGAACAAACAACATTTCACCTTAATCCATCCAGCAGTTGTTGACGTGTCTTCGTCTGGACCGACTTCCACTGCAGCCCGTAGAGCCTCGCTGCTGGTGTCTAAGCTACAATCCACAGTTTGAGGCTTTAGCAGTTGTTTCATGCTGGAACTTTTTCTTCCTGACGTCCTTTCGTCACTGCGAGGTTCGTCAGGTTTGGTGTTTTCAAGGTTTTGTTTGTACAGAGACCAAAACTGAAACCTGTAGCTGGAAACACACTGGATGGATACACTGCTGTTTGTAAATAAATAGTCCCATTTCTCGTTTCAGTTACATTTTTGTTTGTGTGCAGATTAAACACACGAGATAAAGCATGTTAATCTGTGAGCTCTAGAGGTGTTGGTGGCTAACAGTTTCCCTCTGTGCTGTACTCCGGGGCTGTTTTGGCCTCTTAGTTCAAGAAATGAAACGCTAATGTTACAACACATATAAAGATAATTTACATAACAGGTTCGTCCACCATTGCGTTAACATGACAAAGCCCCCAGACGCTCTCCAAAGCTGCACAGTACTCTCAATCAATTATATTAATTATAGAAAATGTTTAGAATTTAAATCTACATTTGAATTATCTTCAAAATACACTTATTGATTTGATGCATGTTGCAGATTATTTTAATTCAAATAACAGCTGTAGTTCATGGGGGAATTTGCACCAAACTGTAACTTGTAGTTAAATCTGTCAACGTGTTTTTACACTATCCTGCTAAAATAACAAACAGGATTCAGTTTGTAAAAACAGATGAAGGAGTACGATCACATCTGCTCTATGGTCGAGAGAACAAGGACATTTCTGTCCACGTACTGTTCAGTACTTTTACTCTAGGGTTTGTTTTTCCTGGCTTCTTTCCAACAAAGAGAAATCTTAAAGCTGCATCGTACAATGATGCTGTAGACAACAGCGCTCTAACACATATCGGTTGCATGTTCGTGTGTCTACATACTTTTGGCCATGTAGTGAAAGTCATGTAGGAAAGATAAAATAAGCAAATCCCCCTGAAGTGGACATGAAAAATGACTGATATAAATGTAAAGAGCTGCAGTCAGACAGAAAGCCTGAGGCGTCTCACGGCGGCTTGTCTTTTTTTATCCAGGCAGTAATAAGTCAAGATCAGCTCTGAGACCCAGAGGGACAAGACAAAGGAAAAAAGACAGGAAGGATTAAGGAAGAAAAACAATATCCCAACATACCTGAAGCTGAAAACTGAACAAACTAAAGTCAGAGCTGCCGTCTCACAGTCTGAGAGAAAACACATCGACGCGAACTGTTCCCTGCATTAATGCCATTCACCCATTTTTATTTCTGTATTTTGTGTTTATCATGTAATAACAAAAGAAAATACAACAAATATTACACTGGACATTTAACCAGAGATGGAGGAGGGAAGTTAAAGATGAAAAAACGGAGCCAGAAATGATTTTTGGAGTTTTCTTTTAATATTCAGTTCTTCCAAATATGTTTCTTTAACAATGCAACAACACGGCAACAACACGGCAACAACACGGCAACAACACGGCAACAACACGGCAACAACACGGCAACAACACGGCAACAACACGGCAACAACACGGCAACAACACGGCAACAACACGGCAACAACACGGCTTCTGATATTAAGAAAGCAAACTGTGAATAAATAGATAATGTGTGATTTTATTAAACACTTTTTTTATTACTTTTTTATTTGACAGAACTGGTGGGAGGATTTAAGCTCTAAACCTGGAAGTGAACCCACCACAACAAAACCTGTGTGTGTGTGAGAGTGTGTGTGAGAGTGTGTGTGTCTGTGTGAGTGTGTGTGAGAGAGTGTGTGTTTGTGTGTGTGTGTGTGTCTGTGTGTGTGTGAGAGTGTGTGTGTGAG
>NW_019525527.1:144432-151932 GCF_002814215.2 Seriola lalandi dorsalis | reverse complement strand
ATCTGACGGAATCAAAACTAAACTGAAACCAAGTGACAGGAAGTCAAAGTGGATCAGACTGATGGAAATCTAAATGACGCACATAATGAAGCCGATAAAGCACCACGGAGTCGACCAAATAAGTCTGAACGACACTGATGGAAAATTTAAGTTAACTCATCGAGGTCTGACCACACACACACACACACACACACACACACACACACACACACACACACAATCAGCTATCTGCTGAAATGTCAAGTCACAGTTTGTACAGAAACGTGACGCCTCTGACAGGAAGTGTGTGTTCTGTGTCTGTTTCGGTGTGTGTATTTTGTGTATCAGTGTGTGTGTGTGTGTGTGAAGAGATAACAGGAATTTGGTTTCAGTGGTTTTTATTCATTCAGCCTTTAGTTTCATTTGTGTTCACACCGACTGAAGTTACTGACCTGAAACAGTGAAGCAACGACTCTATTGGAACTCAGACCGACACTTCACTGACTCTTCACTGTGTTTGACTCTGACTAACACGTTACACTTTACAATATACAAACATTATAATGAAGTTATGAGCAGCTCAGAGTGTTGATTCATCTACAGTATTTGTGTTATTATTTTTGTTTTACTATATTGTTATGAATGATGTGTTTAAATGAGTATCAGTTTTTTACCTATAGAGATCAGAAACTTTTCTCTCACATTATCGTTCAGTTTTTAATTGTTGAAAAAACTGTGATACGTTTTGTCATCGTTCTCGTTTTCAGATTTAACTTTTGATTTAGTTTTAGTCTTGTTCTCGTCGGGGGCGTCAGTGAATACATGTTGTAGTTTTCCTTTACGAAATCAACTCAGGTTTGAACTCAGGAGTCGTAACTCTGTAGACCAAGAGGAAGCAGTGCTCTGAATTTTGGCGGGCATTGTTTTGGTAAACTGACCACATAATGGTTATTTTCTCTCCTAAACAAACCCTCAAAACATAATTTAATGACTCAATAGCAGATATAGAATGAAGATTTGAACAGATCTGGACTGATGGTGGAGTGTAGTCGTGTAAAGAGTCTGAAAGTACTTCTTACATTTGTGTTGGGCAGAGTGACGGTCAGCCCGGCCGGGGTCCTCACACTCAGACTCAGCTTCTTCTTCCACAGATAATAAAACTCCACACACTGAGAGAGGGACTTAGTCTTAACCTGAACACACACACACACACACATCGTAACAGATCACACATCAGGCTCAATGCACCAGAGCTGCTGTTTTAACAGAAAATAAAACTCACGGCTCTCTGGACGCTGCTGAAGTCTTTGTGATGGAGCTGCAGGGATTTAACCAACAACTTCATCTCTGCCGCACTCCAACACACTCCTACAACGGACGTGTAACACAGTGGACATTTGTAAAGAACTTCAATCTGTGTATCATGAAACACTCGTTCTAATCGAACGTATACGTGGATGTCGACCTGTGTGGTTGTTGTTGGAGGCTTCAGGAGAGGAGAGTAGCTTCTCCAGCGTCAGCTGAGAAAACAAAAACTGACGTCAGTGTCGTGTTTGATTTGGAAAACTAAAGCAGTCTGAGATTATGTTCTAAATGATCAGAAATCTGTCCACAGGTCACAGTTCAGAGCAAAGAACCAATCAGCCAATGAGATTTTACCAGGAAGTCTCCTCTGCACTCTGATAGGGCGTGGAGGGCGTGCTCTGGGCTGGCCCCGCCCCCTGGCACCACACTGGATCGAACCATCATCAACAGAGCCTCGACTGGACAAACAATGTGTCAATCAAATAATAACCGAGCGGTAATCATGATTATTGTAACGATAACGAACAGGACTTCTGTGTGTGCGTCTACCTCTCTGTTGATTCACAGGTTTCTCCAGCTCGTCCCATGGCGTCCACACCAGCAGTGCATCCTGGGAGTTGGAGTGGGCGCGTTTATGGTTGTGTAGGGACGGGATTTCAGCCTGGAAGCCCCGCCCTACATTGATCCGCCTGTGATTGACAGCTCAAGGTTATCAGGTGATCACATTGTGACGTCACTGCAAAAATTTGTAGGATTTGTTAAGAGGTATATTTCACGTACGGCTTATTGACTCCTGTTGTTAGTGTATCCATGGCAACAAGGTCACTGAGTCCATCTGCCAATCAGAGATATAAAACTTTAACGTCTCGTATTATTCTGTTTTCTCTCCCTATGTTTTTGTTTTTACAGGAAATCCAAAACATTAAGTATGAAAGCTAAATTGTTTAACTGGAATAATTATCGATAATTTTAGGTGTAAATTTTCTCTGTCTCCAAATGTCCTCAGTGACATTTGTCGTTGGTGTACTGATCATTTTTGTTAACAACTGGCTGACGTATACGATCTTATCTAGCGCCACCTTCTGGACAAAGTGAATGAATTTAGCTCCATCACTGGTCAGACTGAGAATCATTAGTGTTTGTAATGAGCCGTGCAGCCTCTAGGTGTCGCTGACTGAACCTGTGAATGTGTAAATGATGTTTCGACTCACTGTGTGTGTCGTGAAGCTGTACAGTTCGCACTCTCTGCTGCCTCCTGGTGGTGAGGGAGCAGTACAGCCCCGCCCCCACCCTGAGGGGGCACAGCATGGGCGGAGGGGTGTAGTGACCTCTGCCACCATCAACCACTCCATCACCACCGGTAACTGCTTCTCTGCCACCAGCAGCCGCTGCGTCCAGGTGCATCAGGCTGCGGTAGAGCACGGCGCCTCCGGTGGCCGGAGAGAGGGGATTGCATCTCCTCTGTGCGCTCCTACACGCCTTAGACGCACCTCTGGACTGGATGGGCACGGAGACCGGCATCACCATGGAGACTGAGGGTTGGGCGGGTGGAGAGGAGTCCTCGCCCTGCAGAAAGGGAATAGAAGTAATATGCCGTCAGTCTGGGGACTCGTCTTTCACCTGTGGACTAGCTGGTCTCATGAAGGTAAACCATAAGATTTGAGGGTTGAGACTTAGTTTGTTGACATGTTGTTTCTCCGTTTAGTCTCTGGGAATAAATGTAAGTCACAAATCCACAAATACATGTTTTCTGTTCTATTGCAAACCTTTTTCCCCAATGTAGCTGATCTGAAGCCGCTGTGGGAGCGCATGTGACCGTTCAACGCTGGCAGACTCCTAAAGTCTCGCTTGCACACTGTACACAGCAGCCTGCAACACACACACACACACACACACACACACACACACACACAGAGGAATAGAGTACATTAGATACAAGTTTTGTTAATCTGGGAAGTTAAATAGTTAGAAAATCGGAACAGGCCAAAGTAAAGCTAAAACTGGTAAGAATATAAAACACTGAGAGGTGAATGTCAACACCACCACACATCATCATCATCATCATCATCGTCATCGTCACTTCATCCAGGTTACCTGCAGTCTACAACCTTCATGTTTTCAGGTTGTGGCCTTTTCATCTGGAAATGAACAGAGAAGATTTAAATAAATTTGAGGCCAATACTGGTGGAAGAATATAATCACTTCCATACTATTACATTTTATTATTATTTTATTTTATTTACATACTTATTTACTTGCTGATTTATTTACTTATTTACCCACACACTTATTTCCTCACTTATTTTCAAATGAACATGATTATAGGATTAAAACTGCTAAGATATTAGTTGTTGTATATCAAACACACCCAGGTCCAGTCTGGTTGACCATCTCCTCTTCCTCCTCCTCCACACTCCTCTCTCCAGATCGGCCCAGCAGGGAGGCTTGGGGACTGGGCAGCGCTGCTGACGTTCTGGCCTCCTCCCTGTGGAGAGAAACCGGTCTCTAAGTCACCGGCGCTGTTGAAGACACCCGTCTGGTCCTGGATCGGCTCAGTTTGGCTCGGTAGGAGGCGTCGGCTCGACTGATGTGGGTGGTGCTGACTGGGTTCAGAGCTCAGAGGGAAGCTGTCCGACTCTTGGAGACAGCAGCTGTTCAGCTGTGCGGATGTTTGTGTGTGAAAACCCAACATCTCGTTCCTGGGATGCATTTGAGGACCAGGGCTGGAGATGGTTGGGGTGTGTGGGTAATGAGGACTTGGACCAGGGGTAGTGGGACTACAAAAGGACTGTGGGGCAATACTGTCATGGTAACTGTCAGGGAAAAACTGGGTGTTGGAGAAGTCTTCAGTAGATGATGAGCTGAAATCCATGGAGCTCCACCTTCCCAGGGCCGTTCCTCCAGACAAAGACCCCAGTGGAGAGCACTGCATCTGGGACAGAGTGGGCTCCAGAGGCCCCCAGGTGTCCTGACCTGGACCAGGTGTGTCACCCTGTCCATACACGCCACTGGCAAGGTGTGGGTGAGTATTATAAGGCAGTCTGTGTGTGTGTCCCAATTCGTGCCCGTGGTGAGTCACACCAGTGCAGAACTGGTTCTGGTTCTGGGTCTGGTTCTGGAGATCTAGGTGTGCTGTGGCCTGGTTCTGTTTCAGATCAGAGATAGAAGGATTATAATGCCGTGATCAGAATCAGTGGCAGTTCTGGTTTTTGATGGAGCAGGATATAGGACATCTTACCTGGCAGGAGTAACTGAAGCTGTTGAGAACTTCGGAGGCAGATTTGTTCCAGTTTGGATTATCTAAACCTGGGTCGAGGTTTTGGCAGGAGAGGTGGTGCTGCGGTGGGGGGTGGATGTGAGGGGAGGTTATCTGGGGCTGGGATACAAAGTGAGGGGAGGTTACCTGGGAATAAGGGACGTGGTGAGACGTGGTTACATGGGCCTGATGAAGGGGGTAAGAGGGGGTTGCCTGGGACTGGGGTACGAAGTGAGGGGAGGTAACTTGGGAATGGGGGAGGTGGTGAGGGGAGGTTATCTGGGGATAACTGAGGTGAGGGGAGGTAACATGATGCTGGGGTACAAGGTGAGGGGAGGTTACCTGAGGATGGGGGAGATGATGAGGGGATGTTACCTGAGGATGGGGGAGGTGATGAGGGGAGGTTACCTGAGGATGGGGGAGATGATGAGGGGAGGTTACCTGAGGATGGGGGAGATGATGAGGGGATGTTACCTGAGGATGGGGGAGATGATGAGGGGATGTTACCTGAGGATGGGGGAGATGATGAGGGGAGGTTACCTGAGGATGGGGGAGATGATGAGGGGAGGTTACCTGAGGATGGGGGAGGTGATGAGGGGAGGTTACCTGAGGATGAGGAAGTGCAAAAAAAGCAAACAAGTAAATAAGCATCTCTTTAGAAAGATCAGGTCTGTGTCTGACTAAGTAAATAAATAAGTAAGAACCTTTGCATGAGGAGGGTTTCCATGGTTCCTGAACGATGAGGGGGAGGAGAGGGGAGGAGGTGAGGAGATGAAAGGAGGTGACTGGGACAGAATGGAGTGATGGATGACGGGAGGAGGAGAGGACGAGGAAAATGCCCACAAGTCAGACATGTTGTCACGCACAAACACACCTGTAAACACCGAGTGCGAGTGTGGTCATGTGCATGATTGTGTGTGCGTGTGTGTGTGTGTGTGTGTGTGTGTGTGTGTGTGTGTGTGTGTGTGTGTGTGTGTGTGTGTGTGCAGCAGGTTGTTTGTTATCTGGATGGTGTCTTCATGTGAATCTGATGATCTGCAGGACAGCACACAGAGACACCACAAACTTTTAGACATTTTAAAACAAGTTTTGATTTTGAGAAAGTTTAACTTAAAATATTATATATTTTTTTACTTTTATTTGAGTCATTCCTAACATTTCACTTTTAGAAATTTTTTCTTTCTTGGCCAGAATGGACGTCCTTGTAAATCAAGCGTAAAGATGTAGGTGCTGAAATAAGTGTGAAATAAATGTGCTTCAGTGTTACAGCACAGAGCTGAATGTGACTTCTGATCATCCGACCTGAGCCTGTCTCCAACAGGACTTCAGTCAGTCCTGTCTGTAAATCCAAATTCTCTAAGTCTAACGGACAGGAGATTTTCAACCTAGAAAATCTTTCCTCAGTTTCCAGGGTCTGTTTGAGTTTTACTCTCTTTTTTTCTTTGAAATGAACATACTAAAGTTTACCAGCTGGATGGATGTTATTTTCACCTGGTGTAGCGGCAACTACCACAGAGGCGGTCTTGAGCCCTTCGGCAGGTGTTTATATGTCTCTCTGTCTGTGGACAGGAATTTGTCACTGTGATAGCGTCACAACCTGCGAGATGCATTCACAAACATCTTCAGGTCTGTAGTTTAGATCAAAATGAAGGTAAAGTTCACAGATGGATGTGGTCCGACCCGAGACTACCGAGTACTGTAATGACATAGTACTCGTGGGTATGAGCGTCAGCATGTTGATGGCGGTCGCGGCCGCTATGAGTCCATCACAAGATGGTCTCCGGCTTATGACTGACTACATGTAGACCACACAGCAGCTGTATGTGTCTGTATGACTAAGTGTGAATGTGTGATAACGGGACACTTCTTAGAATTCACGCCCAGAGACGATTAAAGCTGTACTTCTCTTAAAGGGACACCTTCAAACTTTAGAATTGGATTTCACATGAAAATGAACACAAATTGATTAAATGTTCTCTGTATTTGTTTGTGCTCTATTCTGTCGTTAAGAAATATTTAACTAGCAGGTGAAAACTGCCCCGGCTTTTGCCGATTTTTAAAGGTGAAAAAATTCCTGTTTTAAATCTCATATAAAACAGTGGTCACATTTATTTCCTCTTTAACATGTCTGTAACATCATCATTGTTTAAATAAGTATAATAAATAATAGATTAGATAAAGATTATGAATTCATAGTATTGTATATGGTAAATAAAAGTTAAAAGACAGTAAATAATAAAAGCAACCAGAGTAACAACAGTGATCTAACATCAACATTTAGTTTGAAATTCAATCTAAATAAAATAACTTCTCACCTGAATCATCACCGACTGCGACTGACACTGACACTGACACTGACTCTGACTCTGACTCTGTGTGTGTGTGTGTGTGTGTGTGTGTGTGTGGGTGTTGATGTGTGTCTGCGTGTGTTTTGTCAGGATGTGGTCACATGTTCTTCCTCTCTCTGGTCGTCTCTACTTCTTCCTCATGATGACGAGTTTAGAGGCCGAAGAGAGAGAAGAGCTCAAACAAACAAGCTGAAGATGTAACACAATTAACATCTAAAAATTGGTAAATAAATTAAAAAAAAACAACCAAGTAAATAAATTAAGTTTTATTGTAGTATTCCATTATAATGTTGATCATACCAGTCAAAATCAGTGTTTTTATAGTCACATAATCAAATAAAAATTCCATAAAACTATTTTTTTTAAAAGTTCATAGACTGAAAATTTATAAATTCAGAAATTACAATTAGGAATCAATATTGAGATCTGTAAAATTAGAGATTAATAAAGCTTGACTAAAGTGCTCCTTTAATGTTCATTAAAGACCAGTCACATTTATTTAGTGTTTTGATACATGTTTTTATAATTTTATGATAGTAAAAAAAAAAAACTGAAAGTTTTCTACCCAAACAAATTCAGTTAATAATTAACTTATTGCTGCTCAATCGTAAA
>NW_019525527.1:123324-143367 GCF_002814215.2 Seriola lalandi dorsalis | reverse complement strand
TTTTAATCAACTGTTAAAGGTTATAGAATCATGTTTATTATTATTATTAGATGTGAATGATACGGAGGATCGGGGCTGACACGGGACTGAGTTTTCTATTTTCTCCTTCTAGATACTTCCAACATGAGGAAGTGAAGACACTTTTAAAGATGGTTTACCTGAAGCTGTTTCATCTTTGAACATCATGATGCACACCAGAAGGACGTTGTCTCTTTTAAGAGGCTGGTCGGGTGTTTGCAGGTGTCCAACTGGAAACCAGTCATCCAGGACCAGTTCCAGTAGCAGCAGCTTGTTCATGGACTCTAACAGCAGCAGTGCAGGGCTGATCCTACAATCCCAGTCCACCGATGTGTACCAGAACCTGGCTCTGGAGGACTGGATTGACGCCAATGTGGACCTGCAGCAGCACAGCATCATGCTGCTGTGGAGGAATCGGCCGGCTGTGGTCATTGGACGCCACCAGAACCCCTGGACTGAGTGCAACCTGTCGGCCATGAGGAAGGCGGGGATCTCTCTGGCCCGCAGGCGGAGCGGCGGCGGGACGGTCTTCCACGACCTCGGAAACCTCAACCTGACCTTCTTCACCTCCAAGAAGGCGTACGACCGGCAGAGGAACCTGAAGGTCGTCACTGACGCTCTGAGGCGGGTTCGACCGGGACTGGACGTTCAGGCCACAGACAGATTTGACATTTTACTCAATGGACACTACAAGATCTCAGGTAGGGGAGGGATGGTACCGTCCAATGAGACAAGAGGCTGCTGTAGTCAAATACAAGCCCCCGACAGATATGCATTATAAACATGAAGTAACAAAATAAAGACATGAGATGAGAGGGCAAGAAAAGATTTAACTGAGAAAAATTATGTGCATACTAATAATTAAAATAATTGGTAGTGTGAGCTCTAATTGGTCAAAATCTTGCCAGTGTTTTAATAGAAATGTCCAGGGTAAAATCCTGATAGTAACATCCTGTCTTACTTTATTACTTTTAAATATCTAGGAATGTTATGATATTGTTTGAAGTGAATACAGTTAGTAGTTTAGACAAACTTATGTGCAAGAAAAAAGAAAGGACTTCATTGAAGCTGTGATAAACAAATAAACAAAATCTGATATATTTTAAATCAGTCCAGAGTCAGTCAGAGACGCAGAAGGTGAGATTTATACCAACAACTCTGCTGTTGTTTATGTTGTTGTTGTTGTTTATGTTGTTGTTGTTTACAGGCACTGCGTCCAGACTGAGCAGGAAGTCGTCCTACCATCACTGCACCCTGCTTCACTCTGCTGACCGCTCCGCCCTCTCAGCCGTCCTCAGCCCTTCCTGCCCTGGTATCCATAGCAACGCCACACCCAGCGTCCCCTCACCTGTCGCCAACCTGCTAGACCACGCCCCCACGCTGCAGTGGGAGGAGCTTTTCGACGGACTGGTGCATCAGTACAACGCAGGTACTCAGTTTTACTACTGTTCTACTGGTCTGCGTCCTGGCCTCAACCGTCTGTTTATACTCTGTTCTTCTTCTCTTTCCACTCTGACCCTCAGAGTTCGGCCTCAGCTCTGCGTTGACGCTCGTTAACCCCACTGACGAGTGTACGTTTCCTGGCCTCAGCAGGATGGCGACAGAGCTGCGCAGCTGGGACTGGACGTTCGGTAAGACGCCTAAATTCAGCGTCCAGACCCTCCTGGACCTGACGGATGGGCGATCGTCTGCTCGCAGCTCAGCTCAGCTGCATATGGAGGTAAAGAACGGGCTGATCGAGAGCTGTGAGCTGGACGTTCCTGCAGACTGGCTTCCTCTGCGGCTGAGCGGTGAGCTGGTGAACACGCTGGTCGGTGAAAGGTTCTGTCCGTATGCAGCATCTGCGGCTGTTGCTGCGCTGCTGCGATCTGAGAGCAGCGAGCTGCAGAGCAGACTGCACAACCTGTGTGACGCCGTGCTGTCTGTGATGGGCTGAAATAAAATGGATGGACGGAAACAACACGAGCTGTCGGGTGTTTGTGTGGAGTCGACCGTTTGTTGATCAACAGAAATCTGATCCATTTGCAGTGCTGCTAGCGCCCCCGAGAGGCTGCTGTGTTCATTACAGCTACAGTATGAAAGTCAACGTCATTCAAAAAGTCTGATGGTGAATCTAAAGGGTCCAGATGTAAACAACAACAGACCAAGTAAAATCAGAAGCTGCTCTCACTCCCAAACTGATTGACCCTCTGACAACTCTAAATAACATGAAAATCTAATTTATCATTGTTTCTGTTTACATCAATAATGCTTGTAAAAAAAAAAATAGCTATGGCTCATTGTTTCTGGTTCCACAAGTAATCTACAAGTTAATTTTGATATAAAACAAAAAAGCTGAATAATAAAAAGCTGATAATAAAAACATGAATACATTTGCAGCATATATACTTTGGATTTAAAGTGTTTATGCTGGTTATGTTTTTTTTCATGCAGATGTAGGACAGTATGAACCTGCTGCGTCTTGATCAGTCTGTTGTCTGATGCATAATCTACAGTATATGTGCATTTCATCTCTCTTCACTTGCAAAGTTAAGAACGTAAAATCCAAGCAAATGTACAGTTATAAAACAAGAGGGGGGTTTATTATTAAAGACATTTTGCATTAATTAATAGGACGTTTGGTCAAAATCACAAAAAACTGATTCCTTTTTCTTTCAATTGCTGCCAGATATTTTCTTATTTAAGTGGAAAAACGTGGAAAATTCTGAAAGTTTCCAAATCTGTCCGTAAACCTCTGCCCTTTCAAAATAAAAGTACAACGACATCCCTGAAGCTGTTAAGTAAAATTAAATAAATGAATAAAATAAAATGAATAAATACATTTGCCGGTTAAAAACGAGACTCAACCTCAGACAGCTCAAGTCGCAGGGCGCATGCGCAATGAAGACGAGAGAAAATTGAAGAGGTGTCACTCTGCTGTTGTGTCCTGGAACCAAAGGCTGATCTAGCTCACCGTCATCATTTCCATGGTCATACAATCAATATTGCCAATAAGACATATATTTATTATTAACATTTTTATTACATTTTGTCAGTACTTCCTAACTGTGTATAACAATGAAATCTTTATAAATAAAACCTAAAGACTGTTTATGCAATCTGTTTAATTGTGTATTTTTATTTTTGAATGTATTTTCTATAATATAATTGTTTGATTTTATTATGGCATGTTATTATGTTTGTTTATTCTATATTTTCCGCACCTATGTTCACAGAAGGGACTATGAACGAAAAGCAGCGGAGTGAGTACTCGGCTATGCGTGTCAGTCAGTTGACGATCTTTGTCTAATGTGAGCCGTCGTGTCGGTCAGCGGAGCAAACCCGGAGAACCGCAGCGGCAGGATGGGGAAGAAACAGAAGAAATCCGGGGAGGACAGGTAGAGAAAACACCACCTGCTGTCACACACCACCTGTCCACACTGATACCTGGCGGTGGCGAGCTTCCCTGCCCCGTCAAAAACCCCAAAACCGGACTGGATTCCCGCTGGTTACTCAGTTAGCTTAGCGGCTATGTGGGCTAGCAGAAGCTAACCACGCGTCAGTGCAAGTGTGAGTCCAGGTGATGGTTTAAACAACCTGAAAACGGTTCAGCACGAAATTTGGGGTTTATCCTCAGCCCTGACAGCCGGGGGAAGACTCCCTAAACTCAGCTTAACTGTAACCTGTGAAAGCTAGGGGCTAAATGCTAAGAAGAGCCACCACCAGCTAAGCTATCAGTTAGCCCAGTTATCTGTGCCTCCTGGCCGCAGCTCATGTTGGCTTTCTGTGAGAAAAGGCTGATGTAATGCCAACTACCTTCGCACCTGTCTAAATCCTCTACCTTTATTTAGTCTGTCAGCCTTGGTCTGACACACCTGAGGGTGTCAGGTAATGACACAGCCATGTTGGTGTTCCTGTGTTGAGCTGTAAAGCAAAGAAGCATTAACACAACAGCTTCAATTAAAACTACAGCAACATTTAACATCCATTAATATGTGAAGACACAGCAACAAAAAATTCATGTCAAATGATCCATTCATAAATGTAGCTCTGATCCAGGACTTGGTCCAGCATAGGTATCTCGTTGAATTTGAACATTTCAGTCACTGATCTGTTCAACATTGAAAAATAAACCAGTTACAGTTTCTCAGAACCCAAGGTGAGGTCTTCAGATATCCTGTTTTATCTAAACCAACAGTCCAAAAACCAGAGAGATCCAGTTTACATCAGATCCTCACATATCAGAGGCAAGAAGCAGCAGATGTTTCACGTTTTTGCTTAGAAAAATGACTTAAATGATACATCAAATATCAAAAATGTTGATTGATTTCACATAAAAATCAATGTAATTTATATTTAAATGCTATTTATGAATTGTTTTTGTCCTTAAAGTACAATAAAATATTAAAAAATACCTGTTGTAGTTCACGACACCCTGAGGTGCTGTCTTCAAATTGCTTGTTTTATTCAACCAACTGTCCAAAACTGACAGACATTCATTTTACTGTCATAATTAACAAAGAAAAGCAAAAGATCCTCATGATTATGAATCTGGAAACAGCAAATATTTGATGCTTTGTTTAATAAATAACTAAAATGATTATCAAGATAGATTTTCTGTTGAACGATTAATTGTTTCAGTTTGATTTTACTAAATGAGAAAGCCAGGCGGCTGTGATACGTAGTAAAACAGTCCTGGATCAAAGTTTCGTGCACACACACCAAACCGATCATCAGGCTGTAAAACCAGGGAAGTTTTCGTTCGGCCTTTGAATGTGAATGTTGTGACTGATCTCATCTGACAGTTTGTTCTTCTCGTCAGAAAATGTCCCGGCTGCTGCCAGCTGCTAATTATTTAACGTGCATTCGTTAGAGAACTCAGGTCGACTCCACAGTTCATTGATGACCAAATTCAGAGTGATTCTTAATACACTCCTGTCACAGTTTTATTGCAAATGTATTGTGCAGAATATTTTTTTCATTTCAAACCTTAAAATAATCTAAAAAAAGATCTGACTCAAAACTGTCAAACAATAAATGAATGATTTTCAGAAACACCAGCAGCTTCATTTCTTTTACTCTTTACTTTTGAACATCTGAGATAAAAGAGCAATATAATAGAAAATAATGTATTTACTGCTGTTTACTGGAGAATTTATGCTGCTTTTTCGCTGCACTACAGTAACAAACTAAGACTGTAGTAAGTGACTAAGTGTTGTTTTCTCTGTATAAAATAGGTAAACGCTTGAGACAGCTGTAACAGTACAATTCTGCTGAAACATTGATGCATCAGTCACAATAATACAATAATAATTGTATGTACTTTAACCACATTTTCACTGCAGGTGGAAAATGTTTTATATTATGTTTTTCACAGGCGGTTAGTGATTTTACTGTTTGTGATAAACATGATAAACAAGTTAAATTTCATCTTTTCACAAACTGCTGAATACGAACTCATTAGATTTTTTGGCACAATTAATTAAAGTAAAGCCTGTCTGCTTTACATTAAAGTAGTGCTCTCCTGCGGGTCAGAGGGATGATGGGAAATGAAAGGGTTGTGAGGAAAGTGGAGAGTCAGCAGCTTTTCATCTGTTCATATTGTCCTGACACACAGAGAGAGAGAGAGAGTCCTGCCTATTCTGCTAATGTCTCTCCACCTCTGTGTCCTGTCACATTTCAAAGCTGATCTTTGTCTCGTCTAAGCTGAGCTCCTGACCTGGTTTTAATCATGTATCGATCGATCGATTGATGTTGTTATTGATCTGTCTTCAGTGCCAAAGATGACGGCATTGACATCGACGCTCTGGCGGCGGAGATCGAAGGAGCCGGCGCCTCCAAAGAACCAAAAGGGAAGAAGAAGAAGAAAGGAGCCAAGAAGGACGACTTCGAGTACGACACTGCTCCTCCTCCTCCTCCTCCCTCTCACCTTCATCATGTCTTGTTTTCTCCTCCTCATCCTCAGCTCCTCCTCTGACCTCCTTTCCCTTTTTGTCTCCTCCCCTCCTCTGTGAGTCGTGTCTGTGAGTCGTCTCTTTTTCAGCCTCTTAACTCTGAGTTTCTCGTCCTGCAGCGAGGACGACATCCTGAAGGAGCTGGAGGAGTTGTCTCTGGAGACTCAGGGAGGAAAGGCAAAGGTAACGACACCTGACGAGTCCAGTGGAATGAAGTGGTAATTTACTCAGTATTTATTTAAAGCGCTCGGTTAACTCCACTGACTCTCCCCGTGCAGAAAGCAGACACCACAGAGGAAGTGGAGAGCGTCGAGCCTCCCAAACCAGAGAAGAAGAAGACCAGAAAGGGGAGGAAGGGTGGAGCCAGCCCCGAGGAAGAGGAGGGCGAGGAAGCTGAAGGTCAGGCTGATGGAGAGAGGAACGGAGAGCAGAAAGACCAGAAGGTGATTGTGTTTCATAAACAAAGTTCAATCATTTAAACAGGTTTCAAAACAGACTCTCTGTTTTTCATTATTCAATTTCAGAATAATTGTTGGAATAAATTAATATTTTACTGCTTCTTCTTGCTTTTCTCCTTTTTTTGTTGGTTTATTTTATTTTTATTTAATTAATTATTTAAATATATATATATATTTTCTGGATTTCATTGAACTTCTCGTCTCTGCTCCTCCAGGCGACTCCTGCTGCTCCTCCCTCCGACTCAGATGACGACAGCAGCTCACGTTCTCGCCTCAAGAACAAAGGAGGTAAGAAGGGAGGCAAAAAACCTTCAGTGTCCGACGAAGAGGAGGACAAAGAGGAGGACGAAGGCGTGAGCAAAGGAGGAGGTAAAGGAGCGAAGGAGGACGAGTCAGAGGACGATGAAGAGTTCACCTCCAGGAGAGAGCAGAAGAAGAAGAACAAAGGCAAGGCGGCGAAGGCGGAGAGCGAGGAAGAGGAGGAGCAGGAGGAGGAGGGAGGGGTCTTCAAGATGAAGACGGCGGCGCAGAAGAAGGCAGAGAAGAAGGAGAGGGACAAGAAGAAGAAGGAGGAGGAGAGGATGAAGCAGAAGAAGCTCAAGGAGAAAGAGAAGGAGGGCAGCGTGGAGGCTAAAAAAGAGCCAGAGAAGAAGACGACAGAGGCCGCACCTCCTCAGGTAGCACCACCTGCAGCAGCAACGGCTGAGGAACCGGAAGGGGCGGAGCCAACAGCTGAGGGTATAATTGGATTTCAAAATAAAATCAACAAGTGTAGTTTTAACATATTATAGGTTTTTGTTTTAACCACACGCCACCTGTTGCTGTTTTTCACTCGTTTCTTCTTCTTCTGTGGTGCCTTCCTGCAGATGAGGCCGAGGGCGACAAGAAGAAGAAAGACAAGAAGAAGAAGAAGGGAGAGAAGGAGGAGAAGGAGAAGGAGAAGAAGAAAGGACCCAGCAAGGCCACAGTGAAGGCCATGCAGGAGGCTCTGGCCAAGATGAAGGAGGTGGGGCATTCTGGGAAATGTAGTCATGGGATTTTGACGGAAGTTTGGAGTCTTTTTTGACTTGTTATTATTTGTGGTCGTTGTAGGAGGAGGAGCGAGCCAAAAGAGAGGAGGAGGAGCGGCTGAAGAAGCTGGAGGAGATGGAGAAGCAGAGGCTGGAGCAGGTAAAACACAAACACCTCCTCCTGTCGTTTCTCTGTTTCTCTGTCAGTCCTCAGTCTGACCTTTTGACCCCCCCTCACCTGCCCCGATTAGGAGCGCCTGGAGCAGGAGCGTAGGGAGAAGAAGAAGCAGAAGGAGAAGGAGAGGAAGGAGCGTCTGAAGAAGGAGGGGAAGCTCCTGACGAAAGCCCAGAGAGAAGCTCGAGCTCGGGCCGAGGCCACGCTCAAGCTGCTGCAGGCTCAGGGTGAGAGTCCGTCCGCCAATCACTTACAGATTATTGATACAGTGATCAGCAATTTAAAACCAGTCATTGGGATTTAACTTGAAATTAAACTGAGCTGAATCACTTTGAAACACAATGTTGCAGGAAAACGTCTTATTTCATCTTGAATCCGTGTGTGTGCAGGTGTTGAAGTGCCATCCAAAGACTCTGTGCCAAAGAAGAAACCAGTTTATGGAGACAAGAGGAAGAAGAAGCCCAACGCCCAAACTCCTGAAGGTACCGACACAGACTAACATGGAAACAACGTATTGATCGTGTTTAAAAAAAAAAAAAATATCCAAGTCTAAAGCAATTCTGTTTAAAGCGAGGGATGCTTTAAACTACAAGGCCTTAATTTACTGCTCACTTCTACTTCAGGTCGACCTTTATTGATAAGGCTGATCACTGATCACACTGATCCACTGTTTCTAAATTCTCATGGAGAACAATACACGAGACAAATCTGATCTGAGAGGAGTTTATAAGTTTACTGTACAAAAAGATTAAAAAGACGAGATGTGTTTTTGTTGTTGGGGGTTAAATTATGGAACAATGCTAATTTAAATTTAAAAATGTGTAATTTCCTTTTGGTTTTCAAAATAATGGTTTACTGAGCTGTTTCTGAAGGTGAACAATTTTCTTTTCTGTTGGTGGGAAGAGTAATTGATCAGATGTAGAGAGGCGTATGTCTGAGCCTGTTCAGTCACTAGTGAATACACAGACTACTGACTGATAAAAACTACTAATGAGATGCTCGTTAACTCAGAAGCTCGTTAACTCGGCTCGTTACTGCTGCTGCTGAATAAAAAGTGTTTTCTTTGCTCCTCTCCTTAGAAACGTCTGAGGTAACTTCACCGACGTCGGAGACTCCAGAGCCCGTTCCCATGGAGACGGAGGCTGAGACACCGGCTGCGGAGCCAGGTGAGACGCGCAGGTTTTAAAGGGAGGAGGAGTCGGGAGGGCAGAGTAATAATAATGGAGGAGGAGGATGTTGTTGACGTGATGAAGATGACTTTCTCTGTGTGCAGAGGTGAAACCGGACGCTGCTGTCGACGACTGGGAAGCCATCGCCAGCGACGAGGAGAAAGGTCAGGAGGAAAAACAAACTACACTTCCATTATTTCTTGTTATTAATTTCTAGAGCAGAAGTGATTTGTCTTTATTTTACCAGAAATCGTATAAAAAAAATAAAGAAACTCGAGAAAGAAAGAGAAGAAACTAGAGTCAGTATTAAAGCGTGTTCAACTTTATCTGCCAGAGCTGAAGAAAGTCCACATCGAGGTGAAGGAGGACACCGCCGCTCCTCCTCAGCCCACAGGCAGCGAGGAGGACGAGGAGGAGGAAGACGAGGAAGAGGACGAGGACGATGACGAGGAAGACGATGACGAGGACGATGAGAGCGAGGAGGAGAAGGAGCCGGCGGCGGCGGGTCACGCCAAGAGGAAGGAGAGCGAGGACGAGAGCAGCGAGAGCGAGGACGACGACGGGAGGACGAAGGAGGAGCGGCTGTACGACCGGGCCAAGAGGAGAATAGAGGTGAGGAGCACGAGAGGAGTGAGAGCTCGTCTCTTTTCACCCCGTCTCTGGCTGACCGCCTGTGTCTGTGTTTCCATAGAAACGGAGAGCAGAGAACCTGAAGAACGTGGACGTGGACACGCTGAGATCTCCGGTGGTGTGTGTGCTCGGACACGTCGACACCGGAAAGACCAAGATCCTCGACAAGGTAACGTTTACTGACTGGTTCATATTTACTGACTGTTAGCTGAATGATCACTGACTGATTAATGTGTGTGTGTGTGTGTGTGTGTGTGTGTGTGTGTGTGTGTGTGTGTGTGTGTGTAGCTGCGACACACTCATGTTCAGGACGGTGAAGCCGGAGGAATCACTCAGCAGATCGGAGCCACAAACGTCCCGAAGGAGACGATCGAGGAGCAAACCAGGATGGTTAAAAATGTACGACGACCACACACACACACATACACACACACACACACACACACACACACACACACACACACACACACACACATACGGTTAAATGAACTCAGTGTTGATGTGTATTAAACTGACTTTTGTTTGTGCAGTTTGAAAAAGAAACCATCAAGATCCCCGGCATGTTGATCATCGACACACCAGGACACGAGTCCTTCAGGTAACCACCTGGACAGTCATACCTGGAACTGTGCTGCTGGGTTTACAGGTGCACACACACGAGGAACAGCAGGCGACCTGAGACCAAACTTACTCTTTATTTAATAAGCTTATATAGCTTATATCTAAGCTCTGACAAATCCAGAGGAGGAGATGAGTTTTAAGAGAAAAAGGCAGCAGTGTGGACGAGCCTTAGTCTCTGCTGTCTGACGCCACAGGCATCAGGTTAATGAAGCAGAGATCAAACATGGTGAAAGTCCAGGGTTTAGGTTTGATGGTTAATCACTGTGGTTGCCGTTAGTAACTCGTGTCTCCGCCTCTTTGCTCGGCCAGTAACCTGAGGAACAGAGGCAGCTCTCTGTGCGACATCGCCATCCTGGTGGTGGACATCATGCACGGCCTGGAGCCTCAGACGATCGAGTCCATCAACCTGCTGAAGGAGAAGAAGTGTCCCTTCATCGTCGCCCTCAACAAGGTCTGACACCTGTTTACCATCAGACGTGTCTCACCTGTTCTCCCTCCTTCACGCTCTCTGACCGTGTTGTTGTTGTTGTTGTCGTCGTCAGATCGACCGTCTCTACGACTGGAAGAAGAGTCCGGAGACCGACGTCGTGGCCACGCTGAAGAAGCAGAAGAAGAACACCAAGGACGAGTTCGATGAGAGAGCCAAGGCCGTCATCGTGGAGTTCGCTCAGCAGGTGTCAATCTAATTTATACAAACAATAAAATATTATGAAATAAGAATAATTACACTGAAGCTACAGATCATCTTTTCTTATTTACTCAACCTCATCAGACAATAAAATTACACTATTACACCATTTTAATTCACCCTTCTTTATATTTGTTAAGTTATTAATACAGAAATATGTAAAATGTAATGAAGCTTGATAAAAGAAATCCTTAATTTTTCACAATATTAGAATTTACTGTGACACTTTTCTTTAATTCTTTTATTATTATCTATGATCAATGACCTTTGATCATTTCTGTTTTCCGTCACCCTGAACTTTGTCGTCTGCCTGTTGTTGTTCCTCAGGGTCTTAACGCCGCCTTGTTCTACGAGAATAAAGATCCCCGGACGTTTGTGTCGTTGGTTCCCACCTCGGCCCACAGCGGCGACGGGATGGGAAACCTCATCGCCCTGTTGATCGAGCTCACTCAGACCATGTTAGCCCGCCGGCTAGCACACTGTGACGAGCTGCGAGCTCAGGTCATGGAGGTAAGACGGCGTGTTTTTGTTAAGACACTCTGGATTTATTTGGACTCCACGGTGAACAGACCTGATGACGTCCGTGTGTTCAGGTCAAAGCTCTGCCTGGTATGGGAACTACGATAGACGTCATCCTCATTAACGGTTGTCTGCGGGAGGGAGAGACCATCATCGTCCCGGGGGTGGAGGGGCCAATCGTAACACAGATCAGAGGGTTACTGCTTCCTCCGCCTCTGAAGGAGCTCAGAGTCAAGGTAAACATCACGTGCCTCTGACTCCGTGTTGATGAATGTATTGCTCCAACATTACCGATATCCGCTGCATGTTGTCCGCTCCTGCATCCTGACAAATGTATTGATGAGGTACCTGTTGTATTGATTGTCCGTCTGATCTATGGATTGATTGATGTGTGCAGAACCAATACGAGAAGCACAAGGAGGTGTCGACGGCTCAGGGAGTGAAGATTCTGGGTAAAGACCTGGAGAAGACGTTGGCGGGGCTCCCCCTGCTGGTGGCTAACAGGGACGACGAGATCCCCGTCCTGAGGGTAACACACACACACACACACACAGGAGAAACCAGTGTTTCTGTACTGGCTGTGTGAGGCTCCCAGTTTGACTGACTGGTGCTGGTTTTCAGGACGAACTGGTGCGAGAGCTGAAACAGACTCTGAACTCCATCAAACTGGAGGAGAAAGGAGTTTACGTCCAGGCGTCCACGCTGGGGTCACTGGAGGCTCTGCTGGAGTTCCTCCGCACCTCTAAAGTCCCGGTGAGCACCTGTCTGTCTGTTCACCTGTCTGTCTGTTCACCTGTCTGTCTGTCCCTGAAAAGCAACGAGAGGCAGAAACTACAGCGGTGACCTTTGACCTCTGTTTGTGTGTCTGCAGTACGCTGGTATCAACATCGGTCCAGTTCATAAGAAGGATGTGATGAAGGCGTCGACCATGTTGGAACACGACCCGCAGTATGTCCTCAGTCTCTGCTCTTTCTAAAGACGACGTCACTTCACATTAAAACATAATAATTAGATAATAATCAATAATTAGATAAACACAGAAACATGTAGATTAACTGATAGTTATGAAAGGAAATGTCGTGCGTCCTCAGGTACGCGGTGATCCTGGCGTTCGACGTGAAGGTGGAGAGGGAGAGTCAGGACATGGCCGACAGTCTGGGAGTTCGGATCTTCTCTGCTGAAATCATCTACCACCTGTTCGACGCCTTCACCAAGTACAGAGAGGACTACAAGAAGGCCAAACAGGACGAGTTCAAGTAGGAAAACACACGATCGATCGTCTTCTGATCGGAGGTTTTAACTTGTCGTCGTTATTGTTTGAGTCTGTAACAGTGCGGAAGAAATGCAGCATCTTTTTGTGATGTGTTTTCAGGCACATAGCCGTGTTTCCGGTGAAGCTGAAAGTTCTTCCTCAGTTCATCTTCAACTCCAGAGATCCCATCGTGATGGGGGTGACGATAGAGGCCGGAGTCCTGAAGCAGGGGACGCCGCTCTGTGTCCCCAGCAAAGGGGTGAGACAGTCCGTGTGTTTCAGTTCAGTTTATTTAACGTCATCAGGAGGAGCCACTGAAAACCAGAACAATTAATAACAGTTTAACACAAGCAGCGGATGTTAAGTTATTGACTTATAATGAAAAATCAAGGGACCCAGAACAATCCGGATCAGATCAAGCAGAACCTCGGCCCGTCGCTGTGTGTTTACATGTGACGTCTGTGTTTCAGTTCGTGGACATCGGTGTGGTGACGAGCATCGAGATGAACCACAAGTCCGTCGACAGCGCCAAGAAAGGCCAGGAGATCTGTGTCAAGATCGAGCCCATTCCCGGCGAGTCCCCCAAGATGTACGGCCGCCATTTTGAAGCCACCGACATCATTGTCAGCAAGGTGAGGACCGGCCCGCCGAGGAGCGGCAAAACGCCTTTTAGCGGACGTTTGTTTTATTTAAAAATCACATTTTCAACAAACAACGTGAAGTCGTAAACGCGCCGCTTGTTTTTGTTGATGATGATTTTAGTCGATTTCAGAGTCAGCTGGATCAATCAGCTGATATTTGACGATCACAGATTTGTCGGTATGTGCCGAAACTTTTTATCACGCAACAGAATGCAGAAAAAGATGTCGGTGTCGTAACATAGTTTGTCCAGCAGAGCGCGCTCCGACTCCATTAACTATACTGTCAGCACATGTCGAGGTAGAGCCACAGGAGGAAGGTGCATTTTAGGAAGACAAGACAGAAATGAAAGAAAGGAAGAAATGAAAGGAAGGAAGGATGCAAGGGAGAAATGGAGAAAGAAACGCAAAAGAGGTAAGAAGGAAAGAATAGAAAGAAAAGAGGGGAAAATGTTGTGATGTGTTGAAATAATGTCCACGCTTATAAAAATACGACAGACTCGGTTTTAGAGGCGTAGATGTAGTTTTAGATCAGCTTAGAAAAATAATGTGTTACCCAAGATTTCTGAATTCTGGGTTCAAGTGTAGATAGTAATAGATAGTGATAGTAACATGTATGTTTCACATATCAGACCTATTGATTACTTAAACTTCTGCTTGGTGCTAACGGTGAGAAATGGTTTTAGTTTAGTTCTTATTTAAATTGTATAAAGTAAATTCTCAGATAGATTTCTGGTCAATGTTCATTTCCACGGCAGTAATTCATCACAATGACAGAATCATGTGACTTTAAAACAAGAAATATTGGCGCTTTATAAATATAAAATAAATAAATATATCCTCGTCCCCCTGGACCCATGCCCTGTAGGCCTCTTCAGTAATCCATATATGGGTCCAGATCACATTAATTGATTAATTCTATTACAAGGAATAATTGTTGTATACAGCTGTGAAGTCCTGACAAAAGTGTGATATCAATAAGTTCATGTATCTCATATCTGCAGGTCTTATTTTTTGTTTTTCTGTCACTTTCTCCAACATGTATTTACATATAAAGGGTGTTAAATTAGATTTCAATGTAATCCTAAAAAGTGTTAAATTTAATGTGAACACTGCAGAAGATGTGTAATTTAATAAGGGAATAAAAACAGTAACTAGGGTTAAAACAGCAGATGAGTGAGTGTGACGTGTCTGTTGGAAATGGACATTATACTGAATTTACCATGTGATACGTTACAGTACAAATAATTCTCCGGTTTCTGTGTTTCACCAGGATTTTGTCTGAGAAGTTGCAGTTTCTTTCTGTAGCTGCAGGTTCGGTCCGGTTCGCTGTGACGCTGTGTTTTTGTGTTTCAGATCACGCGGGCGTCCATCGACGCTCTGAAGAACTGGTTCAGAGACGAGATGCAGAAATCTGATTGGCAGCTGATCATGGAGCTGAAGAAGACCTTTGAGATCATCTGAGGGAGCTGAAACACAAACCAACCAACCAACCAACAAACACACACAGATAAACACACATACACTTCCTCCCTCAGATGCTGAGACGTTGACGGAAGGGAAAAAAAAAACAGAAAAAAAAAAAACCCCAACAAAACAACCTAAAAAAGACGTGAAAGTGTTTTTCTGTGAGAAACGAACTGTTTTTTCCACTGTTGTAAACAGTGATAGTTTAGACCACATTTCACACACACACACACACTCAGTATTCCAACGTGCCTGTTCTTCAGCATCAACGTTGTGTTATTATTATTATTTTTTTTCTTCTTCTCTGCTCTGAATAGTTGCTGCTCTTTCATGTCCCAGACTCCGCCCCCCTCCTCCCTTGACTGAGGCTAACGAGCTTAACGAGGCCGATGAGTCAGTAGAGCCAGTGTTCAGCCAGGTGTATTATGGGATTGTACTGGGCAGCACCAGGGCTGGAGGAGGGAAAAATTCATTTTTTTTTTCTTTTTGAATCATCGAAGCAGCAGCAGCGACGGTGTCAACGTTAAAGACATTAAAGAGCTGATTTTCAGCATTGACGGCTTTGCTGCATGGTTTGTCGGCCACGTTGGGGGGACGGGGTTTGAATGACAGGGAAGATTTTAAACTGTTTTTGCTGCAACTGCTGATGTAATAAATTCCCATGATTCTGATGAAACCCGCAGATTGAGAGTTTTCATTTCGGACCTGTTCACATCTGCAGCAGAAGAACCTCTAACATCAACACAAGTGTTAAGATTTCAATCAGTGTTTTATGGAAGAGTTAAAATAATTTCATTGAGAACCCAGCCATAATAATGAAACTTAAATGTGAAATGGACTTTACATTTTCACATTGGCGGACAACATGCAACGGAAATCATTGGAAATGGTAAATGAGAACTGGACTTATGGCTTTAAATTGTTTTAAATTATGCTAAGTTCCGATTTAAGGTATGTTATGGTTGGTTTATGGTTTCTAACCCAAACTTAGGAGAATCCTGCCTTTGTGACATGTTTACGTTCAGCACATAGTTCTGGTTCAAATGCAGAAGTCCAGTTCGCTACTTCATTTTCAAGTCTTAACTGGAAAAGTCCATTTCACAACAAGGAAAAAAAGAAAATAAAACTCTAATGGAAATTCAAGTAAATTATTGCATTTTAATATATTAAATATTCCTTGAAGCTGTTTTTTAAAGTTCATAAAAAAAAATACAAAAAATATCCTATGATCTTCAAAAATTTTACATTTTCCCCAAACATTTACACGGAAGCAAAATATTACACAATTTACATACAAGCATAAATAATTAATCTAGCTGGAGTGTTGGTTAACGGCAGCGGGGATAAAATATCCGTGAAGGTCCATGTGGACGCTGGCGGGGATGGAGGCTCGGGCGATTTCCTCAAAGTTTTTAGCGTTCAGGACGAGCATGAACGGAGAAATATTCGGATCCGGAGAGATAACGGACGACAAGATCACTCCTGAAGAAAGAAAAATAGAAACAGTCAGAAATTAGAGAAGAAAATATACTTTCCACTCTGATGGTTTAATGGTACTTAGTTGGTGTAGTTTCTAAGGGAACGTGAATCCCTCACCGTCGTCTTCCTCCACGGCTCCCGGAGACCCGACAAACACCGGCTCTGAAGGGAAGCAATTCTCTTGCCGCCACTCGATGTGTTTCCTGGTGACGATGTCGATCTTGGCGATCTGTTGGGTGAAAGAGTGAGAGGGGACTTTGAATGCGAGGTCATGCTATTTTAACTCATGCTAACAGTGTTTCTCTTGGGATGTCAATGTGCTTCAGTCCAAGATTTTGGTTCAGACTGGAATATTTCAACAATTACTGACAGTCATTGCTTGCTAACATGGTTTTCAGCCAGAATTGTTATTAGGTATTTATAAACCAAAGAGTTAGACAAATGGAAATATTGACACATGATGATGGTGCCTGAAAATCAGCTTCAGAGGTCTGGCACAAGACTAGCACTAGATAAACAGTCCTTCATCCTCAGAGTACCTTGTTTTGATTTGACTTTAAACCTAAATTGTCATCCATTTGGTGGCACTAGAGGAAAAGTAAAAAGTCAGAGGATCACTAAAGTCAGTAGGATTCATCCTTTGGGAACCATTCGTGTTGGTACCAAATATTTCTGTCTGAACTGAAGTGGGGGTCCGACATTGCCATCACTAGAGTCGTGCCGCTAACGTGGATGTCTGAAATGTTTCACCTTGTTGGGATGAGGAGACCACTCCACCCTGGAGCCGTAGAAGTATCTGTACTTTTTAGCATTGAAGTTGTAGTTGATCCCTGGCAGCTCCAGACCTGAGGGGTAATCATACTTGTTAGGTTTGGAAAATTAAGCTGCATTAAAATCAAACAGACTAACAATATGGATGACGAACCTTCGAACAGAGTGTCAGGCTGGCAGTAGACGGATCCGTCCTCCTGCACCACCGCCTGGGCTGTCGTGTCCGTCAGCGTCACCAGGTTGCTTCCTCTGGGAGATTCCTGGAGAACAAATCAACAGAAACATGTAATTCATAAGATGGTGAAGTGGAAAGTAAAACACGCCCGTATATCTGAGGTGTTTTCTCTGATCAAGCTGTACCTTGTGGACACTGAGCGGCAGGACGAATCTCTTGCAGACTGGTGGGGAGAAGCTCTTGTTGGACTCGATGAAGCTGCTGGTTTCTTGTTTCATGTTCTTGATGTAGAACATTTCGTACAGGTTGCTGTTGTTGTAGCTGATCAGGTCGAACACCACATGGCCGTTGTCCTCATAGGCGTTGATGTGGTGGAAAACCACCAGGGCATCACCATAGAAACGCATGGACACCTCCTTTCCTGTTTTTCTGTTGATGATGTGAAACAATGTCTGGCAAAGATGTAGAAAGAGAGAAGTCATCTTACCAGTCTGCTTTTCCTCACAAAGTCAACCGTTTGCCTATTTTTCGTTACTATGGACAACTTGGTTCAGAATAGTCCCCTGGGAAACCCCACAATGAATCATTGTTGGTGCTGTTCCTGTTTATTAACCGTGAGTAACAAAAGTGAGAACTTACGATGTCATTTTCGTCGAATTTGAGGCAGCTCCCCCAGTTGACCCCTCTGAAATAGGCGGTGGCCAGTTTGACGATGTCCAGCTTGAAGGGCTGCTCCACGAACACGATGTAGTTGTCGGTCATGCCGAAGCTGTGGAAGTAGCTCGGGAACAGAGTGGACCGAAATGGAATCGAACAGACTTGCTGCACTTTCCTCAACGCCGGCTTCTGATGCTCTTTGTCTAGAACAGACAACTCAGTATTGTAAGTATTATTTTTATTATTACTTTTATTATTATTATTGTTATTATCTGCACCTTTCTCTCAGTTTTACCTGGCTCCAGAGAGCAGTCTATAACGGATGGACAGGTCAGTACTTGGTTTTCACCAGCAGATGTCAGGGATTTTTTTTACTATTCTGTTCTTCATTAAACTCTATAAATTCTCCCGGATGAAGGTATGAGAACCAAAAGTGGCGCAGGATTCTTTTGGTTTCTTTTCAAGTTGAGACTTTTTGATCCTACGTACCTGTCACTAACACTTTATGGTAAGCAAGAAGTTTTTTGATGCTCCGAGTTGGAGATATGATTCTAGAAATACCGACTTTTTCTCTAAATTAAATGTGTCTCAAAATATTACTACTTTGTTCTCCAAACGGGTTTTTCCTGTACAGTAAGCCTAATCCCCCATTGTATTTTCTTAATCCTTTAAAAGGGAAATCAGACAATGACTTCTGAAGAGACCGATCTACAGCGAGCTATGATGCAGATTACAGTAATTGTCTGTCATGCTGCCAGAGTGTGAGATTACTGATAGCAAGACTGTGTAGGACAGTTGACAATGACATAAATCTGATTGCTGCATCATAAATCAATTAGACTTTATGCTGTAATTAGATACAGATGTGACTTCTGAAGCTATATGGGTCTATAGGTGGACCTGTATAAGTTAGCTTGTGACAGATGTCCAGGTGTGCATCAACCATACCTGAGGCCTCAGCTGGGACCTTGAAGATGACGTATTTTGGCCGTCCGAAGCCCATGATGGCGGTACCCATGTTGTAGGTGTTGCCCTCGTCGTCATAGTGAGGGTGAGCTGTCGCCAAGTTCAGAGCAATATGGTTCCTGTAGTTTATCTGGAATTTGAAGGACAGGTTTTAGTTTGTATAAACACATCATGAGATACGTTTGAGGAAGTATTTGAACCTGATCACTGACCGTTTAGAGCTCTGAGGACGCAAGTGGGACAAACTTACCTTGCCTACAGTTTCCAGAGTAGCAGGGTCGATCTGGTTCATGTAGTTGACCTCGGAGGAGGCGTAGTAGTCCTGACCATAACGAATGATGTTGATCAAGTTGTTGTCAGTGAAGTCAGGGATGACGTTGCTGAGGTGCGTGAATGCCCTAGCAAGAAAAGGAAGATTTTTGAGTATTTGTTATCAATTATTGTTGATCTATGATTGACTAGAATTGATTTCAAGGGGTCCTGGACAGACAGTAATAGTTGTATAGACATTGAATGGTCTGACGTGGACCTCTATATGTTTTCAGTGGACTGAAACAGATCTCTACGGGTCTTGGATGGATGAGAACATATATCTTTATCACTTTAGTGGACTCTAACAGATCTACATGTATTCTGGATGGATCAAAACTGATATCCATGTGTCCTGGATAGACCGTACCTGGAGAAGATGTTTTTGCAGGGATCTGGGTAGATCATGGTTCCGAACTCGGAGACGATGATCCTGTCGGCCTTGATGTTTCTCTTGTAGGTGTCGCTCTTCAGAAACTTACTTCTGTAACTCACCTCACCTAAAACGACGACAACAAAACTGTAAGTACACACTGTAATTTATCTTTTCATCCATGACCTTTTGAATATTACATCACATGAGATAATGGTTTTATATTCGTAAAACTTGATTTTAACGTCCATCTCACCGTTGCTGAAGGTGAAGCTGTGGATGAGCGACATGCCGTCAAACCAGTGGTTGTACTCGGAGTTGCCCACGGAGAAAAGCCCGGGCCCGTTCCTCACCAAAGTTCCCTGCAGCCATGACGGGATGGAGCCTGCAGGTCGACACACAGGTGCTTTTCTATAGATTTATCTTGTTTTTTGTCATTGGTGAAAACCTGTAGTTTTAAAGGTCTGACTGAAAACCACATTTCCTTTGTGATTCTAAAAAGATGAAGATGAAAGTCACTCAGAGGTGAAATAAAAGTGTAAAGATTTAAGTTTAATACGTTTCATAAATATCAGGAAACATTAAAAACCATCAATGAAAATAAATCACATGCAGTTTATCTGCAGCAAAATAGATTCAACTGGTTTCTACTGTCACTTAGATCCAGTCAGTGATTCTCATCACTCCTATAAAACAAACTTTATGATATTCTGTTTTATGCAAATAAAATATTCA
>NW_019525527.1:111041-123221 GCF_002814215.2 Seriola lalandi dorsalis | reverse complement strand
ACTTACTTTGTCTTTTTCACTCTTTAATTAATCAGGAAAACCCCTCCAGTGAATATCTGGACCAGAATTAATTTATTAAGATCTTATCAACGCCAGCAGATGTTATGGTTCATAAACCCCGTCTGAAACTCACCTTTCATTTGAGCTTTCACCGGCTCCCGAGTCTCTGATCCATTTTTTGCAAATATCGACTGCATGTTTTTCTCTGGACCTACAAGCCTCGTATATTTCCCAGAATACACTGCTCTCCGCTGCAGCCCCACCACAGAATGAATCCGCAGGCCGATGGAAACTAACTTTATATGACTCCTGTCTGTGTACGTGATTATCTTCAGGCTTCAGAAAATGAAGCACATGAAACTTTGTGGATTGCGTAACCTTGCTGCTGTGGACTTCACTCGGGTTTTCACAATAAAAGACTCTGTGTTGGGGTCATCTGGCTTACCTCTAACCTGCTTACCTGCACGTTTCATGATCCCTGACTGAAGAAAGTGTGATCCACAAATAACTAGAAATAAATAATATTCGAGTAAACTGACAAAATTCATGTGTTTCACTTATAACTTAAATAGCTTCATTCACTCTTTGTGCTTTTAATTTGAAGGGGAATTTGCTAGCAAATAAAAGTGCTGCTGGACGAATCCTTGAACCCAAATCTATCATGAAGATGGCTGATTATCTGTGTGCTGACGATAAGATGCAGCAAGTTATAACATCCTATTATCACCTGTTTACAAACAGGTGATACTCCCTGCTGTTCAACTATATGATTCCTTAATTGATGAGACTACAATGTTAATGTTAATATTATTAATAGTATTCTCACTGGGGCTGCAGCTAACAATTATTTTTATTATTGACTCATCGGCTGATTATTTTCTAAATAATTTTTATCCATAAAATGTGAGAAAATTGGGAAAAATTCATATAATAATTTCCCAAGTTGATGTCTTTGAATGTCTCATTTGGCTGACCAGCTGTTCAAGACTTAAAAATATTCAGTTTACTAATTTATATGAAAAAATTGTGGCAATTATTTGAGGATCAAAATGGTTTAAAATCAAAATCGACTAATTGTTGCTAGTAGAGTAATGTTTTACCAAATTACAGAATCCAATCTTCAGTAAAATGTATATTTTTTTTAATTTTAGGTTTAATTAATTTTAGGTTTTGGGTTAAAGTTTGGATACATGTATTTTGTTGAAGATTTTATTGTCTCCTATTTTGAAATACAAAAAAAGACTAATATCAAAAGTATTTAATTTATAATTTTCTACCTTTTCTTTCTGATGATTGCATTAAGTGTGTTAAAGATCAGAGAAGATATGAGAGTTTGAACTTCAGACTCGTCAGCTATCTCTCCGGCTGTAATTGGTTAAATCAGTTTACTGCTTTACAGCCTTTCTTATCCAGATTACTCTGTAGGTCACAGTCCCACAAAGAGCCACGCCAACACTGCGTCCTACAAATTACTTAACCTGAAAATACAAATAATTTGGATTGTGTAATACATTTTAGAAGTTAAGTATTGCAGCTCGGATGACGTTTACAGCTCTGGTTTGTTCCAGTGTAAAAATATTGTGACTTTCTCTTATTTTTATGTTATGAGGCCCATGACTTTGACACCAGAGCGCAGAGTTCATGTCCCCAATTCAAGCTTTGAGTCAGCATTACAGTATATTATGTAATGACACATGATAATACCACAAGTACATAAAGGCAAGTAAATTTAGTGCAGTAAGTTTTAGTCGTTTTACTCCATTAGATTTATTTCCGTAAGATATTTAAGTAAGATTTTTAATGCATTTTAATTGACTCTGTGGTCGTGGAGTAAAGTAAAGGAGTATTTCTTCCAGCAGCGGTTGATGTTCATACTGTAAATAAAAACAAATCATCTTCGGCCCAGTCTGAGGTCCTGAGCTCTGCACCAGGTTTTCATTAAGCATTTGTCTGTATTTGCTGCATTCGGCTTTTCCTTTAGTCCTTTAGCTGCTTTTTTGCAAACGTTCACTGAGGAGAAGCAGCACTCGACTGGTGGAGAGCTGGAGGATCCTCAGGATCTCTGGAGCTCAGCCAGCGTCACCATCAGGTTCTTGGTCACCTCTCTTACCACAGTCCTTCACCCTGATTGCTCAGTTACTCTTCCATTTAAGAATGATGGAGAAAATGTGATATTTTAGTTTTTCCTTTCCAATAAATTTGCAAAAATTTGTAAAATTCTGTTTTCACTTCAGTGTCCGTCATCCCCACGCAGAATAATAGATAATAAAACCAACATACAGAGAGAGGTTTGGATGAAAAATGAAGTTTATTACAAACAACAACAGAGAGCTGTTAGCAGTCAGTTAGCAGCTGTTAGTTCTGTACAAATAACACTGTTTGATTGGTTAGTTGAGTTTGCCAATCGGCAACAAGGCTAGGTCTCAAACAGCACCCTACGCCCTCTGTAGTGTACTATTTTCCACCCTTAACCTGCCATAGTACACTACTTTACACCTTTAAACTTTCGTAGTGCACTGCTTTCTATGCTACATCTTCTGTATAGTGCACTACTCCCCATCTTAAACCCTTGATAGTGTGCTATTTTCCACTTTAAACCCTCCTTAGTGCACTACCTTCCATTCTTAACTCTTAATAGTGTGCCACTTTTAACCTAAAACCTTCCTGAGTGCACCATCTATCCTCTATCTTAAACCCTCCATAGTGCACCACATTCCACCTTAAACTCTTCATAATGCACTACGTTCCACCTTAAGACTTTCAAAGTGCACGGTCACCATCTTGTGCCCTTTGTAGTGCACTGCAATCCATCCTAAACCACCTGTGGTGCACTCCGAGTTCACAAGTTGCAAAGTTGCGTTTTGAACACCATAAACTTTCCTGAAAACAGTTCCTGAACGAAGTGGCGTTCATTTCTAGTGTTAGTCACCTGACTAATGCTGTGTTCATGTTCTGTGGGATTCCAAAGATTCGCATGTTCACGACTTCTGATTGTGAACGTCATCAGACAACAGAAGAGTTGAATGATTGCAGAGTTAAAAACAGTGCGTGGTTAAAACAGTACCGTATCCATTAAATGTGTATTTATGTACCTTGAACATGAGCTTGAGGCGTCCATGTTTGTTTGCTGTTTCATGCACGTCCATATTATTTAGCGCCAAGTTTGTTAAATCAGAGCTTTTAAAATTACAACTCGACGTGAACTCACTTCACATGACCGGAAATGGTAATCACAGAAATTCCCACATGACATGAATGCAGCACTGAACTTTATATAAGTGCAACACACACTAACATTGTGTCATTTGTTGCCATGTTTCCTAGCGACTGTTATAATATACTGCCAGCTTGCAACTGCAAATATGGAAATGTGTTTAATGAAAGCACAGTTTAGGATGGTGGCGTATGAAATTGCAATGACACACCAGCTGGATCAGTGTTGTGTAGTTTCTCATGTGTGTTATCGTGCAAGATGTTTTTGTCCGTACATGCCAAGATGTTGCTTCTCAAAATGTGAAAATCTTCCTTTTTCATCACCTGAATTCATTGAGTTTTTTTCGGGGGACGCTGCTGGACCCGCCCTCTTTGAAGATGTTACGTGTGGAACTTTCAGTCAAATCACACAGTCTTCATCAGCAGATGGAGTTGTGATGGACCTGCACCTGCTAAAATATGAATTTCTCTGCCAACCTTGAGGACCTCTCAGGTTGCATTCTTGACCCTGGAGACACTCAATTTGACTAAACCATCTTACTCCGTGGTCCATTTAGTAGCTGTTCTGGAGCTTTCTATCAGCTGCTAAGTGGCCTCCAACCAAACCACGCGTACCATCTTGCGTGATAACACACACGAGAGACTTGTGATGCTAGTGTGTGTTGCCCTTAAAACGAAGCATATCGTCTTGTTGGCTTCAAAGGTACAACCTCATGAGCTCCATTTGAAGGCAGCATTCCACCTTAAATCCTTTATAGTTTGCTTTGTCTCTCCCTACACCCTTCATAGTGCACTACTTCCCACCCTAACCCCCCCGTAGTGCACTTGACAGGACGCGTAGCTCCTTAAGGACCGGGGTGTTGTCTGAGAATGGCACCAGAGAAACAGAGAGAGAGACAGAGAGGTAGAGAGAGAGACAGGTAGAGAGACAGGTAGAGAGCGTGTTGAAGGTTACAGTTTTTAGTTTTAGTAGAAACAGACAGTCACAGTAGGTTGAGCTGCTGCTGTCTGTCTGTTAGACAGTCAGACAGACAGACAGGTGGACAGAGAGACAGACAGGTTCAGTGTCCAGAGTTAGTGGAGTAGCAGTTCAGGTCTGGTCTATATACAGAAACAAGAAATGCATAATCAGAATATCCAAACTAACCAGAGCTGCACACACCACCATGTTGGCTTCACTGCCGGTTGCTATGGTAACGTTGGGGGAAGGGGGGGTAGATAAAGGGGGGGGGGGACAGCTCTGGTTCCCTAAAAAGACGAAAAAAGGGTGTCACCGCAAACACAACGATTCGTCATGGCAACGCTACACCGCGACACCACCTAACTGTCCGCGGAAAACACACACACACACACACACACACACACACACACACACAGGACAGTGTCACTAACACACACACACCCACGCTCTCACGCACACACACACACACGCAAACAAACATTTATATGACAAACAGTTTATCTCATTTTTTTTCTCTATTGAGGTGAAAAACAGACTCTATTATTCTTAATTATCATAATCATCATAGTAATCTTCATCTTCATCTTCATCATCTGTATGTAGCAGTGGTGTGTGTATGGAGTGTGTGTGTGTGTGTGTCCTCAGTCTGTTTATACACACTATTCACAGGATGACACGCAGAGAGAGCTGAGTTCTGATTGGCTGACGGGTCTTTTCACCTCTTACAGGAGACTTTTTTTTCCCGTTTTTTTTTAATTGTCTCTTGTTGCTAGGCAACGGCAGCTTCCTGGAGTCCCAGTCTGTTGATGTTGGTGATGAAGATGTGGTGATGCGATCTCCATCCCGCTGACCAAGAGGAAACAGTTTGTGATGTCATCAGGGGACGATCGGATGCTCGGGGCAGTAAACTGGAGGCCGACCTGACGGCAGCGTCTGATTGGACGAGGTGAGGGCGGAGGAGGAAGGAGGAGTGTTTTGGCTGAATGTTGAAGCACCAGGAGGGAAGGAGGAGATTAACAGTACCTGCTGCTGTGTGTGTGTGTGTGTGTGTGTGTGTGTGTGTGTGTGTGTGTGTGTGTGTGTGTGTGTGTGTGTGAGATTTATGTTTTAGCACTGGCAAACAATCAGGGCCTAAAGTGTGTCAGGAAACATGCAGCGTCACAGTTGTAAAGGTGGAGCCTGAAGATGGAGACATCTGTCTGTCTCGTTCCCAACATAAGGGTCGGGGACCCATCAAGGGGTCACAAGATCAGTCTGAAGGGTCACAGGAAACTCAGGGTTTTAGACTGTTAGTCAGACAAAACAAAAAGCAGTCAAATGTCCAAACATGTTCTCAAAAGTTGCTTTTGTCTGTTTTCTATCATTGCAAATTAAATTTCCTTTGGTTTTAGCCTGTTGACCCTCAGTTTGACAGAAATACTTACTTACTCATATATTTTATAAGGACTTAAAAAAGCAACGACTCCCTGTTTGACTGTGTGGCGTTACTGCCTGGAAACTCGTTTTCAATGTCGCCAGGTCAAATGAAAGGTAGTGATGCCACAGGAAAGATTAGGAGAACGTGATCAGTGTAGTCATATGTAGAGGTGACATCACCATCTTGAGGCTCCACCCCTTGCAGAGCAAACATTACCATCATGAGAGAGTTTCCAAACATGCCTTTGGCTCCATTGGCTTGCAGTATTTTAAGTGTGTGTGTGTTTGTATTAACAGTAAACCAGACTCTGACCCTGCTGTCAGTGTGTGTGTTTTTGTGTGTGTGTGTGAGTGTGTGTGTGTGTGTGTGTGTCAGTGTGTGTTGAGCACGCTGCGTGGCACCCAGCCCTCGGCGGCCGGCGAGTCACTGTTGGCCGGCCGATAAACCAGACTCTGACCCTGCTGGTTGCACGCCAGAATCTGAACCTTCTCCCCCCGAAACACGGAGATCTCATCCTCCCGCACCGCCACGAAGTCCTGCAGCACCATAACCAGCTCCTGAGGGAGAGACGGTCACATGATGTCACCACGTCTGACACGTTTGAAAATCAAACACAGGAAGGAGGTGCGGAAATTCAAACCTGGTCGTCCTGCTCGCTGTCAGGTTGAGGCTGAGGTGCGTGCCCGTTGGGCGTAGGCGGGGTAGACGGTGGTCGCCCTGACGACAGTGGGCGGGTCACGGAGATCCCGCCCTCCTTCCTCTGGTACTCAATGGGAGACTGGAGAGCTGTAAACAGGATCGGATTAGATTCAGATTCAGCTAGACGAGACTCAAATCCAAATCAGACGTTTGTGAACGTCGGTGGATTAAAATGATTCAAAGCTGTTTCAGTGAGATTTCATTTCAAAAAGTTTCCAAAAGATTGAAGGATGTTTCAGTTACTACTGAGGCAGACAAAGGAGCGATTCGGGGAGGTCTAGTTTTATGGATCTGATGACCAGGGAGAAGGATGTTCTTTGGGATTTGAGGATGTACTCACCGGACAGGAAGTTGTTCTGGGCGTCCAGCAGGGCGGCGATGGTCTCCACCCAGGTCATCTTGATGCTGGCGGAGGACGCCTGCAACGTGAAGCGCTCCGCCGAACCGCGAGACCACAACACGAACTTACAGGGATCACCGTCCACGCTGTCCTGCATCGCCAGGTAACTCACCTGATCACACATAAACATATTAATCCCAGTGTAAACCAGTCTAACCCTGATCCATGTCGTGACCCAGTATAAACCAGTATCCAACAGTCTTACCTTGATGCTGTTCTTGAACTGGTATCCAGGGTTGTTGGAGCCTTTACGCAGCAGTTCGCTGAAGATGATGATCTGCTCGAACAGGAAAACTCTGCGCTCTTTACTGCGAGACAAAACTCCTCCGTCCTGCTCCCACACACAGAAGGTCTCCTGCTGCAGCAGCTTCCCCTGAGACGTCAACTTCCCCTGGATGACGGACAGAAAGACAGGTGAGGACAGACAGGTGAGCGGAGAAGGCTTCATCACTTCATCATTGTGGCCACTTGGGGGCAGTGTCTGCGCCTCTGTATTATCCTCCCATCACTGCAGCTCTGACCAGGTAGACAGACAGGTAGACAGACAGACAGGTGTACCTCGTATCCCTGCAACCGTCCCAGGTTCATCATGTCGTTGCAGCGCTTTGGAACCAATGACATCAGCTCCACCGCTTTCTGTAAACACACACACACACACACACACACACACACACGGCTGTTAGATATTACAGAAGCCTGTGCATGTTTAAGGCGGTCTCCAGGGCGATGATTCAGCGTCCTGTGTAAATCATTTAACATCATCATCGTGACATCATGTGGTGTGAACTGAAGCGTAACACTCACCTCGATCTCCTCACAGTCCAGTCCTGCTTTGGACGTATACTTGAGAAAATCCTGAGAGACAGACAGACGTGCTTGAGTTTCTAATATAATAATGTATAATAATAAACTTTATTTAAATAGCACTTCTCTTAACAAAGTTACAACGTGCTTCACGGAAAGAAGAAGTAAGTTACAGGAAAATATAGATCGTCCGTCTCATGGGAAAATAAAACACAACAACGTTTCAAACATTCATAAAAGCTTTCCGATAAAATAAGAGTTTTAACAGACGTATTCTGTCTGGTCTCGATTGGTCGACTGGCTCTGACAGCAAAGGCCCGATCACCTTCAGTCACCAGCCGAGACCTTGGAAATATAATAATGACCTGCTGCAGTAAACTCTCTCGATGCATGAGAATATTTTTAAGTTACTGGCTCCTGTAGATGTAAATGCACATGTGTGCTGAAGCGCGTGGGACAGACCTTGAGCAGCAGCTGGTACTTGGTGATTCTCTGGATTGGTTTGATCAGATAATCACTGATCGACATCCTGCAGCTGATCTCGTGCTGGATTTCCTGCAGACAGAGAGACGGGGTCGTTTTCTAACTGATAATAATCAGCTATTGTTTGTGTTCGCCTGAAAACTCGTCACTTCTCCTGCAGAACTGAAAACCTGCTGCTGCTGTTCAAACTGTTCAGTGAGGCCTGTGGGTACGTCACTGTGACAGACTTTGTCTTGTTTCTCGGCTTCAGCTTTCACAACACGATACTGTAATTATTTCCCACTAGACCTAAACTGATTAGTCGATTAATCAATTAACTGACAGAAAATGAATCTGCAACTGTTTTGAGAGTTGATTAAAGGTTTCTGTCACTCTCTTGAGCCAAAACTCAAACGTTCTCGGCTTCAAGATCTCCTACTTTTGTCTTTTTTTATATAATTTAAAACTGAATTTCTGTAGGTTTTCACTGTAGGTGAAAGAAAGACACAAACTGAAGAAAATCAAAACATAAAGATGTTGAATGTTTTACCTCGAAGAAGTTCTCGTACTCGATGACGATGAACTCTGACCTCGGCTTGTTCTGACAGTAAACCACGTACATGTGGAGACGACGCTCCTGCAACACACGAATAAATACTTACATTACTCTCACAATCAATCACAGATCAATAACATCCGTGTGAACTCTCTTTCAGGAGCACGAATGATTGGCGGCTCCTGGTCCTGATGCAGTCGCCATGGTGACTCACGTGTCGGATGAAGAGGTCGGCCAGCAGGTCGTGATTCTGAATACAACGCTCCAACTCCACCAGGAAGAAACTGAAACAAGAAAACACACAGTGAGTCAGAGTGTGTGTGTGTGTGTTTGTGTGTGTGTGTGTGTGTGTGTGTGTGTGTGTGTGTGTGTGTGCGCGCACGCACTCGCGGTGCCAGTCATAGATCTGCTGGATGTTGCCGAAGACGATTTTGTCTTTCCCTCTCATGTCCTCGGGAATCCCTCTGACCTCCAACCTGGACATGAAGCCCTGACAGACGCAGACAAACAGTTTGTGTTTCACGTTTAATTTAACATCATTTACAACAATCTGTGCATTAACACAGAAGTGTTAATACAAGTAATGTTTGGTGGGTGGAGCTTCAGGACTTCAGTATGACATCATTTGCCACATCATGTCTCACCTCTACGATCACACCCAGGTCTTTCACATAGTCCTTCTCTGATTGGACCATCTCGTTAACCACAAACCTGCACAAACACATGGACGCAAAGTTCACGTTTGTTTGTTTTTAAACAACAATTTGTATAAAAGTGTTATATGTGTGTGTGTGTGTGTGTGTGTGTGTGTGTGTGTGTGTGTGTGTGTCTTACATGCGTCCTCTCAGTGCTTTGCTCCTGTGTTCGGTGTCTGATTCGTTGGAGCCCTGATCTGAGTCCAAAGCCTGAAGAGAGAGAAACAGAAGAAATAAAACAAAGAGAAAAAGAAAGAGAAACAAAGTAAAAATAAGTAAAAATTAACTGAAACGTTCAAGCTGCTTTTAAACATTTTAAATCTAGTTAGAAAAAATGGCAGAAGACACTCAGTGCTGCAGTGACTTCTATTGTGTTGGCCAGTGTTGTTTTATTCTGAAAGTAATTGTTGCCCCCTCCCTCCCTCCCTCCCTCCCCCGTTACCTCGGGGTTGTTGGGGTCTTTGATGATCTGCATGGGAGGTGGTAGAGGGGTGTGGCTTTCTTCCTCTGGCTCCTCCTCCCCTCCACTCTGCCCGCCCTCCTCCTTCCTCGCCTTCTGTAGCAACAGAGAAACAACGACCGATGACATTACACTACACACACACACTTTATTTGTGTGTCTTCAACCTGTGTGTTTATATACCGTCTGAGCATTGCCAGTGAGGGGTGTGGTCAGCTCCGGCCTGTTGTCCCGCCTCCTGGTTCTGATTGGCGGTTTCTTCTGTCCGTCAGCTTTACCTTGACTCAGCCTCCGAACAGGACTCGTCAGCCAACGCTGCAGATATTACATAATTATAAAACAATAACAAATGAAGTAACTTAACTTTATTACTACAAAAGAAAACATTTAATGTAAATATAACTAATACTCCCACTGCCTCTGTTGGCTGCAGGACTACGAGGATCAGCTGTTACCTTCAGGGTGTTTCCGGTTCCAGAGCCGCTGCGCTTGGGCCCCGGAGAGCCGACGGCGCCCCCTGGAGCTCCGCCTAACCCATACACTGTGGGGGAGGTGGCACCTGAGAGAGGGAGAACAAGGAGGAGGAGTCAGCTTCGTCACGATGAGTTCACTGTACGTCAGGGTTGTGAGTAAATTCGGAGATAATTAATTAATGTCTCACTGGTCGTCTGAGTGTGAAGCCCCGAAGCTTCAGAGCCGTAGAGACTGGAGTCTGTGGAGACACAGAGAGACATGATGGAGTTAACGATGGTCCTAATGTAAAGTTTAACCTGAGCTTCAAGGAGACCTCACACTTTAATCCACCTCTTTTTATATTTTATAAATTAAACACAAAAAGATCTGAGTGGAAATTCACTTCCCCAGAAAGAAACCTCACTGTCCCCAGTTTTTAAATTCTTACCTACAACTTTATTAACATCGACACATTAACACTCAGTGCATGTTGATCTACTCTGCTGCTGCTGCTTTATTCTGCACATGTTAAAGCAAAAATAATCACAAAATAATCAACAAGATGACGAGATATAAGTTAAAAAATACCAACAGAATAATAATGATAGTAAGAAGAAGAAAAGCAAAGAATAAAAATTAGGTGATTAGGTAAAAAAAAGGATATTTATTGTGTTTTCCTTCAAAATAAAACCAAAGAATTAATAGTGAGATTTCCTGTTGTTCCTGGAGCTCTGTTAATGATGTAATCTGCTCATGTCTTGATTATATTCTCATAAAAGTAGGTAAAGGAAATTATTAATATTTCATGAATCATACTTGTTTTTTATTTTAACTCTTTGATGAAAACGAAACAATGGAGAGAGAGAGAGAGAATCAAACACTGTGTTTACATTCACTTCAGAAATCAGGAGACCTGCACCTGTATTGATCTGAGTACCTCAACCTTATTTTGTAATCATGGATCAGTGATTTTAAGTTCATACGTGACGATGCCGCAAGATTTTTGTTATTTAGTCTGTTTTTTAGTCAGTGGTGGAAACTCACTTATTTACACTTCTAGAGGTGACTTTACTTTAAAGCTACCAGTTAAAGTTTAATCAGCAGTAATACTGATCAGTATTAGCAACAGGCATCAAAGGTTAAAGTACGCATTATTATTATATTAGATCATTGTTATTGCCATAGATGCAATAACAACTAATAAAAATGTTATTGTTGTCGCCGGCTGAAGCAAATATTAACTGCTTTATTCAATGTTGGTCAGTAAAACATCAAACCATGAATGATAATAATATGGTAAATATACAGTAACTATAGCAGCCAATTAAAGGTGGATAAAGTGCTGAAGTAAATACAAGTATCTCAGTTTGTCACAGCGACTCTTTCCCTGCCTGAAGTCTCTGTTCTGCTCACATGTTCCATGTAAACACGTCCGAGAGGAAACTGTCACACATACGAGGTTTTCTAGATTACAGACTCAGCTGTCAGTAAGTCAACCATTAGAGACGCAGCACACAGACTGTTTCAGGTCACTGAGGGTCGACCTCCTGCAGACTGGACGGTCTCAACACAATGACGCTGTGTGTGTGTCGGGTGTGGTGTGTCATCGTTAAGTGTGATACAGAAAACCTGCGTGTCCTGTTCAACACAATCACACACATTGTCAACATTCTTCCTCCGGCTCATGTGTTTCAAGAAAATGGTAGAGAGACAATAAAACAGAGAGAGAGAGAGAGAGTCACCTTGTTCTATCACTTATTAACCAACCTCTCTAACACTCCTCTCTTCGTCTCTCTTTCAGATTAAAACCCACCTCGATCGTCCTCTCCCTCTCCCACAATCCATCCCCAAACGGCAGAGCAGTCCCAGCATGCACCTCTGCCCCTCTGCATGCTTCAACATCAGTCCATTCAGAAAGTCAAAATAAAAACAAGAAGCGACAACGAGAGAGGCAGGTAGGTGTTTCTCTCCACGGAGCTGAATGAATCTACACAGCAGTCAGAAGTTTGCAGGGGCGGGGCTAAACCAAGAGGGGCGGGGTTACAGGAAAGAGGGGTGGC
>NW_019525527.1:63541-108541 GCF_002814215.2 Seriola lalandi dorsalis | reverse complement strand
TGTGTTAATAGTATTTACATCACATTAACTTTCTTCCACCTAATAATAATATTCACAAAATAGAAACTTTGTGACAAATGTTCAGTTAAAGTAATAAAATAACAATTATATGAAGCTGTAAACAACAGTCTAAATAACTCAATATCTGTTTCTCATATTGACTGTAAATCATAAACCATGAAATTTACTGAGCTCTCTTCCTTACTGGTTTTTTTAAATGAACCATTATTATAACTATAACTATTATAACTCATGGTGGCGCTCGAGGGAAAGTGAAGGGCTCACCAAAGTCGTTAGGATTCATCATCTGGTTACCATGGAGATCTGAACCAAATTATATTGAGCAGATTTTGAGATATATCACAGGATAAGTGGAAACTTTGATAAAAATCACACATAAAGTTACAGATAAAAAGCATAAAAAAGATCAATGAACCAGATAATCAACCTGCAGGGACTTTAAAACCTGTCACTGATTAAATAAGTGATCAGATTAATTCAGAAGTGATCGGATTCTCCTCAGAGAACGGCAGGAAACACTGGAGGCTTTTTCTTCCAGGAATTCAGAGGAGAATAATAAACTCAACATGACAAACGACCAAAATATAAACAGTGAGACCGACATACATCATCCTAATAGATGTTCTGTACCCGTCCAATCACAGCAGGGCCCACTGAGCCCTGATTGGCTGAACAAGGAGTAGAAAACAAGACTGTGTATGTGTGTGTGTGTGTGTGTGTGTGTGTGTGTGTGTGTGTGTGTGTGTGTGTGTGTCCTTCCTGAGCTGGAGACCATGTGCTCCAGTTAACTATAAGTCAATACACACACACACACACACACACACACACACACACACACACAGTCTATAGGGAGTAGTGGGGTGTTCCCCGTCCAAATCGAACACAGCTGTGATCAGTCGTACCGCCCAGCCAGCGTCACACGCAGCACACATACACACGTGTGTACAGTGGTGGAAAGCACCTTCGTACATTTACACAAGTATAATTTAGAAGTAAAGTTAAATATTTTCTACTTCATTTCTTCTTTAGTGTGTTAAATATGAAGCTACAGTAAATTAGCTTTACTTCAAACTGCTGCAACATTAAAATAACAGTTAGATGTTAATGCATCAGTAAGAATAATACAAATATAACACTCACAGGCCTAAAGTACTTATACTTGAGATACTTTAAGTATATTTTGTTCATTATACTGTTTCAGTTGTGAAGAAATCCTGTAGAATTCAAACTGGTCTCCAATATTATAATATATTACACACTTAATTTAGGCAACTAATGATATTTTTTATTATCCATTAACGTGAAAAACAGCTGTGGCTCAGTTCATGTGGTCCTGCCTTTGAGCTCCGCTCTGTTTTGTCTCCACGTCCTACGAAGTAAAACATCGGGTCATATGGACTGACGGGTCACTCACTGATTGGACAGGCTCATGTGATGTCATCCTTCATTATCAGAGCGACACACAGGAAAATCAAAATAACAAAGAGCTCGTCAGCAAATAGAATAGAAAGAGGATTATTAATCAAGACTGTAAATATTATCATATTTATGTCCTGTAACAATACAGGGGAATAGTTAAAAATCACTTCCTTTTGCCTCTGCAATCACGTGTGTTACCATGGTTACCAAGCGATCGTGAATACAGATATATAAGTTCAGCAGATGGATTTAATATGAATCAATCCCATGAATTTATCAAACGATCACAGTACAACTGAAAATCACAATTACTTTAATCAATCAATAAGTCAATTGTTAAAATGCCGAAAATGGCCCGAGTGACCTCCGTACGTTTTGATTTGTTCGTCTAACGTTAACCATGAAATGTGACAAAGAAAAGCAGCAAATCTTCTCGTTTAAGAAGCTGAAACCAGAGAATGTTTCATTATTGCTGCCTGAAAATGACTGAAACAAATAATCAACTCTCAAGATATCTGCCAATTGTCTGTGTGTGTGATTGATTAATTGATTCAGTTCATCACACAGAGTTCACTTGGAAACAGACTGAGACAGTTGTTGAATCGACGCCTTTCAAACCAGTTTAAACAAAACAAACGCACCACAGTTACTCTACACTCTGTCCTTCTTTAAGAATCTGAAGACCGTCTTCATGCAGGTCAGCTGGTGCGGTGCTAGAGTTAGTGCTAAACATTACCAACAGCCCACAGCTAGTGTAGTCTGAGTGTCAAAGGTCAGAGGTCACAGCATCCAACCACTAACCCCACCCAGCCTCAGCGAACTAAGAGCAGGTAAAATAAATCAAACATACCTCGTCCGGAGAGCAGAAAAGAAGCGAAAGTTTCTAAACAGAGTTTGATGACGAATAGAGGAAACTCCCTCACACACACACACACACACACACACACACACACACACACACACACCCAGCCAGCTGCAGCAGTGGTGAGGTCATAAGACTGCTCAACACACCCCTCTGAATACACAGCATATGTATGTGTGTGTGTGTGTGTGTGTGTGTGTGTGTGAGTCTGTGTGTGTGTGTGTGTGTGTGTGTGTGTGTGTGTGTTACCTTGTCGCTGTCTGCGGTGTTTTGCGATGTTCTGGAGGCGATGGAGACGGTGTCGGGTTGACTGCTGGCATCACCCAGACTGTCTGCATCCTCGCTGGTCTCCCTGACATTTTCACACAGGAAGAGAAACATGTTTTTAATGTGTTGGGTAAAGAAAGTCAGTTTGTACTTCTACTCTACTTCTGTTTCTCTGCCTCTTAATCTGAATCCTGCAGCGCACTAAAGCTGCAACCAACGATTGTCATTATTGATTCATGTGCCAATTATTTTCACGCTCCATTTAATGACAGGAAATAGTGAAAATTACATCTTTAAATGATTTTATCAAATCGAAAATCTAAAAATCTTTGTAAAACTTTCATTTTATTAAAATAGCAGATTAATCAACATGTTTTTGAGATCACGTGTTCAACCGTCAATTATACCTTTTCAATCGTCCACATACTTTTGGCCACATGGAGTAATAATTGTCCACTTACACCACCCCTTTTGTAACGTTGGCGCCCCTCTGTGGTTATACCAACAACAAAACTTAAATATTTTTTTAATAACAAAAAAATATTTAAAATACATTTTTATTCACGAACTTTTAAATATCAGAAACCCAGTTTGCTCTTCAAATATTTTGTGAAAACAAACCTTTACTGATTTGGATGAATTGTTTTGGTGCTTGAAATGTGTTTGACCAAAGACTAAAGGTTCATGGAAATAGTGCAATATATGAGTAAAATAGTAGATCAATGGATAATAAATGCCTAAAAGGAAATTGTGTAATATCACTGAGTCATAGTTGTTGTTGTTGATGAAAGAATATGTAAGGGACAGTGGAGAGTCGACAGATTCTAACAACAGTTAAACTGTATTTCTACTCTGTGTTATCACAAAGATATTAATAGAAACATCCATCGACCTCAGAGGGTTAAATAAAGTGATGAGCAGCTGATTTACCATAAAAACAGACAGTAATTGATCAGTGATTGATCAGGCTGGTTGTGTGAGGTGTCAGAACTTTAACACGGTCAAAGGACAGTTTTACTTAGAAGAGCTGACGGGTCACATGGTGAGAGGCATCTGACATGGCTGTGCTAACTGTGTGTGTGTGTGTGTGTTTGTGTGTGTGTGAGTGCTGACCTGCGGGTGATGCTGCGCTGTCGACCCAGGGTGGGGTTGGGTGTCTTGGGGAGGGGGATGGGCTCCCTCAGTGCTCCCCGCAGGTGACCCCGCCTCTCCTGGATCACCTGACGAATACTGCGGACCCACTCTTGCTTCAGCTCCAGCGACGAGGCCTGTGGAGAGAGAGGACGACAGGGATACAGGTAAACCGTAAAGACAGAGGTTTAAACATCTGCATCATTACTGAAGTTCATCAGAGGTGAACGTACCTTCAGCACCGTCTTGTTGTCGGACGTCGGCGTTCGTCCGACCCACAGAGCAAACTTACAGGGATCCCCCTCGATGTGCTCTGTCACACCGAGCTCTGAGGTCTGAGAGTGACAGGAAGACCACAACCACAAAACACCACGTCTCACTCCGGCACAATGTCCCCATAAACCCATAAAAACAGTTTGATATTAATGTTGATCAACTAAAATAACGTGTGTTACCCTCAGTCTGCTCTTGTAGAGGTATTTGGTTCGTCCGGACGAGTCTTTGATCTCCTTGCTGAAGATGAGTGACAGCTCGAACAGGAAGAGGTGTCTGTCCCGTCCCTTCCTGATCAGAGACTTCGGCTCCCAAACCAGGAAGGAGTCCTGGAGGAGGAGCTCGCCCTGGACCTCCAGACCCTCCTCCAGACCTGACGGGGACACCACAGCAAGTACAGGTTCAATGTCACATTTTAAGCTTCTCAGGAACTCAGCAACAAAACTACAGCGCCTTCACAATAAAAGCCCCCAGTCTTTTAGTAAAACACCAACAGCTGCTTCACAATAAAAATCCTCCTTCACAGTGACACAAAACTATTTCACAGTAAAAGCCTTTAAACTGCTTCAGAGTAAAAGGCCTCCTCCTCTTTCACAGTAAAAGCCCTCCAGCCACCGGGAGTTTAACGAATGTAAGTCTTCAAGAAAAGGCTTTTAATGTGAAGCATCAACAGGAGCATGAGCACGTAAGGCCAACCAGTCTAATTGTGGCGTTTTCTTTTAATCTTATCTAAAAAAAAATTATATAATTGAAATAAATTAAACAATAAATAAGTGTTACCTTCCAACATGCTAACGTGCATAGCATCATTCGCTCTCTTTGGGACGCTCAGCATCACATCCAGGCCCTCTTTAATCTCACCTTTGCCCTCTTCGCAGCAAGCCAACAACTCCTACACACACACACACACACACACACACACACACACACACACACACACACACAGCAGAAACACAGGTATACTAAATGTGACATACACTCACAATAAATCATTGAGTAATTATTTGCTACTTATAAGAATATAATTAGAATATAAATGTTCATGTTGAAGATTTAAAGACCCAGAGTAAATACTGCACTGTGACTAATTTCTAATATTCTCTTTTGTCCACCATTTTCTATCTGCATTTTACCCAAAAGTACAAACCTATAGTTAATACAGCTCCGTTTCTTTGTGTCTAAGTATGAAATATTTAAGTATTTTCCATCGTGTATAGGTAACAAATATTATGACACATGAAACATCAGACTTTGATCCTTTAAGAAGTTTGAGAATCGGCTTTAATCTTTACTTTGAACAGATAAAATAGGAGACAACATAAAAGACACACCTGGTCTGAAGGGGCTACGTGTACGACACCTTCAGGCTCCTGCTGCTGCCGAGCTCAGGTTACAACAAAGTTTTCAAACTGACATAAAATCTTTTTCCTTTATTGTCCTGGGCACACAGACTGTGTCCTCTGGGCTCCATATAAAGTGTTTTGGAGTTAAAGCTGCGCTCAGCTTCAGTGAAACCCTCTGAGGTGTTGTGTTTTCCAAACAGCCAGAAGGAAGAAACGCTTTGTTTCCTCTGGATTTAACATCCATTCAAACCAGTGCTGCTCTGCGCTCCGACACCGGGACAAACTTCGCTCTCACATGTTTTTCAAAGTGGCTGAAAACTGAAAATGTGTAAAACGACTCGCATTACCTTGAGCAGCAGCTGGTATTTGGTGATCCTCTGAACCGGCTTGATGAGAGCTGAGGAGATGGAGTTGGCTAGACCGTGTCTCCTCTGGACCTCCTGAGCACGAACACAAAACCAGAGAGAGAAACTCAATAACAAATTACAAGCCAAACTGTAGCTTTTCCCCCAGCGACAGTTCAAACCACAGGGCCGGAGGCTGATATCAGTCAGACTTTCACACCGTGACTAACACTAGATCACTGGTTGCTTTTGCCCCATTGATTCAAACTGATTTCTACAGCTACACACCAAGACAAATTTAGCTTTTTGAATGTTCAGCTGACCTGCTGTGCTCCGACTACATTACTTTTTAGGTCAGTGGTTCCCAACCAGTCTCGCCTCAGGGTCTGGAAGTCACTGTCCAAACGTAAACCAACTAAACATCCATTCAGTTTTATCTCCGTCCGTCCTCTGCACCAGTCACAAACCCTAAAACTGTCTTCATGTGCAAACCATCAAGCCAGCCCTCAGTTTTAATTCACAAAAATAAAAATAAATTAACTGGGGCAGAGAAGAAACTGGGGCTTTAAGAAGCATCACAGAAAGAGAGTGCAGTCGGGGTTTAAACCAACATTTGAATAACATTAAAAGCATCGTAATCGTAGTCACAGTTAGGTTTATTCAGACTTGTAGAACTGTTTTTATATCTGTGAGTCGAAGTCTGTCGCTGTTACTGTGCAGCATGAAACGGTTCTTCAAAATAAAAGCATTGTTATGGAAATTGAGCAGCTCTGCAATGATAAAACTAAAAATGTGCCAGTTGAGCACTGCCATGTATTCCCGTCATTAGTACTAAGTTACACTATCAAGCACATAAGGTTTTACTCAACTGAATTATTAGTTATTATTTAAATGTGACACAGATGTTTAAAGAAAAGATTAAGGAAGCCTGACCTCAAAGAATCCCACGCCGTGTTGTTGGATCAGTAAACTGGAGTCCGGTTTATTTCTGCAGTACGTCACGTACATGTGAAACTTATCGGCCTGAAACAGAGAAATAAAAATATTTATTCACTATTTGAATCTGTAATTTTAATTTTTTTTTATTGATTTAACTTAAACCAAACCGGTTACCCAGGTAACAAAACAGTGTCCGACGTCTTCAGGAAGCTGTTCGTAGTTTTCCAGCTCCTTCAGGAAAATACTGCAAAACACAAAGTACTGCATCAACACACAGAATACTGAGCAGTGTCTCCGAAGTATTAGAGTAAATATACATACATCAAATACTTTGCAGTACTGTAGTACATATCACAATATGTGGGCGTACCGTGGAATCACTGATTTTAGGATATATTGTAGTACCACAGTTCATATTGTAGTTCCAGTTATATGTAGTATATATGTGCAGTACATGTATTATATTGTATTATATTTTACAGGTGATCTTGTGGATGTTTCCTACTGTAGTACATGTATTGCAGTATATTTTGTAGTATAATTGACAGTACCTGTTGTGGAACTCGTAGATGTCCTGGATGTTCCCGAACACGATGTCGTCCTTGTTGGTGAGACCAGAAGGGACGTCCTCTGAGCCGCTCGTCATCTCCCACAGGTACGTCTGCACGGGGTTACAGTATTACCACCAGGAAGTACTATCCAGTATGATGTAGTACTACAACGTTTTCTGTCATGTCAGTCTTCAGGGAGACCACACCTCCAAAAAAAGGTTCTGGGGTCTGAACTTTCTGGTTTATTTACCGAACTTTGAACCTGAACTGTAAAGCCAGTGAGAACAAAAAATCCTGACTGATTGTGATGAGGAACCTCAGTCTTCTGAGGAAGCTCATGTCTGAAAGGTCCAGAACATCTACTAATTCGATCTTGCGGTGAGGTTTCTCCACTTACTGTCATTAAGTGATGTCACGTGGCGTCATGTAACAGAACGTACTGCAGTATTATAAAGTATGTGAAGTATAAGTACATGTTGTACTCTGTTGAACGTGGTACTTCAGTACTGTGATGTTTGACGTTTACCTCGATACACTCCTGCAGATCTCTGACGTAGACTCTCTCTGTTTGAAGCAGCTCAGCCATGATGTACCTGAACTCGCACACACACACAGACGGAGGTGTTATCAGAGGAAATACATCAGTACTGCTACTAATACTAATACTACTACTAATACTAATACTACTCACTCTTTCTTGCGGGCGGAGCGTCTCTTCTCGTCGCTGACCTGGTGGCTGGGGTCGGACAGGTTGACCTCAGGGTCGGAGTCAGACAGACTGTTGGGGATCAGCTCCAGCTCCAGGTCCTTGTTGTCCTGACGGGGACACCGTACATGACACTCGTTCAAGGTGAGTCCACATAAACATGCATTGTTTTTGCTATTCGCACGCTCCCTACCTGCGAGCATCCTCCCAGCGCCGTCTCCAGCAGGTGGCGGTACTGTCCCATCCTGACGGTGAAGTCGCGGTAACGTTTATCCACGGTGGAAACGCAACGGCGAAGCTCGGTGCGGTGGGCGTGGCCTTTAGCCAGCATGCTCTCAGCCAGCTGGATCAGCAGGTGAACCTTCTCTTGTGTATGCTGGGAGAAATTATTTAATGGTATTTAAATTTAATTCAGCTGAGGTTTTGCCTCTGTGTCATGTCATCAACAAAACATACGTCTGCTGGTTTTATTCCTACTCATTTAAGGATTTTCTGACCGTCCATTATGATCCGATATTTACATGGTTTTATCATTTATTTCTTCTACGCTGCTTTGAAATTAGTGAAGCAGTTTAGATGTTGAACTGTTGAGTAGCTCTGTATTATCAAATATAACCTCCATCAGATTTCCTTCTATAATATTTACTGAAGTAATAGTGGATTTATTGTGGTTGTGTTTTCTCACCTTGGCAGAAACACAGAACTCCCTGTGTTGGTTCAACAGCTCTTGAGTCTCGGCCATATTTGCCCCCGGTGATGTGTGCGTGGCCAGGTAGTGGTCACCTGACTGCTGCAGCCAATCCATAGCCTGCAATCAAAGAACACGTTACCATCACGCTGCCTTGTGCTTCTTCCATCACTTTCCAGCACAAGGACTGTGTTGTACCTGCTGGGCGTGGCTCTGGAACATCAGGTACTGCTGACATTGATCCAGTCGACGCTTCTTCAACGTCCAGAAATGAAGAACTCTGTTTTCTCTCTGGAGCAGCTCGCTGAGGATACCTGTGCACGCAGAGACACACCTGAATCAGTAAAATTAACCCTTTATTGTCCACATACATAAACTAATTACCCATGGCGTTCCTCAGGGCTCTGTCCTTGCTCCACTACGCCTTCGAACGTGTATTTCTGTGTGTTCGTTCACCTTTGACTTGCTGCTCCGGGACCCTGGAGTGCCCGGTGACCTCGGTTACCCCGGAGACGGTGACGCTGTGGCCTGAGATGTTCGCCATGGTGACGCTGTTGCGATGGATGTACTTGAGGAAAACTTCCGCGTTTCGTCTGGCCAGAGTGCAGGCCTGTTGCCGTGGAAACAAGACTTTTAATGACCCTGGGATATTACATTAGCACAAGGACATTTATGAAATACCCTAGAGTTTATTATAAGCACTGTTTAGGACTATCAAGGAATATTCAAGACATTTTCAAACATTATCCAACAATATTAGACTCTCAACGAATATTAAATAAGAGAAGCAAACAAACAAATTCTCTTACAACTACATTATAGTGTGTTAGAGACCATTTAGAAACCAGAGTCTGTCACTTGCTCTTAAACAGATTATTTAAGATAATTTTTGCTCATCGAGTATGTAAGACTTTCCGGTGATCTCCCAGCCCTCCTCACCTTTAGAAACGCCTCCTTCTGCTCCATGTGTTTGTTGATGAGCGGCAGGAGCTGCTCCGGCTGTCTGTCTCCTCCGCCACACCAGTCCTCCTCCCTGCGGTACTCCTGCTCCAGACTCTCCAGGACCCCACACACCTGGAGAGGCAGACAGACGGGTAAGGAGATGTACAGACTTGAGGTAGTGCAGCACGACAGGTAGAGATAAACAGTCTGTGTCACCTGCTGGGACGTCCTGTAGAAGGCAGCAGAGGCGTTGACCAGTTTGAGTCGGTCCTCGATCCTCAGCATCAGCGTCTGCCAGTGGAGCGCCACCGTCTGGGCGCAAGACCTCACTGCATCTGGATCATAGTGACCTGACCTGAGGGGAAGAGGTCAGAGGTCACGTTGTTGGTATGGTGGACAAACAGTGGATGAGGATTGACCTGTTAGCTCTGGAGGTAACTCACCTGACCAGCAGCTCTGCTCTCTGCTGCAGAGCCAGCGCCACCTGATGAGTCCTCTGCAGGGAGTCAGCATGGAGGAGCGCCTGGAGAGACAGATTGTACAGGCAGCCGTGAACACAGGTATGTCCACTTCATTTCTATTAGTCCAAGAAATAGGTTTTAATAGGTGCTGATTAGTGTCCCGTTGCCGTGGTAACTTTTATATCTGTCTCCTGGGATGGACAGCAGACAGCCCTGCCCTCTGCATGAGGGCAGCATTATTGATTCATCACTTATCAGAGATCCCTGTATGCACTATATATGAGTGTGTGTGTGTGTGTGTGTGTGTGTGTGTGTGTGTGTGTGTGTGTGTGTGCAGTAACCTCTATGGCCTGCTGGAGGCGCTCGTGCTCCCTCTGCAGTTGCTCTGCCTCAGATAAACAGCTGGAGTTCAACATGCAGGACGCCAACATGACCTCGCCCTCTGAGATCCAGCCCAGCACCTGAGACACAGACAGTTAGGGATCATCACTCACCTGCAGTGCCTGGATGTCACCTGAAACTGTGTGTGTGAATGAGTGTGTGTTACCTGTTTGACCTGGCTCTGCAGGTGTCTCAGCTGCAGGTTCTGCTCCAGGTGTGTGTGTGTGTGATCTGCAATCTGCTGCAGTTCCTTCTGTTTGTCCTGCAGGAGGCGCTGCAGCTCCTCCACCTGAGAGGACAGACCCCCATCTGCCTCTGACAGCTCAATACCTGAAACACACACACACACACACACACACACACACAGACACACACACACACACAGACACACACACACACACACATTTTGGCTGTTAGGTCCTCACTAGTACAGCAGTACAACTGTACATATGTGTGTGTTCATCTCCATTAATGTGTGTGTCCATGTATTTTCGTGTGTGTGTGTGTGTGTGTGTGTCTCCATGGCAAATTCAATACGTTGGTTTCCATGGGGACCAGCTGTGTGCTTCAGAGAGCAGTTTCCATGGCAACCCTATCCCCCTTTCCCCCTCCCCCCATTATCCTCTCTGCCCCCCCTTTCCCCTAATATCATCAGTGCATAACTGAACTGGTCAGACTGTGGTATGAAATGTGCCGACTGCTTTCTATTCTATTCTATTAACAGTCGAGGTGAATATGATTTAATCATTATGGTTTTATATCGTGTCCTCTTCCAGAGTGTGAACTGGTTTTCTTTCCGCCTGTTTGACCTTTTGCTTGTTTATTGTTGGTTGGTGCCATCAAGGATCCCAATCTCCCCCACCCCCCTCACATACTGCTCCAAGCCCAAAACCCATTCAGACTACTGGAAGCAAGCACTTTAAGGACCTCATAAACCCTTTAAGGTATCTCTACCTCCACGCAAACTTGAAATCCTTGATCCCCATTTTGGACTTCCAGAAGGAGCACTGGACCACTGTGGAGGACGTATGGAAATCCCCTCAAAAGCAACTGGAAACCATCGAGGATGGACTAGAAACCACTGAAGGAGCCCTGAAACCCACAAACACTCCTGGAAGTCCGTCAGTGTCCCTGTCGGTGACTCCCGGAAACCCCTATCTCTGGAAGCTCCTCAAGGACCATTCAATGCTCCCTGAGAGAGTAAAACAATAAACACCTTGCTTCCTTTTCGGGCAATCCCCTTCAAGACTACAGGAGCACTAACAAAGATCTGTGGAACATCCTCAAAGACCATCGAAAACCTCTTTAGGAAGGATTCAAATCCACTCAGAGATCTCTGGAACCGCCTCAGGACACATTAGAAACCATCCAAGAACCTCTGAAACCCTTGTAGGAAGAACTAGAACAACCCAAGAACTTCTGAACACCCAATATGGAGAACTAGAATCCAATGAAGGATCTCTGAAACCCACTTAAAGACTCCTTAAAGCCCCTCCAGTGACTCATGTGGTCACTTTCTCATTTCTTGTGGTGTAATCCTAGGGCGCCATTCTCTTCTGTGTTTATAAGCTGCCATTAAGTTCTGTCATTCAAAAAACATGGAATAAGTTTTGTCGATATGCAGATGACACTTGGCTTTATGTTTCTTCTCACCTCGTGACCTCAGCCCTGTTGACAGCCTTGTTAATTGCATTTCAGACCATAATTGAAAGTAATCAACGTAGTAATGATTGGCAGCACTAATCATGACAGTCGTAGTAATAGTAGCATTAAACACAGTGTTAGTACAAGCTAACAGCAACAGTTTGAGTCTGACCTGATGCTTGGACCTCGTTGATGTACTGCTGAAGGTCATGACCTTGTTGTATGACCTCATAGATCATGTTGTTCATAGCCAGCCTTCGCTCCATGTGCCTGCAGATCAAATAATCAGTCAATCAATCAACACCTGCCATGATCTTATATTGATGAGTCGTTTTAATGCTGAGTGAGGACGATGTCTTCAGCTTATTTACCTGTGGATGCGTTGCTGTGCTAGCGTTAGCGCCTCAGGGCTAGCCTCCACTAGTCGTGACTGGCCCAGTGCTAGCTTATCCTGGGCTAGCTTGTCCTGGTTTACGTCGGCTAGCCGCGGTGATGCTAGCTTCTCGGTGGAGAAGTCCTGGGACTGTTTCTGGAGGTCCTGCTTCCAGGCGTCCATTTCCCCCGTGACCTACAAAACACACACAGAGGGAGTTTAACCCTGATCCAACTAATGCAACACAGAGAAGGAAATTTAACATTTGTAATTAAAAAGCAGTGTACCTCCAGCGTGCACTGCTGCAGTATGCGGAGCTGCAGGTAAACATCCAGGCGGATCTTCCTCTGGTGGAAAAGTTCCTCCAGCTGAACATGAGACTCCTCCAGCTGCTGCAGCACCGACTCCACATGGGCCACCGAGCTGCCCTGGGGCCTGAAACAAACGCACCCACACGTTATACAAACCTGAAAACAAACCAACCCAAAAGGATGTAAAAGTTAAAAGTAAAATGTGCCCACCCACACAGACTATATTATCCTAAAAAAAAAGGGCTGAACACCATAAAACAAATGCATCCACACAAATTATACAAACTACATAAACCCCCCACGAGGGCTGTGCAAACCTAAAAACAACAGCACCCACTATCATTACAAACTCCCAACTCCTCCACAGGCCTCTGAGCTGCCATGAGCAGTGAAACAAACGCACCCACGTAGGCTTTACAAAGCTAGAAACAAATGCACCTACATGCTTTATAAACCTGAAAACACATGCACTCACAACTATTACAAAAACTAACTCCACTCAGGCCTCTGAGTTGCCCTGTGGAGTGAAACAAACACCTACACAACAAACGTACCCACACAGGTTATACAAATCAGAAAACAAACGCACCCATACAGGCCTTACAAACTTGGAAAAAAAAGCACATTAATAAAGTATTTACAAGCTAAAAAAACTAATGCACACAAACAAGTAGCTCATTCACACATTCTACACAAACTAAAAAACAAGCGCACCTAAAATAGAAAATGCACCCACACACTCCAAACCAGCACGGATCCATAAAAGCTTTTACTTTGTCTGACTTTAAAATAGAAAACAAACACCTGTAAAGGCAACACAAAACTAGAAATCAAACACACCCACACATTCAACATAAACATGAAAACAAACGCACCCACATTTTCTATATAATCTAGAAAACAAACGCGCCCACACATTCTATCGTCACCTTCCTAAAATAAACGCACCCACACTTTCTATATAATGTAGAAAACAAACGCACCCACACTTTTCTATATACTCTAGAAAACAAACGCGCCCACACATTCAACATAAACATGAAAACAAACGCGCCCACACAGAATTCATACACCAACATCACATGGCCAACAGAGCTGCCTTGAGATCTAAAACGAACGCACCCACCCAAGTTTTGCCAATCTAAAACAAACACGCATCATAATGACGCACGCCGGTTCAACACAGGCCTTTGTGCTGCCCTGGCAGATGAAACAAATGCACCCACACAAGTTATGATCAAGCTGTCCGTGCAGTGCTGAGGCGTGAATCAAACACACCCACGCTCTCCGTGTGTACCTGAGTTGCAGGATGAGGTCTTCTCCTTCCCGGATGACACTCATCGCAGCTTCCTGTGGGTCAGGGTTAGAGTTAGGGTTAGTGTGGGGGTTAGAGGTGCAGGGTCAGAGGTCACTTGGATGTTAGGTTGTTATGATGGGGTCAGCTCAGACGGGCGGGGACAGAGGTCAGCAGGTACCTGTGTGTTGGCCTGCTGCTGTTGCTGCTGGCTGATGAGAGTCTGCAGAGCCTCCACAGTGTCGGGACAAACACAGAGATCTGAGGAGAGCTGCTTCTGGAGGCCCTCCATCCACACTGAGAGCTGAGGAGGAGGAGGAGGAGAGAGGAGGAGAGGAGAGGAGGAGGAGGAGAGGAGACAGGAGGAGAGGAGAGAAGAGATGAGACAGGAGGAGAGAGGAGAGGAGACAGGAGGAGAGGAGAGAAGAGAGGAGACAGGAGGAGAGAGGAGAGGAGAGAGGAGAGGAGGAGAGGAGAGAGGAGATGAGAGAGGAGGTAAAGATTGGAGGAGAGAGGAGAGGAGGAGAGGAGAGGAGACAGGAGGAGAGGAGAGAAGAGAGGAGACAGGAGGAGAGGAGAGAGGAGGAGAGGAGAGAAGAGAGGAGACAGGAGGAGAGAGGAGAGAGGAGAGGAGACAGGAGGAGAGGAGAGAGGAGGAGAGGAGAGAAGAGAGGAGACAGGAGGAGAGAGGAGAGAGGAGAGGAGACAGGAGGAGAGGAGAGAGGAGGAGAGGAGAGAGGAGAGGAGACAGGAGGAGAGAGGAGAGAGGAGAGGAGGAGACAGGAGGAGAGGAGAGAGGAGAGAGAGGAGTAAAAGGAAGAATATGACCCATTTGTCTTGTTGTCACATCTGGTAATAAATAATAACCACAGCCACATTCATTACATCATCTCTCAAATCACAGCACGCAGTACATTATACTGCATCATACTGCAGTACATTATACTGCAGGATAATGTACTGCAGTACATCACAGTATTTACACCTGTGTGTGTGTGTTACCTCCTTGGTGTGTGTGTAGAAAGAAACAGCGAGATCCAGCAGCAGCTTCCTCTGTTCCACCCGCTGGATAAACGCCTACATACACGACATAGAGTAACAACACGTTAACAACACGTTACTTTAATCATGCCATTAACTTTCTCGTGTATCATGGATGAACAAAAACTCATTCACTTGTTCTCTCTCTGTCAGAGTTACCTGCATACGAAGCTCCAGGTCTCTGGCTGCCTGGTAGATCTCCTCCTCCTCACACTCTCCGGACTGAGCCAGCTGATCCGCTGCTTCCAGAAGCTTCTCTGCATTAGTGTAAGTGTTCTGACACACACACACACACACACACACACACACACACACACACACACACACATAAAGAGGTACATTAGAGGTGCAGTCATTTGGTTGGGTGAGTGCTGAGTTAGTACTTGGATCAGTACTGTACATGTTGCATATGTAGTGATGGTTTTTCCTCAGGTCTCTGGAGGACGTCGGTGCTGTGAGGAGAAATGTTGATGTTCTTTGACAAAGTTCTGCATTTTCACGTCTTTTGGACGATAATCATCATGAGTTTTGTTGAAATTTAAACAACACAGGTTGTAGTTTTTGGAGGCAGATCACTTTCTCAGTGGGTGAAACCAACAATCCGACATCTACACCCACTTCAGGCTGGAGGTGAGAAACAACAGGGACACAATTAGTGGCAACTATTTGTGCCACTTTTAATGTGAACAACCAGTGAAACAGCATGAACGTCCTCAATGAGAGACTGTCTGAAAACATGCATCATTGTCCCTGTTTTTAAATAAATATATGAGAATTGAGAACGACTGTGATGCACACATTCGATCTCTCACATGGTCGGACAAAACAAGTCCTGAGGCACCATCATCCAAACCTTAAATTTACGCTCGTATTTCATCAACGTAGCTTTCTTCTTTAGCGGGACGGTAAACTAAGTTTGTGCATTACCTGTGCGACCTGCTGGAAGTCGTCGTGGCGTTTCTGCAGAGCTCGCGCTCGGTGCAGAGACTTCCCCACGCCGCTGTGTTTGTTCAGGAAAACCTCACCATGCTGCTCCACCCAGTCCAACACCTGAGAGGCAGACAGGTGCAGAGAGGCAGACAGGTGCAGAGAGGCAGACAGGTGGAGACGTTAAAATGAATCTGGACCCTAATGTGAATCTAGGTCTGGATCTGGATCTGGATTTGTCGTACCTGTCTAACGTCCTGTTGAAAGACGCACAGCTGCAGGCGTTGGTGGAGGCGGAGCTTACGGTGCTGCCACGCCCCCTCCACCTCATGTTGACCCTGCAAAAAAATAAAACAAACAAACGTCAAATCAGTCCACCTGCCTGTCTGTTGGTCAGTGACAGAGAGACAAAAGGATGTGAGACGGGCTAAAGTGAGTCGTACCTGCATCACCTGGTGCAGAACTCCCATGATGCCATGTGTGGCCGTGGTGAAGTCTGGTTTGGTTGCTGAGTCATCAGATTCGGTTGCTGGGCAACGCTGGAGGACGTCCAATAAGGCTTTACCACTCTCACTGACCTGTAGACAGACAGGTGTTGAGATAGACAGGCAGGTGTTGAGACAGACAGACAGACAGGTGTTCAGAAAGATAGACAGGTGTTCAGACAGACAGGTGTTGAGACAGACAAGTGTACAGACAGACAGGTGTTTAGACAGACAGGTGTTGAGAGAGACAGGTACCTGTGTGTAGTTAGCAGAGATCTCCTCATTTAGTTCCTGGTGTTTCTTTATTGCAGCTTCCAGCTCTGCTGTTGCCGACGGCAACGACCCTTCAGAGCACACCTGAACCCAACCCTCCACCTTGAGCAGAAACTGAACAGCCAGACGGACAGGTAGAGAGACAAACAGGTAGACAGACGGACAGGTAAAGAGACAGACATGAAGACAGTGGTTAGTCCTGTGAACGTCACCTGACTGATTGAATACAGTCTCTACAGAGGGAGGAGACAGAGACAGGTAGACAGACAGTGAGACAGGTAGATAGACAGGTAACATAGAAATATAAAACTAAACTAAAAATAGGAGACAGACAGGTTGACAAATAAAAATACAAGTTGAAAGGTAAACAGGTAGATGATATGGGACAACAGTCAGGAAGACAGGTAGGTAGAGAAATAAAAACACCTGTAAAGTAAACATAGGTAAATGTAGGTAGACAGACAGGTAGACACCAGGTGGGATGTGGACAATTAAAGATGGATAGAGAGTGAGACAAGCACAAAGACAGGTAGACAAACAGGTGTAGTAATCACCTGTTCTGCCCCCTGGTGGAAGCCAGTTGCCATGGCAAGCGTGTTGCTGCGTTCCTCCAGAGCCGTCGTCAGGGACTTCCAGTCTTCCTGTAACCGTGACGACACCATGGCGATCCGCTCCGCCCCGTAGTGACCGGCCTCTGCGAGCCTCGCCGCCACGGTAACCACGCTGTCCACGTTCACACTGCCGTTCTGTTCAGAGACATTCAGAGACGTCGTTAAGGGTTCGTTAAGAATCTCGTTAACACCAATCACAGAGCGGGAAAGCAGACTGACCATGCAGTTGGCGGTGAAGTGCTGGTGTTGTGTCTGGAGGTCGAGGGCGTGCTGGTGGTTCTGGCCGACCTCCGCCAGACTCTGCGTGAACAGCTCTTTACTGTGGGCGATCCACTCTGACATCTGAGAGAGAGACGGGCAGAAAGAGTGAGACAGGTCACACAGCAGCTCAGGTGTTCAGAGTGCATCACATAAATCAGCTGGTGCAGGGATACACCCTAACTAGACTCCACCCCCTCCTTGCACAGGTGTACTTACAGACACACCCCCTCCGCTCACCTTGGTGGCGTCCTGTTCAAACAGGTGCAGCTGCAGCGCCTGGTCCAGGTGCAGCTTCCTGTCGCTCCAGCTCTGCAGCAGGTGGCTGCGAGCCGCCTGCAGTCGGTCCAGCAGAGACGAGACTTTGGGCGCCACGCTCTGGAAGTCCGCCCCGCCCGACAGCCAGCTGCCGTGGCTACCACCGCCGCCGCCGCCGCCTTCGTTAGAGGCGTCGCCATGCGCTGGCCCCAGACGCATACGCTGGAGCAAACTGCGCCCCTCTCGGTCGAGGGCGTCGACCGGCGCCGTGGCGATGGTGTTACGGAGACGACCGTGTTCCTCCAGGAGTCTGGGGAGGGAAAACATGGAGGTAAATATAATCAACAGTTCTAATACACAATCAATAACCTATTAATGATCAATAAGTATGACTGAGGCTCCGTCTCACTTCCTGGCCTCGTCGACGTCCTGGGGCTCGGGGATGCGGTTGAGCCCGACCTCCAGCTGCTCCAGCTGGGCCAGCAGCTGCGTGGCGGCCCCCGAGAACTCCTCCAGACCCAGACGCAGCTCGGTCCACTCCACGTGGTCGTACTCCAACGAGCCGCCAAGGTCAGAGGTCAGCTGGGAGGGGTCGACGAGCCGGGACAGACCCTCCACCGACACCAGGCTGGTCTGGAGACAGAGACAGGTTACTACGGATACAACACTACTACAGTATTACTTCAAAAACAACCACACCCCAACAGCAATACAATAAATACTACTGACCTTAACAATAATTACACTCTCAGCAAATACTACTACTACGTTTTTTTTCTACTAGTACTACAGTCTTGTACTTCAACTGCCCTAAAACTCAAGTAGCAAAAACTATACTGCACAAAAGTCCACCAATAGTACTGCAACACGATGAGTACTTTTACTGACAGCAGATTACTGTGGTAGCAGTACTTCAGTTAGCGACATAGCATTTCAGTTAGTCGCAGTAGTAGTACTTCAATCAGTAGTAGTACTTCAGTCAGTAGTAGTAAAAGATTAGTTAGCAGCAGTTGTAGTATTACTGTTAGCAGTAGTGATACAGCGTTTAGCAGCACTACTGGTACTTCAGTTAGCAATGGTAGAAGTTCAGTTAGCTGCAGCAGTACTTCAGGTAGTAGTATCATAGTTATTAATAGTAGTACTTCAGTTATGCAGATTTTTAGTGCTTTAGCTTTCAGCAGCAGAACTGCAGTACTTCAGCAGTATTATAGTATTACTTAGGTGTACTGCACTTTCCAGTATTAGAACATAAGTTATCAGTAGTAGTTGTACTTAAGCTATCAGTTCTTTAGTTATCAGTGTTAGTACTGCAGTAAGGAGCAGTAGTACTGCAGTAGTACCTCGAAGCTGAGCTTGGCGCTGCCCAGGTTGGTCTTGTGTTTCTGCCAGAAGGTGTCGGGTTTGATGAGCAGCGCCGTGTGGATGCTGGAGGAAAACGACTCCTGCAGCGTCCGCAGCACCGGCTTCACGCTGTCCCACTTACTGCCGCGCATGTCCACCACCACGGTGAAGCCACGAGCTCGCACGTCCTCACTGACAGACAGACAGGTGGAGGCAGACAGACAGGTGGACAGGGAGACGTAGTGTTAGTCCAACCCGAAGACGTCACTGAGAGAGAGACAGGTAGACAGGCGTACCTGGGTATGGTCGACAGGTATGTGACCAGCCGGCTGAGGTCCTCCTGTTTTATTCGATCATGATTGGTCCTGGCAGGGAAGGTCAGGATTGGTCCGCCTCGTTTGTCCCGCCCACCTGGAGAAAACAAAAACCCCAGTTAAAGTTGAAGTGGGTCACATCCTGCAGCACTGGGCCGCCACCTGCAGCGATGTTTGTGTGAGTTACCTGACACGAAGGCCACTTTCTCTCTGAGCACCGTCAGGACGTCGACCGCACGAACACACTCTGCTTTACCCGAACCTGAGACACACACACACACACACACACACACACACACACACAGAAATCTTCAGTTCAGTGGGTGGAGATCTGTCGGAGGAGTTTTTACTCGTGACTTCAGTGTTTCTAAAATCGTGTCAGTTTTTCTCTGCAATGAGAAATTACACACAAACATTTCAGCTGCAGCTCAGATCAGTGATTCTAACCATCGATCAGTTAATCAATTAAAACTGTTGCAGCAAGAATGTAAACATCTCACTGCTAATCGTGGGCTGTGATTGGCCAAAAGCACATTAGGAAAAGTCATGAACATGAATACCTGCGTAAAATGTCATGGCAACGTTTATTTTCATTCTCAGTGAATTTCTTGTTATTTCTCGGATCAAATGATTGAACTGTTTTGTTTATGAAATGACTTCTGAAATTCGCCCAGTCCGAAGTGACACGTCGTCTTTGTCCTGAACCCGAAGCTGTTCAGTTCACTGTGACTTAAAACAGAGAAGAAGAAGCAGAGAATCCTCAGGAGATTATAAAGGTTGTAGCTGATTCATTTTCGATTGATTGATCCGTCTGTCAGCTCTAGTCACTGTTTCTCATCTACATCAAATAATTGACCATCAACAGAAATAAACTGGAAATTACTTTGATTGATTCGGTGTTGAAGTTATTTTTCAGGCAGTTAGAGCTTCTCCTGTCAGGAGTCTGGATATCTTTGGGTTTGGTTACTGAAAACAAACAATTTGTCAACTTTATTTCAGGATGTGTTAAATGCAAATATAAAACATTTGCAAAGTAAATTTCCATCTTATCATTCATCAGCTTGCACTTCTCTGTTCTCACAACCAGCTGTCTGTCAGTCACCCACCCAATGTCACCCACGTGCCCATGCGTGACATAAACAAGACCGGTCTCCGCTCGTCCATCGTGGTCAAAATCTCCACCTCAGCAAATCGCTTCAGCTCTAGATGTTTCAGAGAAGCTCCACGACTGACCGATTGGCGCTGGCATCCCTCGAGCTTCGCTGCTAATGTGTTGAGAACCTGAACTCTGTCTCTCTTTGGGTGCAGCCGCAGCCCGTCCGCTCATCCGCCGTGCCTCGTTCTCAGTGTGTGTGTCATGTTTTAAAATAGTAAGAATAAAAAGCCGAGCGAACAACATCAAACTGTTTCCAACCGTCCACCGAAAGGAGCCAATCAGGCTTCAGAGAAACGGGCTGACAGACGTTTCAATTAAAAAGCTGAGTCCTGCAGCTCAGTGTGTGTGTGTGTGTGTGTGTGTGTGTGTGTGTGTTGCAGACAGACATACAGGCCTCCCATGTGCATCAGATCATCCTGCACAGCGGGAGGAGGCTAATCCAACACACACACACACTGAGGGCATTAAACGTCTCACATTAGCAGCTTGGCGAGCAGCGATAACCCTCAGAGAGAAAACCTAAAAACAGGAAGGAGATGAAGGAGAAGTGAAAGGGAGCCTAAACTCCCTCCTCGCACTGTCCTCGTTCTCCTTCATCACCGTCCTTGAATCCTTTCTTCCTCAGACCCAGATCCACCGCCTGTTTCATCAGGACTGACTGTCTGACCAGGAGATCCTCCCGACACTCCCTCCTCAACTGTGTCACAGCACTGAAAACACACATCTGCACATAACCAGGTCAGTCCAGCTGTGGTGAAAAGGAAACCTCCCTCAAACAGGTACAGAAAAGCTCTGTCAGGCAACACGACCCTGAACTGAATATTTGGAAGGAATGATAAAGACAAGCAGAGTCTCAATATGAATGTTGAGGCTGATATCAGTTTATTCCCGAAACATCAGGGTCAGTTTGTCTGTCGGCCGACGACAAAAGAAACACTGGACGCGTCTCGTTACCTGAAAGTGTCTCCTCGTTTCCCTCATTAATATCTTATGAAAGCACTTTCTTTATTTTGAATTATGTGAATCTGCATTTATTGATGTTCTGTTTGTAAATTCATGAAGTTATGATCCAAGTTTTCATGAGACAGTATCATCATTTGTTTTATATAGTTTTATCTCTGAAATCTGTATCAACAAATCATCAGTCGGACGACAGTATGAACGGTTTTCAGGAACTTGTCTCCTCACAGTTTATTTACTAAGTGATTAATTAAGAAAATAATTCTTCGATAACGTAAAAGATCATTAGCTGTGTTGTTACTTTCATGGCTGTTTCAACATCAACATTAACAGGCCACTCAGGCTCAAATTTTACTTTCCTTTCCCGATTTCGGCTTCTAACGATTATGAAAACAAGATAATCGAGATCAAACGATGATTGTGCCTCTTTCTGTGTCACAACAAATTTCACTCCCCCTTTAAAGACCACCCCCATCCACTTCCTGGTTACGTTTTGGTCTTCCTACACACTCCTACGTATGTTAGCGACGTATGTGTGTTTTTGGTCACACTGTGTTTTCGTGTGAGACTTTGAATTTCCAAGTTAAACTTTTATATTTATCATATTAATATTTTAAGCTGAGAATCAGACTCAGAACTTCTTGTATTTGCATCAAGTTGCTGGTGAAAAATAAAGTGTAAAAGTCAGTTCGCTCCAGTGGAGCTCTTACAATCAGCAGATGAATCATTAGTGGAAACTGTTGATCAACAGAAAAGCAATCAGCAACTATTCTGATCATCTCTAACTCGTTAGTTGCAGCTTGATGCTCCAGCTGTTATTTACATATTTAATCAATATTTCATATCTTCCGCCGCTCAGCTCACTTTCAGAGCACGACTACTGAAGTGTGGGTGGAGCACAGTCATCAGCTTGATGGTAGTGGTGTCTTGGTGGGTGGCTGCACTGTCATCTGAAGGTAATGTGAAGTAAAGTTGAATGGAACTGTATAAATTAAGTATAAATTAAAGGGACTTGTACTTGAATGTTTCTCAGTAGTTTAGTGGGTAAATGTCCTTTTTTTCTCCACGTTATTTACTTCACAGCTTCAGTCACTATTTTCTTCACAGTTTGACATTTTACAAACAAAAGAAATGATGAGCTGATAAAACACGAAGCAGTAAAATGCTTCTTTTCTAACGTTATGTTGGTCTGATCGTCTCCCTCTGCTCTTCCCTCCAGCTCCTGTCATCAGCGTCGTCGCTGTCAGGTCAGTCTTTCTACTTTTTCACTTGTGTCTTGTTTGTCTAGTTTGTTTCATACGACACAACTGGTTCTGGTTAAAGTTAAGGTTGAGTTCGGAGGTGGAGTCACCAGCCCACTGATTAGTGCTCATGAAGGACATTATTGTGTGTAGTCTGCTAGATGTTTACTGATACTGTATCTGTGGCTGTTTTTAGGTGGGTAGGTACACAGTAAATCCCCCTGCTCACTTCTGCTTTACACAGAAAACTGTATAAATGAAATGGGATTGAATATCCTGTATCAGTGTCGTCGACCTGGTAGTTTAAAGAAGGTGTCAAGTTGCCATGTTGAATATGACAGAACAGTTTTTTGTGATTTTTGTGAAAATACTAAAAAATCTTCCAGAGTTTTGTTGGTGGCTGGTTGAAAACTGAGCGATGGACTCATGACATCAGTAAATTATCTGCAATCGTGGCTACAGCCGGATTTTATTTCCATGTTACGAGTGATAGATCATCAATAAGAAATATGGGAACAGGCTGTTCCTTATCGCTGCTGATAACTGAGTTAAACACCACACTCCAGCTTCACTTCAGCCTCTATTTCCTGTGTGACTTAGCAGTTTGCTGAACAAGAGGAGGCAGAGATAAGTGTGTGTTTTCTGTGTAATCAGAGAGTGTGTGAATCCCACAGACTGGTGTTAGAGTAGTAGACCTCATGTTAATATCTCGCAGGTCTGAGAGCAGCTAACAGCCTGCACACACTAATGAGTTAGTGGTGGGTGTTTGTGGTCTGTTAGAGTGTAAACATGACACTGTGTCTGAATCAGCCATGCTGCTCCACACTGGCTATCATCAGAAAACTCAATTAGGGTTCTGATTGATCCCTGATCAGCTGTCTGTCAGACTGACTGATCCGAGAACAGCTGTCAGTTTACAGACTCCAGACCAGCTGTCAGTCAAGCCGAGTCCACACCAGCACCGAGAGCTGGAGAAGGGATTTCCATTGTGATAAAGCTGTCTCACACTAATAACACACACACACACACACACACACACACACACACACACACTCACACTGAGTCAGTGTAAAGCCTAAAATAGCTGCTGTGCAGAGCAGATGAAAAGCCTTCAGAGAAACTTGCTGTCAGTCTGTCAGGACTCATCACACTGATTATACAACAAAAAATAATGAATACATTTCACCACACTGTCCTCTGAATCCCCAAAATGTCAGCCTGTTACAAATGAAGACGTCAGAGCCCCGATGACACTGGATTCTTCAGCCGATCATTTTCTTTTAACAACTATTACTACTTTTCTTTTTGGAAATGAACATAAATCTAAAAAAAATAATTAAATACATAAAATAAAGAGTCAGACTGTGTCATGAGTTTATATTAGGGGTTATAATGAACTTATGTTGAGGGTTACTTTCACAGTTTTAACATTAAAATGTAGAAAAATGTAAATATACTATATATGGTAGCTGCAGCTAGTTCACAGTAAAAGCCTCATAGTAAAGACTCTCACCAGAACACAGTAAAAAAAAGACACCTATCATTTAACACTAAGCTGCTTCACAATAAAAGTCCTCCAGCTGCTTCACAATAAAAGTCCTCCTGCTGCTTCAGAGTAAAATCCATTCAGCTACTTCACAGTAAAAGTCCTCCAGCAGCTTCACAGTACAATCTCTCTAGGTGCTTCACAATAAAAGCCTCCTAATTGTTTTGCAGTACAAAAAAAATCAACAAATAAACATTATTTTCACAGTAAAAGCTTCACAGCTACTTCACTGTAAAATGCATTCAGCTGTTTCATAGTAAAGGCCCCACTTCACTTTGTATTTACATTGTTATTTACAGCAGGTTTATGGAGAATTGTGTCAACATTTTAATGCAAATCGGACAGATTTTCATGTGTCATACCATTCATTCATGGCCTCACCTCTTTCATAATAATAATAATAATATCAATAATATAATAATAATAATATAATAAATATCTGAAGAAATTTAGATCTGATTTGCTTAGTTTCAGTTTATAGGCCAAGAATCTGCAGCTTATTTAAAGTCTTAAAAAACACTGAAGGTATCAAAGAGCTAAATATATTTCCAGGGCTGCACCTCAACTGAACCATTATTTACGTCATTGATTCTTCTGTCGGTTCTTCTTTCAGTCGATCAACCAATCAATCATTTGGTCTAAAATTTGTCAGAGAACAGCAAAAAGAAATATCTGTACAGTCAAACTTCTTGTTCTGTGTGACCAACCGTGTAAAACCTAAAGATCGAAGCTGCACATCCTCTCATTGAAGGAGATCGATTGATTATCAATACAGTTTGCGATTGATTTTCGGTGGCCCGACTAATCGACTGTAGTTTTTACCTGTCAGTAGTCTGGTAATGTTGGACGAAACATCAGTTCTGTTGCTATGGTTACCCGCAGGTTAATACAGCACCTTGAGGCCTGAATTTGGAGGATTAAAAAACGATGAGATGATCTTAATTGACACCAATCAGCCAATCAGAAGCCAGTATTTTCTGTGGTGGTGTAAATACTACTGAGCCAATACTGCACTGATACCTCAGTTGGAATGAATGGAACATGAGCGTCATGTGACTACATCTGAGCAGCTAATGAATGTATTTTAACTGAACACACACACACACACACACACACACACATACATTTAATAACCAAGCAGGCCTTCCCACAATCCTCCTTGGTAGGACCCTCCACCCCCAACACACACCTCAGTGCCATTGGACGGAGGGATGCTAACACACACTTAACACCCAACACACACACACATTCATAGCATATAGCCTACACACACACACACACACACACACACACACACACACACACACACACACACACTCACACCCTACCTGCCGTCGCCAGGCCGTCCGGGCCCGCTTCTCCTCCTCCATCCACCGGATTCATCCTCCCTCCTCCTCGCGCTGCTCCACCGCCTCCCTCCTCCTCCTCCTCCTCCTCCTCCTCCTCGCGCTCTCTCCTCCGTTATGTACCGTCGGTTGCTCCGCTCCTCGCGCCTCCTCCCTGCCTACCCGTCCATCCCTGCGGGTTTACATCAGATCGGATCGGTCCAGGCTCCCGGGCAGGCCGGCGGGCGGGTGGTCGGTCGCACCGTTGGACGGACGGATGTGTTCCCTTCCTCCCGGTACCGATCACTGCTGCATCCTCCTCGGCTCAGCCTCGACAGTCCTCCTCCTCCTCCTCCTCCTCCTCCTCCTCCTCCGATGCTGCTGCTGCTGCTCTTACGTTACCGTGATCCCGCGCGGCATCGCATCACATCACGTCACCGTTACTGGTACCGTTACCGTTACTGGCTGCAGATACCGTTACCGTAGCCCCGGTACCCCTCTCCCTCTCCCCTCCTGCCGCTCCAGGCAGCGGTCGGTCGGTGTGTTTGTGCACGCAGGCGCACCGCGGAGAGAGGGGCGCTGTGCACGAGGGCTGCAGCAGCTGCTGCACCGATTAACACACACACACACACACACACACACCCCGCCTCTCCCCGTTACTATAACGTTTCTGTTACTGTCGGTACAGTTACTATTACCACTGGTCCCGTTAACATGACGGATTCTGACGTGATCAGCTGCGAGAAGCATCTCAATTATTTTATGTTAATTATAATTTTTTATGATTCTATCCTTTTTATATTATATTATATTATATTATATTATATTATATTGTGTTCTATTTCACATATAAATTCTTTATTAACGGACAGTAGAATCCAAATTTAAATAAAAGTAATAATAACACTTTATTTATGTTGCACATTCAATGCAAAGAGTTACAAATACAATACCCATCTCAAAATGCACTAAATTACAACACTTACGAATGAATGATTAATATAAGATTCGACTAATATTTCAAGTTGTATTTGATTTTCTTGTAAGAGAAAGAATAAAAAGGAAAATGCCACAATTCAAGGTATAAATACAGTGATCAGAAACAAGAGTATCTTAGTCTAAATAAAGACTTCAGAAGAGCATCAAAGGATGAGCACAAAAAAGTGTATTAATGAAGCTGCTGCTGTTTTGTGATTTACTCATTCAACTGAAGCCAAAGCGCCACCCAGAGACCAGATCAGCACACAGCAACCTACTAACACAGGACACTGTGGAGACAAGGAGTTAACCATTTACACTACACACTTTACTTATTTTATCTAAACACTTATCTTACAATATTTCACACAAAATGCCCTCACAAACAGAAGCAAATCGTAATGCCACATTCTGATAAAGCTCCATTTATAAGCTGATTATTAACATTTTCAAACGCAGACTGTATGGATTATTGTAGAACGTTTATTAATGATTTATTAAACATTTATAATGTCTTACCGATTTTATGCTTTCTATATAATCTTTTTTTATCTTAATTATTTATTATTTCATTTATTATGTTACTATTATTCCATCTGCATTTAAAAATCTATGTTTTTTGTAGAGAGATAGATTTTCTTGGTCTGATTTGGTGCAGAGGGGTGTGCGTCCTCGCAGCGTCTTGACGTCATGTTGCCGTAGAAACAGAAGCGCGTCGCCCCTCGCTCGGCTGCTAAAAGCTAACTGTGCTAGCTGGATAAAACGTTATTTTTGCAGCTCCGTAGCGTCTGTAAACTAACGTTCAAACATGAATAAGTCAACGGACGGTTAGTTTAACCGGTCAACGTCACTTTTTATCACAGTGAATGTTTTCTAACTGTTGGCTAAAACCACAAACAACAAGACTCGTGTTCGGCTCCGAGTCGTGCTAACAGGTGTTGAGCTACAATCTGTGACTCTTCAGATTCTGTGACAGCGGAGGAGAGAGCTAAAGGAAACTGGACAGGTGAGGAGTCAGTGCTCCACAGACATACCTGTAACACTTACATATACCCGTACGTATAATTAGAGACAGAATATGTGAATAATATGGAGTCACATCGTTTGGATAACAGCTATTTGTGACTGTTTAAATCCTGCAGCGCTGACACTTTTTGGTGAAGTGACTAAAATACAGTGTTAAAAACAATAGAGCTTTAGAATAAAATGGTCACAGAATTTTGACAGGTTGCATAATTTCATCTAAAACCCTTTTCCATGCATTCTGACGTCAGTGTTTGTGTTTTTGTGGGTTAACCAGACAGTGAAAGGCGGTGCAGTGAGGATGGAGTCGGTGGAGGAGGCTGTGGTGTCGGAGCTGAAGAAGCAGCTGCAGGATGAAGACCTGAACCCGGAGCAGAAAATCAACCTGCTGAATAACGGCATTAACAGTGAGACAACCAGCTTCATCACTGTCATTGTTATATGCAAAATTATCTAAAAAATTCTTACATTCAACTCGGTGAAGGCTGAAAACACAGACTGTAATACCTGTCTGCCACTCGCCTGTGCAACTAACAGTCATATGGTTAATCTCCTGTTTATGTACCTGATTAATCACTTTGTTTATAAAATTCAAGAAGAAAAAGTTGCATCTTGAAATTAAATTTGAAATCTTCAAATGGCTGGTTTTGTCCAATTAATAGTCCAAAACCCCAAAATACTCAATTTAGAATAACACATCAACGACACACATATCTTTATTTCTTATTTGCAGTTTAATAGAGATATCTGTTAATCTTTGTGTTGCTGTGTCTCCGTCAGAGGCTCTGAACGTGGCGGCCGTGCAGACCGACAGCAGTGTGTTGACTCGTGTGAAGTCTCAGTTGTATCACACCGGCGTCTTGAGTCAGTGTGTACGCGCCCTCTCTCTGGATCCCATAAGACTGAGGGGCAACTGGACCGGCGCCGCCGCCACACTCGCCCAGCTCACCAGGTATGTCTCAGAGTACAGACATACCGTCATTTTATCTGTAATTTATTTACTAGGAAGGAACGTCTGAATCATTTTCAGTTTGTTAAAAATTATTTTAAATCTTAAGAGATATTTATTGTGCCTAAAAATGATCAGTGTCAGTATTTAAAATATTTTTTTAATGAAGAAAATGGTAGAATTATATGGTTTAGTTTAACAAGTTTAAGTGTACAATATTCTAATTTATAAAATATTTAAATATTTTTAGTTTACACGACAGTATTTTAAATCAAGACAGATTATTTGTTTAAAATATTTGAACGTTTTTTTTTACAGTATTTTAATTAAGAATATTGTCCGTCCTCTCAGTTCCTGCTGTGTTGGGGTTGACCCCGGGAAACATTCGAAGGCCTTTCATAGGCTGTTCCTGCCGTCAGTCATAGACAGCCTCCTGTCATTGGCCAGCCAGCTGATGAGGCGGGTAGAGGTGAGACGAGACGTTCCTGCCTGTCTTTATAACTTCAACATATTCCTCCATAATTTAAATTTTTAACTTTTACCGTTGAACTATCTGAAGTCAAACTAGATTTATTTCTCTGTGTCTGTCAGAGTTCGTCTCTGTTCAGGAAGGTGATGGATTCAGTCAGCTGGCTGCTCAGAGCCCACACACAGCTCACCACACAGGGTCAGTCATCTCACTCATAGTTGATTAGTTTGGTCTGTTTTTGGAGGAGTCCTGTGATATTATTAGTTTCTGGTCAAATCAGATCTGTAAGAAGAAAAACTGTCTGTTTGTTCCTCCAGTTCTCAGCTCTGTCCACTATGAGCGGATCCAGATGTGTGATGACGCGACTGTGTCTCTGCTGTGTGTCCAGCTGTGGATTCAAACCTGCACAGCCAGCAGGTAACGTACAAGAACACAACACACAGAGATACTGTAGGGATTCTGTAATGTAATATCTGATTCCCAGCAGAGTAATCAAGCTTGAAAAAGGTCAGAGTGTGTTTGAAAAGTAACATCTTTAAAAGTTTTACTTTACCCAGACCAGTTCAGGTGATGTGATCCAACTTCAAACTAGAAGGTTTCAGTTTTTTTAATAAACTCTTTATAAAACTTGTCTTTCCATGTCATGCCAATAAAGCAAATTCAAAATAAAACTCTCTCTGCAGGGACTTCCTGTCCAGGTTGAGTGATGACTCCGTCCTGTTGCTGCTTAACGAGGCTGTCGGCCAATTAGCTGTCAGCTCTGACTCTGTGGTGGGCAGGGCCTCCGTCAGGCTCATCCTCCTCATGGCCAATCAGCTGCAGCTCCGCCTTCAGCCCCTCCTCCTCAGCTTCAGAGGTCAGAGGTCACACATAGTATCAGCTGAAACCTGCCTCACTGCAACATGGTAGACTGTTCAGTCAAATGTACTGAAAGGTCAGAGGTCACTGTCCTCCTCTCTCTGCAGGTCTGGACAACCTGCTGGACAAAGACTGGAGGGGGCAGGGCTTTGACCAGGAGGTGGATCAGCTGATTGCACTCATCCAATCAGACAGAGGCACGATGAGTCCCTCTCAGGTGCGTCTGGATACATCTCAGTCTTTTCCTTGAGTCTTAGTCCGTCCCACCTGAGATGCAAGGACAGAGGAAACAAGGAAACGTTAGAGAAGTGAGACATCCTTTCCTCATCTGAAGCCACCTGTTTCTTTTTTTTTGTAATTTTTAAAGTGTTTATTCTTTTTAATATTATGACATTATACAATAATACATACTGATCCAGCTGTGATCCAGCTGTGATCCAGCTGTGTCGTCATCACAGACAGACCTGGCTTCAGATGATGGTTTTGACAAAAGGACGTTTCATTGTTTCCTCGTTTCCTCTCTTCACGTCTTCAGTGGGATGGAGGAAGGCAAAGACGCAGGTGAGGGAAACATGGACGCACCTGGGATGTTTCCTCTTTCTGTCTTTCTGTTGGTTGACCTCTGACCCCTCCTCTCTCTCTCTCTCTCTCTCTCTCTGTGTGTAGGTGAGTACTGAGCATGTGCGGGCGGCGTGTGTGATCCAGGCGGCCTGGAGGTCGTATCAGACCAGACGCAGAGTGAAGAGTCTGAGCAGAGCTGTGAGCACGCTGCAGAGGAGATACAGGTACCTGACTGAGCTGCAGTCAGCTGCACCATAATTAACCTTAAAGGACAAGTTCAACATTTTTCTATCAGAGACTGAACATTCTGGTAAAATATCAAACTATTTTCATAAGTAATTTATTGCTTCAATCATTTTTTAACTTCTTTAATCTTCTCAAATGTGACCAAACTTATACTGTGATTCATTTTTAACTGTTTTCTGATGTTAAATACACCAAATAATGGATTAACAGATCAATCAAGAAAAAAATTGGCAGATTAATCAATTAAGAAAGAAAGTACTCGACTAAAGTACAGATTTGAGGTAATTGTACTTGTACTATACTTCTTGTACTCCCCACAATAAAATTAGGTTTAACTTTTCTTTGTGTGTGTGTGTGTGTGTGTGTGTGTGTGTCAGGGCTCGGAGGAGGCAGCAGCAGCAACAGAAGCAGGCCCAGCAGTGGGAGGAGGAGTTGAAGTACCAGGTAAGACCAAAGCCCGACTGACAGGATGCAGACAAAGTGAATAAGTGTCTCATTTATGTGAAGATACAGTGTTCGCCAGAATACAGCTGCTGCCACCAGGTACGGTCTTATGGCTGTGTTAGCAAGAGCTGTGGACATGTGCAAACATTACAGTGTGATGGATGAATCATGTGATTTTTATGTTGCAGTTCTCTTCCCATGAGTATCAAAGAATATTCACGTCTGTGTGTGTGTTTCAGGTGTGTGTGAGACGTCAGCAGGCGAGGAGGGCGTTCCACCAAAAGCAGAGACAACTGCTGCAGCTGCTTCCTCCTGGTAAATACTCACACTCTACATTTAGTCTTCGTCCTCAGATCAGGGAGTAGAAGGGAATCTTTTTAGTAGAGAAATCAAACCAGGCCCGACCTCAGCCTCTCAACGACTTTTTCTTTTGTTTCCTGAAGTCGCCACATTAGCTTTGTTTGCCCTAGCGACAGTTTAAGTCTTTGTGTGGTGAAACCTGGTTCATTATCATATTCATTTTCAATGGGAGTCGAGTTTTCTCTTTTCAAAGCAAACTGACAACAAGCGCGTCAAAACACCCACTCCTGTTGTTTTCTGTGTGAAGTCCTACACACCAGCAGCTGCATCTTGAAACAAGTTCATTCTCCAGAAAAGCAGCAGTATTTTTCTCTCTCCTCAGATCAGCTACTACTTGTTTTGTCAGAGTGGAAGAAGAAATCTTTGTTTATACAGGTCAAAAAAAGAGAGAATCTTTTCAATTAATCTCTGAAATGTCAGACAGAGGAGAGATGCTGTCGCTTCTTTGTACCTTCTATAGTTTGCAGTCTAAGTTAATGTCCAAGTGATGGTGGGACGATTACGAGTCCAGTAGTTGTGAGAGTTTCAATGTAAAAACAGCCCAGTGTGTGTGTTTGTGTTTTCAGACCAGGTGCAGTCGTATCTGCAGGAGTGCGAGCGTCGTGCAGCCGTGGTGATCCAGAGCTTCTGGAGAGGCTTCAGAGAGCGACGCCGCTACAACAACACACACCGACACACACTGAGACACACACGCTCACAGCAGCAAGCCGCCAGGACGCTGCAGAGAGCGGTACACACTCAGGACGATGCTCACTGACATGATGCATTCTCCAATCCCCAAGACATTAACCATCACTGCTACCGTACTGGCTTGAATATAAGATGATATTTTTTACTGAGAATGAGGTTTGAAGTCTGGGTCGTCTTATTTTCAAGGACGAGACTTCTGTCTATCAGCGTTCTATAGAGACTGATGCATTATGGATTGTTTGTAGCTTTAATGTTGCTAGGCTAACGTTTACAGCACTAGTTTAACCTGCAGGAGTTTCTGAAGGATGCTGTGACAGGCTTTAAATAAATTCATGACCAGTGAAAACGGGTTCACATCATCCGCCGACGTCTTTGCAGCAGAAATGAATCGGAGAGAAAATGTGTCACACGGCCGAGAGTCACAGCTGAGACAGACGAAGAGCTCAGAAACACTGAAGTCTGAAAAATACTATCAGAGAAAATGATTGTGACGCTTCAGCGGTCTGACAGGAGAGAGAGTGAAGATCCTCTGATGTGGGTTTATGTACGACTGTATTTCATGTTTCACTGACACCAGAGAAAAGGAGCTTACTCCCGTCCCCAGAAAGATCGTCTTATATCTGTGCCAGTACGGTCAAACCCCCCACCCCTGAACCTCACAGTCACACATTACATTATTATTGAGCATCAGGGAAAATGTCCTCACTCTTATAGTTAAATAAAGAAAGCAATACAAGCCCACTCTCTCACACAGAATCAAACACCTTACACATGTCGTCGACTCCTCCCTCTTTCAGGTGCGTCACTTTCTGCAGGAACGACGGGCAGCGAAAGCCCCGCCCGTTGCACCTTTCTGGATTGGTCAGAAAGGTTTGACGGACAGCAGGAGGGCGGAGCTGAAGGCACAGTTGGAGGACTACATCGCTGCGCATCCTGTAAGACGCTCAGTTCGTACTTGATGTTTTATCTCCTGATGCTTCGCCGTCATCACCGTGTCTCTGTCCTCTGTCTGCAGTCGTCACACGTGTCTCCTGAGGAGTGTCAGCGTCTCCACGAGGAGGTGCAGCTGCTGCTGCTGTCGGCGCTGCAGAGAGGAGAGCAGCGGAGGAGGGAGGAGCAGAGGATGGAGGCGCTGCTGGCTCACACACACACTCAGCTGGAGCTGCTCAGAGGTCTGGACACAAACACACACCTCCTCTTTACGAAACATTATTTTTACTGACGACTGTAGAGAGAGAGTGACGATAACCTCAACCTTTAATCAACCCACAGATGCCCCGCCCCTCTCTGTTGTCACGGCGACAGATGCCGAATCCTTCCTGAGCCTCTCCGGTCCCGTCGCCGCTCGTGCCCGTGACGCCCACAACGCAAGGCTGCAGACGAGCCGGCTGCCTTGGTGGAGGACGCTGGGAGAGCCGGTCGACGTGTTTACCCCCGCCCACCTGCAGGATCTGGAGGCGGAGCTTGGAGGACTGTTTGTAGGAGGGTCAGCGGAAGTCAGCAAACTCACTGAGGTGGACAGATTAAACCTTTAACCTGAAGACTCACTGATCTGAGTTCAGCCACCTGGTTCTTTCAGAGCAGTGACAGTGTTGAAGCATCATGTTTATTGTCACAGCTGAAAGTGTTTCTGACGTCCAAAACATCAAAGGATCAAATGTGAAATGTGGCAGAGGAAGGTAAAGGTGTGTGCTGGAGGAAGCAACCACAAAAAACAAACCACAGTCGGACTCAGCGGTTTTTATTCACATACTGCGAACGGTTCATCACATTCAACATCTTTATGTCAGAATGTCATTTCATACGTCAGTATGATAAAAAACATCCATTATAGCTGATGTAAAGATACGACATTACTTTACTGTCCATGATTCATGCTGCCATCTAGTGTCCGTCCACAGAACATACCTGAACCTTCACTGGATTCACCTGTTCACACCTGTGAACGCTCCGATCTGTCAGTGCTCTTTGCTTCCTCAGCTCACCTCTGGAGTCGATCAGATGTTTGGACCCTCATGGTTTTTTGTGTTGAGCTGGATTAAACTGAATTCTAACAGACATCCAGCAGAGGGAACATCTGTCGGCAGGTAAAACTCCTACAGGTAGGGATCAGACAATGACTCAACTCCACATGGCTGCTGTTCAGAGTTGTCACTGCAGTAACCAGCGTCAAACAGCAGGCGGAGCGTCTCCTTCACCGCAGCAGCTGTTTGATTGAAGAGATGTTTTTACCTTGGACAGAGGGAGGGGAGGGTGCGCTTGTTTTTGTGCAGCCTGTGTGGATGATCTTTGTTTTGAAAAAGGTAGTCACATATTATAACGTGTATAAAATGTTTGAACTCACACTGTACACTGATGTTTTTTTTACTCATTAAAGTTTCAAACTGGATGAAAAGTTTAATATTTCATCAGTAACATTTGAAATGTTCATATAATGTTAAATGTTCCTGTTTGAAAACAGTGGGATGATCCTGCAGCTGAAACGCCCAGATGCAATCAAAGTTTTTGGTAACACGGCTGCCACACGTGCGCTGGTGTCAGAGACGGTCCAGCGTGCAGAGCAAAGCCGATCGATCACACTCATTGATTATTGATCTGAGCCGCGCGGCCAGCTGAGGCTCAGCAGATGTTACATAAGCAGCTGTTGGTCTGTCAGAGGGAAATAACTGGAAGAGAGCAGCGGTGGAGACGAGGAGGTCGGAGTGTTTTACAGGACAGGTAAATATTTTATTTCATTTCATTAGAACCCTGTCGCAGTGTGATCAGTTCAAGGAAGATAATGATTGATTATAGATTGAACTACCCAACGTAAGTACACATGCATTCTGCATCAGTCATACTTTTATATTTGATACTGAGGAACATTTTACTGATAATATTCACTGTGTTTTACTAAGGCTCTGAATATTTATAAATTTATATATTTTGTTTTACTTTTCTACTTAATGATTTCCTTTATTATTTTATATCTCATAGTATTACAGTGTTTTTTCAGGGAATTGTTGCACAAAGAGGTTTTAGAAAATGTGGATACCAATAATATGTTTCCTGAAATTTTACATTTTATAGAAAGAAGAAGAAAATTAAATGCAAGTATGTATTGAACAAATGTCCCACCAGAATTTATTCCTGGCAGAGTGATGAAATGACATTTAGATTTTAAGAAAATGAGATAAAATATATAATATATTGTACATCAGTACGTAACACATGAATATATAATAAAGTTTGTTCTCGGCAGCTTATGAATAAGGTTAATTGATGTGGTTGATACGTGTGATGTGGGTGGAGCGGCTCAGTCCTGTGAAATGGACTGAATCTCTGCAGGATAACTCTGGTGTCCCGGCATCAAGGTCGTGACTGCAGCTACTAACGCTGTTTGTTTTGTTTTCCATTGTCGGATCTCTGTTATTGTTTTCCATTTTCTGACTTGTTGAAGACTTTGTGCTTCACATGGAGAAACTTTATTTTGGTCTGCAGAGCAGCAGGAGTTGAAGTGAAGGGGTTAAGATCCAGAGGAATGTGGGGAGGCAGGAGGTGGAGGCACGAGGCTTTTTTCATTTCAATCCAATTACTCTACCTCCGCTCACTTTCTCCATCCCTCCGTCTCATCCTCCTCTTCCTCAGGACGCCTTCTCCTCCTTCCAGGTCGACCACGGCGATGACGGGGACTCTGCCCAGGTTTCCCACAATGCCCGCCTTGCTCAGCTCCCTGCCCCGGGGCATCAACCCTCCCACTTTACCCAGAGGCATCACCATGCCCAGTCTGCCCACTTTACCCAGTTTACCCAGCATGCCGCGAGGCGTGACCATACCCAGCTTGCCCAGGGGTATGTCGCTGCCCAGGGCCGTTGCCATGCCAACCGTAACCCAGGCTCATCGGAGGCTGCTGCAGGACTGCTGCTCCGTGCTGGACCATCAGACACCAGGAGGTAACAAGTTACTAACTGTGATCAGTTAGCTGGAGATTTTGATTGATTTTCTTATTTTTAATGAACCCTCCGGAGTCTGTCTATTGACCAATGAATACACTGATCAATGCACTGATCATGTTTTATTTATCCTAACATATATACATAACATAACCGTTTATTTAAATATCATCTAGAGACAAGTGCTAGTATTTCATCTCTGCATGTTGGCCATGTGAAAGAAATGTTTAAATCTGTTTACATGTAAACAGATTGGACTGTAGTTAATTATCAGCAGATTCATTCGTAATTAAAATAATCATTATTTACATTAAAATTAGCTTCACGTCAAACAGCTACAACAGCAAGGTAGTGTTAACTGTTTATTAATGTATCAGTATAAACTGTAACAGCATTAATTCTCGCTCTGGGTTGTAGTGATGTACTTTCATGTCGTCGTCTCTGTGAACACAGGAGGGTTTTACTGAGTTCAGTCCTGCAGTGTCAGTTCTGCGTTTTCAGCTCCAGTTCTGCAGGTTTCTGATCTGATTTTTTTTCTGTTTCTGCTGGAATGATAAATAAATCCAGAGCAGATTATAGAGCGCTGAGCTGCTGCACATGGCCCGGATCTCACACACACACAGGAAAATCTTTCACGGTTAAGAGCTGGACAGAATATTAATACTACTCTGTATTAAATCTGTTTATTCTGTTTTAAGGACAACAAACACGACTCATTAAAAAAACATCAAAAACATGAAAACACGAAACCTGAAACCTGCAAAATGGGATTTTTTACTACTTTACTAAAACAAACAGACGTGACGTGAAAACGTTTTCATGTTTAAATCAGGCACTGAATAGCTGACAGTTAACTGACAGTGATGATGGTGAATGAAAGGAGGCGGGTTCAGTGTGTGTGTGTGTGTGTGTGTGTGTGTGTGTGTGTGTGTGAAGGATTAACTACAAGCGTGTGTGTGATGGAGGAGACAGTGTGTCTGTGAGCTGAAGGAGTCGTCTTCATGTACGGTGAGAAATATTTTAATATTTATTACATTTTTCTTCTTCACTCATCTGAATGTTGTGATGCTTCGTTTGCAGTTTAGATTTAACCAGTTATGAAAAAATAAATTATGAATTTCCTTTGATGTGACGTTCAGCTGCAGATAAATCTGATTTCCATGTGTTGTCTTGTTTATTGAGCAGGTGTTGAAAACGAATAAATATAAAATCTAAAACAGATCATCTCAAAAAATCCAGACCTCACACCATTAATTCACCTGTTAACTATGATGTAAAGGTATTTTTCATCAAATTTTAAAAAGATAATTCATTAATTTTACTATTTTAAGGTATTTTGAATGTGTTCCCCATTAAGTTTAAGGGGGTTTTAAGGGGTAAACAAATTTGTTTTGTTTGTTTTCAAATGCATCACAAAAGTAAAAACATATACAGTCAAAATAATTACTTTTTAAGTAATATATTATGTGTGTGTGAATATATATATATATATATATATATATATATATATATATATATATATATATATGGGTTCTGCTCCACAATATATTGAGTATTAAAAATGCTCAAGAAAGAATGAAAAGTTGTACATAAAACTTTTAAAGTCAAAATTATGAAATAAATCGAATTTATGGCTTTAAGGTAAAACTAAATCTTGAGGCATCAAGTTAAAAACCAACAAAAAATTAAGTTGATTTTAATCTTTACATTAACATTTTGATAATTATAAGTTAAATACGGTTCGATAAACACATCTGGACGCCTGTGGGAGACGGAACAAGAGGATTTCTCATGATGTCAGACAAGTCGTCAGTTATCAGCTCAGTGCCTTGCTCAGCAACACTCCGACATGTTTGGGGATTGAACCTGTGTCCTTGCAGTGACAGCGAGGACTCTTTAAGCTGCGCTAACTAAAAAACAACAATATAAACACATTATGCAACAAGCCACCGCAGGATTAACGCTTAAGATGTAGTATTACTAATACATTGTAGTGTGTGTGTGTGTGTGTGTGTGTGTGTGTGTGTGTGTGTGTGTTTTGTGAGTTGACCAGTGGTGGATCTCTTGTCTCCTTTAATCTCCCAGAATCTATTAAACTGAACATAGAGAGAGATGAAAAATTAAAGAAGAAACAAGGTCAAACTCGACAGACACTCTACCGCCCCCGTGTGGCTGTAACGTTCATTTATTCATTTATTTATTAATGGACACAATTTGGAATTTAGAAATCAAAACCTCAAATTAAAAATCCTCTCTGAATAAGATTCCAGTCGCTGGTTGTTCCATGACTTCATCCTTCTCTCTCCAGAGACACATGACACGTGTTGAACCCACGCCGTCAAAATATTCTTGTAATTCTTGCGCTGACCCGTCAACTCTGTGTCCAGGTCTGTGCGGCTGCTGCTGGGCGCTGCGTCCTCGCTACAAGAGACTGGTGGACAATATTTTCCCAGAAGACCCAGAGGTAAACACACACTCATATTCTGTGACTTTACTGTCTCATTCGATTAAAGGGTCAGTTCACCCAAATGACTTTCCTCTATTGGTAATGGTATTTATACACGCAGGTAGCACAGGTGTATTTGTCTGGGTTTTTATCTGCAGGTGAGTCTGATTATTGTTTCAGGAAGGAGACAGATTAAACCAAAACTGTCTGTGTGGATAAATAACAGAAGAAAATCTGATTTGAATGTTTTGTTTAAGTATTGATTTGGGTGAACTGTCCCTTTAACAGAAGGACACACAGGCTGTTCGTCTTATGTTGCTGATTTCTTTTGTTTGTCTGCACAAAAACTAAATGAACTTTGCTTTATCATAATGCACCTTAATGTTTACTCTTGTATTTTACCTTTTCTCTTCCCTTTTAACTTCTATGTATTTACTATTTCTTGCATTAATATTTATGAATGTTTTAATATTAACAAAACGTGTTTGTGTTCAGGATGGGCTGGTGAAAGCCAACATGGAGAAGCTGACGTTCTTTGCTCTGTCGGCGCCGGAGAAACTGGACCGCATTGCGGCGTACCTGTCAGAGCGCCTGACCAGGGAGCTGAACCGCCACCGCTACGGGTCAGTGCACACACTAATACACACTGATACACAACAGCAACAACACACACAAAATCTACATCCATTTTGACATGAGTGTGTTGGTGTTTCAGCTGTGGTGGAGGAAGTACTCAGCCCTTGTACTTCAGTAAAAGTAGTAATACTGCAATGTGAATTTAGGCCTGAATACTACTGAATACTGAGAGATTTCAGTTCTTGATTTTTAATAATTTGTCTTTATTATTTTTATCCGTTTACAATTAAATCTACAACACAAAGTGCCACAGTAACTAAATACCATCAGGAAAATGTACTTAAAGTATTAAAGGTAAAAGTACTGTGAGTGTTATATCATATCACTAGATTATCATTAATATAAAAGCAGGATTTTACTGTTGTAGTTGTTTGATGTTGAGTTTTAACTATTTTATAGCAACTAATGATCATTTTATTTATGAATCTTGTTCCATCAGTTGATCATTTCAAATCAGAAGATGGTGAGAAACGACGTCCCAGTTGCCCCAGTATGAAACCTTCATAATTTTTGTCCAACCAACCGTCAAAACCTCAAGATTATTAAAATAAATTAAAGTTGTTTTTGGTTTTAAAATACACAGGAAATAAGAACGAAAACGAACAGAATACGGTGCAGAGAGAGTGTGTAGAAATATCACAAAATAATAAAAATATAAAATAAACATACAAGAAAATAAACTACATAAAAATGTAGCATGAAGAGACTGAGGTTTGTACCGGAGTGAACATTGGGCAGTTACCTGTGTTTCAGGTATGTGTGTATCGCGATGGAGGCGCTGGAGCAGCTGCTGCTGGCCTGTCACTGTCAGAGCATCAACCTGCTGGTGGAGAGTTTCCTCAGTACGCTGCGTCTGCTGCTGGAGGCCGACAAGCCACACCTCCACATCCTGGCCACCAACTCTGTACGTCACACACACACACACACACACACACACACACACACACACACACACACACACACACACACACACACACCACACACGATACAGCTGGACTGACAACATCCAATAATGACACAGCAAAGGAGGAAATACAGCTGGAACTTTATTAGGAACACGGAGGTTTTTAAACTGTATTTATCATGTATTCAGATTTATCTTATATATTTTAACTGTCACCAGGAATTATAACGTAAATATAAAAACATCATGGAAGTGTGAACGAGCAGAGGGCCGAGTGAGTGTTAGAGCAGAGCTGACAGATCATGATCGTGTCCTACACGTATTTATGTAATCTATAAGCCTTGATATTTGTATTTACCCTTGGAAGATGTGCAGTATACACACACACACACACACACACACACACACACACACAGAGGGATTATCAGGGTGTGTCACAGCAGGTTTATCTCTGCTGGAAACGTTGATGCACGTCCCTCAGTTCTTCCTTTACTGCAGATGTGGTCGTGTCTTTGTTGAGTTGTTTTCAGCTCTGTCACAGTCACCAGAGGCTTTTGTGTCTCTTTGTGTAGTTTGTGAAGTTTGCGAACATCGAGGAGGACACGCCGTCGTATCATCGCAGCTACGACTTCTTCGTGTCGCGCTTCAGTGAGATGTGTCACTCCGAACACGAAGACGCCGACATCCAGAACAAGTGCGTCTGTTTCTGTCCGTCATCACAGAGCCTCCTACCTGTGATGATACTGTCACACCTGCTGCCGTTGACCAATAGGAACGCAGATACTGACCGTCCAGTTAGTGGTGATGTAACCTCTGAATGTGTGTGTGTGTGTGTGTGTGTGTGTGTGTGTTTAGGATCCGTGTGTCAGGGATCCGCGGTCTGCAGGGCGTGGTCAGGAAGACGGTGGACGACGAGCTACAGGTGAACATTTGGGAGCCTCGTCACATGGAGCAGATTGTTCCCGCCCTGCTGGTCAACCTGCAGCAGCACACACACACCAACAGGTAAACAAACACACACACACACACACACACACACACACACACACACTGACACTACAAATGAAATTTTATGATTTTTTTTTTTTGTAAATACTCAAAAAATTGTAACGTGTGTGTGTGTGTGTGTGTGTGTGTGTGTGTGTAGTGAGTCTCCAGCAGAGCAGACTGAGGTGTGTTTCAGAGAGCTGTTGGGCCGAGCTGCTTATGGACACATTACCAACGCTATCAGACCTGTGCTCATGTAAGATACACACAAACTACAGTAGACGCAGTATTAGCAGTAGTTGTTGCAGTAGTACCTCTTGTAGACGCAGTATTAGCAGTAGTTGTTGCAGTAGTACCTCTTGTAGACGCAGTATTAGCAGTAGTTGTTGCAGTAGTACCTGTTGTAGACGCAGTATTAGCAGTAGTTGTTGCAGTAGTACCTGTTGTAGACGCAGTATTAGCAGTAGTTGTTGCAGTAGTACCTGTTAGCAGCTGCTTCAGTTGTGTTTTCAGTTCATTCACAGTGTGTTTTACTCTCCGTGTGTTTTCAGGCACCTGGACAGTCACGGTCTTTGGGAAGGACGGAGTTTTGCTGTTCGATGTTTTCAGATCATCATGTACTCAATACAGGTTAGTAATACCTGTAATACTACAAGTAGTACACTACACTGGTACCATGTACTACTCTGTGGTACCAACTCTAAACTACTACCTGATAGTTATTATCTTGTCACCAGTCTTAAATTAAATGTATCTAAATGTAATTCGCTAAATTTTATTTAACTTAATTTAAACTGAATGTATTTAACTGAACTCTGTATCTTAACTGTATTTAACTGTACTTATCACAACTTTATTACCTTAACATTTATTTACCTTTTAACTAAATGTGCTGCACCTTACTAAACTGAACTCTGTATATACATTTAAACTACTTCGTTGTAATCAAATGCACTTAATTGTACTTAACTGTAATTAATTAACTGTACATTGGTTGTACTTGACTGTCTTTGGCTTGATTTTATTAGCCTGTATTTCTCTGTGTTGTTCCACTTATCTGTTCTCCTCAGTCCCAGCATTCCCACCTGGTGATCCAGCAGCTGTTGGGTCACCTGGACGCCAACAGCCGGAGTCCAGCTTCAGTCAGAGCCGGGATCGTCGAGGTTCTGTCTGAAGCTGCTGTTATAGAAGCTACTGGGTCTGTAGGTGAGTCCGAGTCTGTTCAGTGTGTTTGTGTCTTCTGCGTTCACGCCGTTCGCTAAGTCTGTCGTTTGTGGTATTTGAATGATCCCGTCAGGTCCCACAGTCCTCGAAGTGTTCAACACGTTACTGCGGCAGCTCAGGCAGAGCGTCGACTACGAGCTGACCGGTTACTATGACAACGCAGGAAAACACAAAACCACCTCGCCCGAGGAGAAAACACTGCAGGACGCCGTCATCAAAACTATCGGTGAGGCCCGGACGCGTTTGTGTTCTTGTTGTGATGAAATACTTTTTAAGGTGGTCGCCTCATTTGAAGTGGTGTCATCTGTCCAGGGTCCTTCGCCAACACGCTTCCTGTCTACCAGAGGTCAGAGGTCATGCTGTTCATCATGGGGAAGATTCCTGTTCCTGGTATCTACCCCGCCCTGGGGTCGCCCAATGCCGGGTACCGCTCTCTGAAACCGACTTAACAAGTTTGAGATATTTTCAAAATCTAAATAGTGAACGTGTGTGACGGTGCCGTGACCTCCCTCTGTGTCTCAGGTTTGAAGGCAGCAGGATGATCCAGGTGATGTTGTTGAAGTCCCTCCTCCAGGTGAGTTCAGTTTTGCGAAGCTTCAGTCTCTCTGGCGACAAAACTACTAAACTACTGCTGAGTTAAACCACAAAGCAAACACACCTACTGAGTCGTGGGACCTCGTGGTCGTATCCCTCCGCCACTCAGACTACTTTCAGGTTACATCCCTGTTTATCCAGTGTCAAATCAAATATTAACCATTTGTGTGAAATTTTGTCATAATTACTGTGTGAAGTCTTGAGTTAGAGCTTGACCTTTGACTTTTGACCATCAAAATATAATCAGTTCATCCTTGAATCCGAGTGAATGTTTGTACCAAGTTCCCTGAAGGCGTTACTGAGACATCGCGAGAGATTCACAAGAAGGAAAATCCGGAAACATAATCCCACCGGCTCTGACTGTCGCCGTCGCAGTTACAGTTAAAAAAGTATTAGTAGTATTTAGCTGTAGATTTGATGTTTCTGGGACTTTCGAAATGCAAACCTGCTTCCATGGGCCTTTAGTAACCCTGTGTAAAGACGTCCAGGAAGACCATCCATACTGTCTCTATAACAGAGCCTGAGGACTTGTGTAACCTCTTCCCTGCCTCAGGTATCACAGCGTTATGAGAGCAGTAATCTGTTGACGGCGCTGCCCTCATCCTTCTTGGAGCCTCTGCTCTCCTTCACTCTGATGGAAGACCCTGAGATCCGTCTGCTGGTTCTCTCCATCCTCACCTCGCTCATCGACCGACGCCACAACGCCGCCAGACTCACCACAGCCAGGTCACATCCCCACAGACACAGCACAGACCCCATGATCAGAGGGGATCGATCCCTATGTTTCTGATGAAGTCCACTGGCGCCATCTTGTGGCAGACTCATGTTACTGCACATAGACAGACTCTCTCTCTGTGTGTCTGCAGTGTGGCGTTTGATGTCTCAGTGTTGGAGCTGAAGGAGGACAGATGCTCTCGACAGGACAACCTGTTCATGAGGAAGGTAAGAGGATCCAACGTGACGCCGCCAGTTTGAGGAACAGAAATATTAGAATGCAAATATTTTCAAACAAGACCTGAAAACCCTCTTTTAAATCTCCAGTAGCATGTTGTAGTACAGTAATGACAACTGTGTGTGTGTGTGTGTGTGTGTGTGTGTGTGTGTGTGCAGCATGCTCAGCGTCTCTACAGACATGTCTACCTGGCCTGTAAGGAAGAGAGCAGTGGGCAGAGCCACTACCAGGCTCTCTTCACCCTATTGGCCGTACTGAGTGTGGAACTGGCCAATGAGGAGGTGGTGGTAGACCTGATCCGATTGGTCCTGGCCCTGCAGGTGAGCAGAGCTTCTGTTTATAATAATAATAATGTTGCTGCTTTCTCTCTGATTGATCATCCCTCTTCTACTCTGTGATCTGCTGCTCAGGAGCTGGCGTTGTCCAATCAGGAGTGTCTGTCAGTGTTTAACCGCTGCAGCGTTCATGCCGTCTGTGCCGCCTTCCTCAACCTGCTGTCCCAGCTCGGCCCGCCTCCACCGCTGCACGAGCACGTCACCCAGGTGTGTGTGTGTGTGTGTGTGTGTGTCAGAGTGAGAGAAAATGACAAATGAAGGTGTGTGTCAGCACAGCATCACATATAGTTAATTTATTTCTCATGTGTCTGCAGGTCATAGAGAGTCGACAGAGTGACGCTCCACACCTGCTGCCTGAAGACGTCCTCTGTGACCAACCCAGGTAGAGAGACAAATACAGACAGTTGAGAGAGAGAGAGTTAATGTTATATTAAGATGTATATGGAGCCGTAACCAGGGTTTTAAAAAAATATAAACTATACCTTATAAATAAGTTAAAAAAGACATTAAATCATAAAATTCTTCAACTTTTCACTTGAATGTCCTTTAAATTTATAAAGGTCTTAAATATTTCTTCTTCCCTGCAGTAGACAATAACATTAGGTTTAACTTTTCATTATGTGTGTGTGTGTGTGTGTGTGTGTGTGTGTGTGTGTGTGTGTGTGTGTGTGTGTGTGTGTGTGTGTGTGTGTGTGTGTGTGTGTGTGTGTGTGTGTGTGTGTGTGT
>NW_019525527.1:62756-63521 GCF_002814215.2 Seriola lalandi dorsalis | reverse complement strand
TTTAAACTGAGACTTTACGGTTTTACTGAGGAAATATATTGAACAGAAACATGTCTCACTAACGTGTAGCTCAGGATTAGAGGTAGTGCTGCTACTTTAAGTGCAGCACAGTCACTTAACTGCGCTTATTAAGGTGAACGTTAAATGTCTAAACAGTTTATGTAGCTGTTAGCTTCTCCTGCTAGCTCGCTACTAGCTAAACTAGCTAAGTTAGCCGGTTAACTTCCCAACGGCCGCGGAGGCTTTAATGTAACTTACCTGCTCCTGGCGGGTTCATTGACTAGTTATTAATCCAGTGACCGGTTATAGCTTCACTCACCGGATGGACTGAATCGTTCCCAGAACAAAAGTCACAAGTGTCGATGCTGCCTCCGCCGTTACTTCACATCCCAGCCCGGCGATCATCCACTCGGCTGGTAGTTTAACTACTTGGTGTTTAATCCTCAAGCCATTTCAATGTCTACAAGCCTCAGCTGGCTAATTAATAATCATTCACTGTGATTAGAGGCGACGGAATGATCATTTGTCATAGTAAATCATAGAACCTGCGGTGAAGGAAGCAGCTAAATGGCGACACCTGCCGGCAAGAGCGAGGAACAACACCTGTTCCTGCAGCACCAGAAGGGGAGAACAAGGATGGATGGATGGGAATATTTGTCATTTCAATTAATCATTGTTAAATAAAATAATTTTAAGAACCAAAGCTGCAGCAAATAGTTTTTAATTTAATATAATTTATTAATTTAGTTATTTTTAATGAGAATC
>NW_019525527.1:50434-62706 GCF_002814215.2 Seriola lalandi dorsalis | reverse complement strand
CGGCCCGCCTCCACCGCTGCACGAGCACGTCACCCATGTGTGTGTGTGTGTGTGTGTGTGTGTGTGTGTGTGTGTGTGTGTGTGTGTGTGTCAGACTGCCAGAAGGTGAGCTGAAGGTGGACGAAGCCCTTCTGTTCACCCAATCAAAGATCTGCGAGGCTCTGACAGGAAGCAGCTACAGTGCACACGCCGAATGCTTCAACACACCGTACATACCTCAGCTCTCAGGTGCGCACACACACACACACACACTGAGCAGGAAACACACAACATAAGACTCCATGCTTCCCTCAGTGCTGAAGCTAACACTGTTGCTTCTAGTATTCAGACTGTACTGTGTTTATTTCAGATGAGGATCGTCTGTCGAAGAGGAAGAGTATTGGAGACGTCGTCTCCCTGCAGATTGACATGGACCCTCAGTACTGTCCTGATGCACAGCAGGTATCTATCTGTCTAGCTAGCTATGTAGCTAACTATGAAGCTACGTAGCTATCTATGATGTCACCATCTCTCTCTTCTGTAGAAACCTCAGACGGAGCACATCACCTTTGAGACACTGAAGAACGCCATCGGTAGGTGTTTGATTTTGAACCAGTGCAGACGGATCAAACAAGTTCACATGAAACCTGCCGTCTTCACCCACCCACGTTATATGGAACAGCATGAAACCAGTCAGTCAGTCGTTCTGTGTTAACTTCCTGTCTTTCAGAGGACAGAGGGAGTGTGGAGGAGGAGGAGAGGAGGAAGAGGATGGAGGTGGTGGAGAGGTTTCAGACGGCTCCGTTTGAGGAGATCGCTGCTCACTGCGGAGCCAGGGTGAGAGGGTTATTGTACTGTAATCAGTCAGCAGCAGAGAGGCGTCTAAGTCATCCTCATTCTATGAAGAAGCCCAACGTCTCTCATATAGACGGCAGAATGTGTGATTTTTTGAGTTACAGTATTTCTGTAAGATGACTTGTTTTCAGTAACAACAACAACAGAGTGAAATGATCATGTCAGTTTGAGGAGAATCCAGTGAAACTTTAACGATCACGTCTATAATTGAAGCAGAAGCAGGACCTCAACAAGCAGCTGGTGAAAATGAGCTGTGTAACTCAGTGGGCTTCAATGTGTCCGAGACATAAAATCAACATTTCATTTCAGGTTGGAGATGCAGGTTATAAAACATAATGGCTACTCAGAACTATTTATGTGCCCGAGCAGATTGGTCTCTGGATTCAGGTTCAGTAAAACACTACAGCCAGTTGTAGGAAGGTAGGAAGGTTACGCTGTCTGTTTACTGAATAACTAAAAAATCCAAACTAAAAATGCCCCAAACTGTTTTTAGTTTTGGGAAGGTTTGAAAAAGTCTAGTTCTGCTGGAGAATTGAGATGATCACGACCAGAGTCTGGATGGACTGACAAATATAATAATGCAACGATTAATATAAATTATTTTTATCTGTATATTATGTTATTTTTCTGTCATTATGTTTTCTTCCTTTAAAATGTATATTTTTCTTTTAATCATGTAAAATCATGCTGTTTTCTCTCCACAGACCTCGTTACTTCAGTCTAAACTGGATCAGGTCTTTGATTTGATCATACATCCTCCTCCGTCTCCGTCCGGACACTCGCCACCTCGCTCCACGCCGCTTTACGAGATGAAGTTTCCTGACCTGTGCGTCTATTAGATGCGGATGCACATTCAGCGGTAATTTACCAGCTGGTTTTGTGTTGAAGCTCTTTTCTTACTTAACGTGACGTGTTAGGAGACGAGGGCACAAGGAGGTAGGGAAGGTAAGAAGGAGTTAGGGGAGGATGAGTCACATCAGCACTTACACTGGTTCGATTAAATAAAAACATGTAACATTAATTTTTTTTGCTAATTTCATGTCAAAAGATGTTTTGTCTTTGCTGCCGTGTCCTTTAAAGTCAGATTTATTTTGATTTTAATGATATTGATTTATTGATTTCTGATTCCAACCTTTTGTTCATCATTCAGCCTTTTTGTTTTTTTTTCTGTTTTAAATGTCTGTGAGAGATTTGTCACTGTGTCATCAGAGGTAAATCTGTACACTCGATAGAAGATGCTCTAATAAAATATTGACATAAATGTGTTATTTTATTGATTCATTGATCCACAGCAGCAAAATCTGTTGTTTATAAGTTGTGAATATGTTTTGTTATTAACAGTATCTGTAATTAATGATTCAGGCCTTTTTTCTGATTTAATTAAAATCAATAATTATAACATAGCTTTTTTTTGCAGAAGCAAATGATTTTCTAGCTGCCAGGTGGAAAATGTTTGATGTCCCAGAACTCATCCATCGTGACTCGGAGGTTGGAACAGATGATCATCTAACTGGTGAGGATACCTACTCGTGCTGTATGTAGAGCTGCCGATCTTTACGCATTTTACGTAGCAGGAACGTTTTATTACATCAGGGTACGTTGGTACGATGTGTCGCTGTAAACTACGTGCAGTACTCAAGGCGAGCAGCAGGGGGCAGCAGCGTCTCGTCTGCTGACTAAGAGAAGAAGAAGAAGACTTCGACCAATCACAGCGCTCGGTTCAGTCCCTCAAACTTTAAGCGGGAATAATTGATGAACAACACGGCAACAGGAACCGGTTTGCTGCTTCCTCAGGTAAGGGCGGGGTTTTAACTCGTCTGCACAGGTTAAGGGGCTGTGGAGGATGTGTGCAGTTGATCATGAATTGAATTAAATTAACGCAGACTTGCTAAACCTGTTAGGCTAACGTTGATAACGTCGGTAACGATTGGCAAGGTCTAACGGTAATAACGTTAGCCTAACGTTACGTAATTATCAAGCTAGCTACCAGACATTTGAATTAGCAGATGAACGTTAATTTATGTTGTCCGTGTGAGGCAGATTAAACGTTAAACGTGACTTTTCATAGAATTGCGCCTCAGAAATTACTTACCGGAAGTGTGTGTGTGCGCGCGCGCAAGCCCTGTATTTAAATTAAACGTGAGGATAGATGATGACACTGAGAAACTATCACAACATCCGTTTCTGTACTTGAAAATGAAAACAGGTTACAATATATAAAATTCTTATTAAATAATTGAAATAACTGAAATTTACTCATGTTTTATTAGTTTGTATAAGCACACATATTATCGTACAATAAAATACTATATATATATATATATATATATATTATCATGGAAACAATGGTTTTAAACTGAATGTTTGACCTTAACTGTATATTGTAGCAATAACGGACGAGGCAGAGGTATGAGTTCATTTCCAGAACCACTTGGTTTATTCCAGCTACACAAATCTGCAGCTTGGCATGTATAACTAGGTAAACTAGGCAGAGGGACTCAGCAACTTCCTTTCACCAGGTAAAACCCAACACAACACACCCAGTGGACCAGCCCTCACCCCGTTTCCACCAATCACCTGCATGCACCATTACCATCCCATACTGATGATTGGCAGGTAGACAGAGACTATAGTCTGACTCCGCCAAACCGAATTTGACCACACACTTTACCAGAATATTATAATATAACCCAGTGATCAAGTGATATTTTAGAAAAACATGGTCAAAGCTCCAAAACTTATAGTGAAAACCATGTTTTAAACTGCAGGCATAGTATCTAGTGGAAACCAGACTTGTGTTTCCAATGCAACTGACAGTAACTGTACTGACTGTTGAGTCACGGATATGTTTATATATATTTATTCCCACTTGCTAGAACTGTGTTACTGAGTGTTTAACAAATAAATGTAAAATCAAACTTTTGTAGACAAAAGGGTTGTTGTTTGTTGTCATTCAAGTCAGGTGAGACAGGTGACAATGAGCCCCACTGTTGCCAGTGGTGGCATCACAGCAGTCTCTTCAGCTGTCTTCAGCTTTCACTTACTTTAATTAAGTGTCATTTATCTGCATTTATAATCACAGATTTATCTGCAATCAACTCGAATCTGCTGATAAAATCATTCTGACGGTGTATCGGTCGTGCATTACTAAGGACCTTTTCTTTCCTAAACTTAAATTTGTTGCTTATTTAGTCATGAATATGTGTGTGTGTATTTATATATATGTATGTATGTATGTGTATATATATATATATATATTTATAATTACTATTATTGGTAAAAAGACAAATATGCTTCATTTTAAAACAAGTCAACCAGAGACAGCGTGTTCAACCAACTCAAGGAGTTAATTTCATTTAAATCAGCAAAGTTGATGGTCGCCGGCTGCAAATGTGGAAATATGTTTGAAATCAAGCACCCGTTGTTTTTAAAAATTAGTTTATATATGTATTCCAAGTGGCAAACCTGCCACCGTTATCGTAAACCACTTATGAGTCGTGGTATTAGTCGGCCTGGTGAAGACCGTGTTGCAGGTTTGTCGAAACAGAAGCTGCATCTGTGTGAACTTCAGGTAAGACATTCATTGCTGAATTTAACTCTTCTGTATTAATATTTAAGTGTAACTGTAGAAACAATAGATAGATAGATAGATAGATAGATAGATAGATAGATAGATAGATAGATAGATAGATAGATAGATAAATAAAACACTTCTTTTGCTTGCAAATACTTCTTTATGTTTTCATATAATTTACAGTTATTTACACAAATCAATAAATATCAAAACTTCTTTCTCACTCTCTCTCTTTATCTCTCTTCCAGTCATTCAGGATCAAGTCACAATCAGCAGTTTCAGAGCTTTTTGTTGGTCACTAACTTGTCTGCTAATGAGCTTCCCTGGCTAATGAGAACTCTGCTGCCTGCCTGTCAGCTGTGTAAAAAGTAATCTCTCTCTTTTTCCTCCCTCTTTCCTTCCCTCCTTTCCCCCTCCTCCCTCTCACTTCTGCTGCTGTCCATCTTTGTTGATGACGTTCTTGAAGAGTGTGAGCAGCGGCCTCTGGCTGCGCTCATCCCAGCTCTTCATGAAGCCGCCGTAGCGTTTGTTGGCCGGCGGACCACTCCAGCGAAAATGCTTCATCTTGTATGAACCGTCTTTCTTCTCGCCATCCGAGAGCTGCTGTTGCTCCTCTTCCTCCGCCTCCTCCATCACCTCCTGCACCTTGTCCTCCTCCTCTGCTGCCGCCAACAACTCACTGGCCAGCTCCCGCCTCCTCATCTCTCCGGGGAAAACCTCTGCAGACTCCTCCTCCACGCCGTTAGAGGTGTAGACTTTGACTGGGCGGCGCTTGCGACCGACGGGCTTCCCCCAGCGGAAGTGCTCCATGGAGTAGGAGCGCTTGGCCTGAGGTGAGGAGGAGGAGGAGGAGGAGGAGGAGGAGGACGGCAGGATGAAGGAGGAGGGGTCTGACAGAGGGGGAGGTTGGAGGTGGGCGTTGCCTGGGATGATGGGGGTCTCGGCGGTGAGGTCAGAGTGACAGAGCTGGATGCACTCCTGCAGTAGAACAAGGAGGTGTAGTGAAGGTAAGAAATAAGAGGGTTTTTTTCTGTTATTTTTTCTGAATAAGAACAAACTCAGAAAAATGCCTCTGATTCATGAAATGTGATAATGTGATTTTTAATTTAATATCATCCAATGACAAAACAGCAACATAAAATACACTGAATATTTAGTGTCACCGATGCACGCTGAGTGTGTACCCAGTATAGTACACAGTATAGGTTATATAGGGTGTATGTAGTGTGTGTATGTGTGTTACCATCATGCTGCTCTCAGAGCTGAGGTCATGACAGCTCGGATGCTCCCAGCACTGACTGACAGCTCCTCTAGCCACATCCACAACCACCACCGCCACCAATATCCACGCAGGACACATTCTCCTGTTGGCCTATCAGAGACAAGGACACAAATTACACATCTTACTTGATCAAACATATCATTAAAAAAAAGTTTTTGTCACCTACTGTAGATAAAATTTTCTTTTATACTATTTTATGTATAAAAACAAATATAATATAATATACGTAATATAATGTACACTTTAATAAATACAGTATAATTGTTGATATTCTATCGTGATCTATAGTCTTCAGCTTTGTAAAAACACATTTTTCAGATAATCCAATGTGTTTTAAAGGGTTTATTTATCAAAAATAAACACTTTCAATTATTATGTTCAATTTATCAAAAAAATTCAAAATCACTATTTGTGGAAATACATAGTTTTTACAGGACAGTGATGATACAGTATATTGCATATATATACTTAACTACACTATAAACTATATATACTAAAATATATATTGGAATAATTGTACGTATACCTATAATTCGATTAGGATTCATTATTTTTGCACATATATTTTACAAAATTATTATTTATTACACAAACAATTATATAGTCTATTTATATATGTATTATAACATATGTAAAGTATTTAGCTTTTGATTTTCATTTCCCTAACAAATTAAATTTCCAACTTTTAAAAATGTGTCATATCCATGTTTTATTCTAAATATCTGAACTTGTCCCTCATATCTTTATCTTATTTCCAACCTTTTAAATTAGTACTTATTTAAATTATTGTAAGTTATACTTTGATTTATAATCTTGTCTTTTATTTCTTAACTCTAGAAAAGCATAAAGAAATTTTGCTGTTAAGATTAAATTTTATCATTGAAAACGATTTGGTAGCAATTTTGAAAACTTTTTTAAAATGATTGACTCAGTAGTTAGTATTAATCAAAGAATATTTTATAACTGAAATGATTATACAATTAATAATTAATGTTCTCACCACTCTGTCCTGTCTCTGTCTCTCTTCTTCCTTCTCTTATTGCTGGTGTTTTCTTGTCGTTCGGCCGTCAGACAGAGAAGTCTGTCGTTTCTCCTCTTTTGTTGCTCTGACCGTTCGGCCGACTTTTATATTCTGTCAGCCAAGGACACGCCTGCACACACACACACACACACACACACACACACACACACAGATAAAACAACGTCATCGCCAAAATTCATTCATGCTGGTAAACACACACTGCTAGATGAAAATGGACAATCAATGAAATATCATCCTCCTCCTCCTCCCACACATATTTTCCCTCCTGTGAAAACCCTGTAACTCCACAAGCTGAACTTTTTTAGGAAGAAACATTCATTCATTGATTATGTGATAATTGAATATTATTGCTATGTATTGGTTATTGTTTATTTGTAATTTAATTGTTTATCTGCTTTCTGCTCTGTTTTCAGGTGCAGATTGGACAAAAAAAATGAACAACAACAAATCCAAACAGGTGGGCTCAAAACTTTAAAAACAAACAAAATTATAACAAAAAGACCAAAACTGCAGATACCAGGTTTTCCCAGGATGTACGTGACATTCACCGCCTCAGGGCTGCGTGTTAAATGTCAGACGGCAGATTTGGCAGATTAACACCGAACTGTCATGTCATCACCGGAGGGAAGGCGGGATTCAAACCTGTGAGTGATGGTTTACAATTACACACAGACACACCTGCTGCAGCATCTTCCCTTTGTCTGGACGCTCAGTGTGACTAATACTGAAGCGCCACAGGGTTTATCTCATTTAACGGACCACTCGGGAAAGGTGAAGAATACGAAGCTCAGCTTTCAGGTTCGGGATCCACCTGGAACCTCTTCCAGGCTCGATGTCCACTAGAAAGTTTTCTTTAAGGATCTACATCACTGGGAGTCTCGTTAAAGCTCATCTACAGTGTTCTTTATCCACCATGAACCTCTCTTGAAGCTTTGTGTCCACTGCAAAGTTTTGTTTTCAGGCTTTGCATCCACAAAAAATGTATTTAGAGCTGTACATCCCCCAAAAATACTTCATACACATCTCTCTGAGGTTTTACATCCCTTAAAAAGTTTTCTTAAAGTATCTACATCCACGGGAGTCTCTCTTTAAGGCTCTATGTTGCACAGGAACCTCTCGTTGAAGCTTATTTTCCAGTAGGCACATCTCAACAGGAACCTCTTTAAAAGGCTCTACGTCTACTTTAGTTTTCTTAGCGGCATATTTCTCTTGAAGGGTCTACTGCCACCAGGAGTCTCTGTTTAAGGCCCTGCATCTATCATTCCTCTGCGTTCACGATAGTTTGTGATATTGTGTTGTAAAATATGAATGGTTGCAGCAACAGTAGAAAAACAATGATAATAATAGTTTTAGTTTTCTAGTTTGATCTTAGTCTTGAGAGATGAGTTTTGACCTTTTAGATTAGTCTTGACTACTTGACTTACCTGCAATCACATCATGTTCATTAGAATAACAGTAATTGGTGTTAAGTACATGAAAAATCATGGCTTTGGACATAGAGGTTATATAAAGTGTTTTCTGAAGCTTCAGTACTTCATGTCAGTCAGTCATAGTAAGTAATTCCTCTGAAGGGCTGTTTTTTTGTTTTTCTAATGGAACAAATTGAGGAGCATCTGGAGGCAGGCAGGTAAATATAAACCCATTAGACCGCTCGCACAGCCTTGAACCTCCATTCAATCCATTACACACAACACAAACACACACAATCGTATGTCCAGGAAGAAGGAGGTAATGGCATGATGAGGCAAAAGTCAGACGAGCGGAGCTTAAAGGAAAGACATTTTAACGACACATTATCAGAAGTGGAGGCACTACATTCACCTGCTGCAGTCATTAAATTCAGTCGGTCTTTCTGTGTTTTGTCACAGCTGCTCTGCTCTTCATCCTTTGCCCAGTGTCTGCTTTTGTTAATATATACATATCAGAACCATACATGAGGGGAAATGCAAAGGTTTATTCTCATCTCGTCTTATTTAGATTAGATTAGATTAGATTCAACTTTATTGTCATTGCACAGAGTACATGTACTATTTGAGTTAGTTATTAAAATAAGTACATAGCAACTACATTGACAAAAGTGTGTGGACATCTGAACAAATTTGTGGATGGTGGTGAAACTGCTCCAGGCCCAAGAAACAAAGAAATTCATGTATAAAGAACATTTCACAATCTCTTTATTAGATGTGATTGTTTGTGGCACAATGATGTTTCAGTCAGATTGCTTTACAATGCTATTACTGCTAAAGGAAGTGTATTATTACCAAATGTGTTAAAGGTATATTGTGAAAACTGGTAAAAAAGCAGTATACTTTTTATATACTTTCAGTTGGTACAATTCTTTGTCAGTATATATGCAATATACATTTCAAAATGTGAATATATTTAAAAAAAAAATAATACTTTCTTTTTTGTGATGTCAATTCATTAAAAAAATTAATCAAGTTAATCACATAAATAGGCTGTGATTAATCATGATTAATCATATGTTTAAAATACTACTAAAATACTACTATTTACTTCTAACAATAGCAATAGATGTGCTTTGCCCGAATACGGTACTTCAGACTTGTACTTTGGTGGAAAGACAGTTAATCACTGCAGTATATACACAGAACTTTGGTTTTATCTAAACTTCTATTCCAAAGCTTTTTAAATCAAAATTTGCCATTAAGCACACCGGGGTCTGTCTCCTCATTCCGCACTGGAAGACTATGGGAGGAAGTTGCGGTCAATCTTGTGAATATGATTAATTTGTGTTAAAATAAATAAATATATATATATATATATATATATATAACATGTTCAGGTTTACAGATTAATAACGAGCATTAACACGTTAACTTTCACAGTCCTACTTTTTTTTTTTTTTTTTAACAGGGGAGACTCTCTCTGCTAAACTGAACACAGAGACACTGAGGAGTGAGTCCAGAACCAGGACCTAAACCTAAACCCAGGATACAGAGGTTCAGTGAAGGTGGTGTTGAAAGTGTGGAGGTGGATCAGTTTGTTAGAGGAGACTCTGTAGAAGGACAGAGAGCCAGCAGGACAGTCCACATACACTGCTACTCTGTTAGAGAGAGAGGAGGAGGAAGAGGAGGAGGAGGAGGATGTCACTGTCTTATTGTGACTGACAGAGTAACCATCACTAGAACATTTCAGACTCCAGGACTGATCGTTCCCTCCAAGCCTGCAGTTTTCACTGTTTCCTTTCCTGCTGATTCCTCTGTAACTCACTGATACATCAACCGCTCCGCTCCACTCGACCTCCCAGTAACAGCGACCAGTCAGACCAGTTGAACACAGCAGCTGAGGCCAGAGGTCAAATCTGTCTGGATGATCAGGATATGACTGTTGCTCCTCCACATGTGTCACCTTCCTGTTGTCGTCAGACAGTGTGATCCTTCTGTTCACTGTGTTTGTGTCGATTGTGAGTTCACAGGAATCTGATGGAGAGAACAAGACACAGCTGCAGTTATTGATCATCTGATCAGTTATTGACAGTTTGATGATGACTCCTGACATCAATGATGGGACAGTTTGAAGACGGTTGAATGTGCTGCTTTGTTTTCATCAATCACATTAAAAACACACTTACACTTCCTCAGACCTGGTGTCAACCATCGGACTCCACCAGGCTCCGCCCTGAAAGGAGGAGGGGGGTCAGACCAGCACGTTCTCTGTCAGCATGCACACATGGACATTACATGGCTCATACACAGACTGTTTGATTACTGTGTTCAGATGGAGGCTTGTGTCTATGGATGTACATTGACCACAGAGAAACAGGAAGTGGAGTCTTCATCTTTAATGATACAGAGTAGGGAGGAGACATGGAGAAGATACTTCATCACCTTGTCTAATAGTAAAGTCTGTACCTGCATAAAGTCCCTCCTCCATCAGACAGTGTGTGTGTCTGCAGCAGGCCTCTACATACCTGAGAGTGTCCAGTCTCCAGTCTGGATCCTCCAGTCCAGCAGACAGAAGCTTCAGTCCTGAGTCTCCTGGATGATTGTAGCTCAGGTCCAGCTCTCTCAGGTGGGAGGGGTTGGAGCTCAGAGCTGAGGCCAGAGAAGCACAGCCTTCCTCTGTGACCAGACATCCTGACAGACTGAACACACAAAACAACACACAGGAACCCTCTGTCAACACCTGCTGCTCTGTTAAACTGTCCTCAGATAAACAGGTTGATGGATACTGACCTGAGAGTCTCCAGTGTACAGAGTGGACTCTCCAGTCCAGCAGACAACAGCTTCACTCCTGAGTCCTGCAGGTCGTTGTTACTCAGGTCCAGGTGTCTCAGACTAGAGGACTGGGAGCTGAGGACTGAGGACAGAGCTTCACAGCTTCTCTCTGAGAGGTTACAGCCACTCAGTCTGAAGAGATGATCATGAGGAATTAAAGAAGAAAGGAAGTTATTTTCTCTCCTGTTGAAAAGACAGAAGTGTCTTTATATAATGATGAATAAATCAACTCTCTCTACACTTACACAGCTTTTTTAGAGGCTTTGACCACTGGCAGCAGCTTCAGAAGAGCCTCCTCTGAAGCAGAGTATTTCTTCAGGTCAAACACGTCCAGATGTTCTTCTGAGGACAGTAAGATGAAGACCAGAGCTGACCATTGAGCAGGAGACAGTTTATCTGTGGAGAGACGTCCTGATCTCAGGGACTGTTGGATCTGCTCCACTAGAGAACGATCATTCAGTTCATTCAGACAGTGGAACAGGTTGATGCTTTTCTCTGCAGAGGGAGTCTCTATGATCTTTTTCTTGATGTACTGGACTGTTTCCTGATTGGTCTGTGAGCCACTTCCTGTCTGTGTCATCAGACCTCGTAGGAGAGTCTGATTGGTCTGCAGTGAAAGACCCAGGAAGAAGCGGAGGAACAAGTCCAGGTGTCCATTTGGACTCTGTAAGGCCTCGTCCACAGCTCTCTGGTAGAAATTTGTCTCTGCAGATTCGTTTTGTCTTGGTTCAGACTTCTTGGAGGTTGATTGTTCTTCTGACATCAGATTGTCTCCAGAGTTGAAGAAGGTCAGATGGACATGAAGAGCAGCCAGAAACTCCTGAACACTCAGATGGATGAAGCAGAACACCTTGTCCTGGTACAGGCCTCTCTCCTCTTTAAAGATCTGTGTGAACACTCCTGAGTACACTGAGGCTGCTCTGATATCGATGCCACACTCTGTCAGGTCTGATTCATAGAAGATCAGGTTTCCCTTCTGCAGCTGCTCAAAAGCCAGTTTTCCCAGAGACTCAATCATCTTCCTGCTCTCTGGACTCCAGTGTGGATCCGTCTCAGATCCTCCATCATACTTGACCTTCTTCAGTTTGGACTGAACCACCAGGAAGTGGATGTACATCTCAGTCAGGGTCTTGGGCAGCTCTCCTCTCCTTCTGTTTTTCAACACTTCCTCCAGAACTGTAGCAGTGATCCAGCAGAAGACTGGGATGTGGCACATGATGTGGAGGCTTTGTGATGTCTTGATGTGGGAGATGATCCTGCTGGCCTGCTCCTCATCTCTGAACCTCTTCCTGAAGTACT
>NW_019525527.1:49540-50383 GCF_002814215.2 Seriola lalandi dorsalis | reverse complement strand
GCTGATCCCACTGAGAATCAACAGCTCAGTCTGCAGCTGTTTGTAGCTTTCAGCTCAGTGTTTGCTTTAGTCCCAACAGCTCTCACCAAGCCTCCACTGTTTTACCTCCACCTTCCAGTGAGGACGTTCACAACAGACACAAACACTTTGATTTCAGACCAGGTCCAACAACACGTCGTACAAACTAGTTCTTTTCTACAATAACCTGAGTCCCACTGTCAGTAACAGCTTACATCTGATCAGCTGATGGACGTCGCCCTTTAAACTCAATGAGCCATCCTTTGACTCGTCGCTCTTTAAAGACAGACAGCTGGGTTCAGGAGAGTCTGGTCTCTGCTGCTGGATCCTGAAACAAAAACAGAACTGATAAATGTGCATGTTGAATAAAAACTGATGGAAAATATCTCCAGTAGCTTCTTGAACACAACAACTGAATTTAAGTGAGAAATGTCTTTCTGTAAGATTTAAATTCTGACCTTCTTGATCTTCTGACTTGAAGAGGACGATCCATGGACCCGTCACTCTTCATGGACACACAGCTGGATCCAGGTTCTTCCAGTTTCCTCCTGAAAGACACAGGATTTAATCTGAAGTGCTTCCAGAACACAGTCCAACAGTCTATTGTGGATACAGTTAAGAAACCAGGATAAGTGTGTTTTTTCACCACTGAACAGAAAACCTGTTGAACATGCAGTTCAGTGGATCAATGTGAAAACAACATGAAAACAGAGTCATGAGAAATGGTTCATGCACATGTAGCTGACAGCTGATCAGAGGAGATGAAGGTTCAGAGAGAAGGACGTCTCATTTCTCTAAAATCATGTCTCCTCGTCTCCTTGTCTC
>NW_019525527.1:47185-49490 GCF_002814215.2 Seriola lalandi dorsalis | reverse complement strand
CAGAGGGAAGCAGTTTCCCCCTGATGAGGTTTGTCAGCAGCACGTCCACTGAGGTGGACTCTGTAACATCAGTCAGGATCTCAGTGTTGTGGAAGTCCAGAGGAAGTCGACACTCATCCAGACCGTCAAAGATGAACACGACCTGGAACTGATCGAACCTGCAGATTCCTGCTTCTTTGGTTTCAGTAAAGAAGTGATGAACAAGTTCCACCAAGCTGAACTTTCTCTCTTTCAGTACATTCAGCTCTCTGAAGGTGAATGGAAATGTGAACTGTATGTCCTGGTTGGCTTTGTCTTCAGCCCAGTCCAGAGTGAACTTCTGTGTTAAGACTGTTTTCCCAATGCCAGCCACTCCCAGTGTCATCAGTGTTCTGATTGGTCCGTCTCTTCCAGGTGAGGCTTTAAAGATGTCTTCTTGTCTGATGGTTGTTTCTGGTCTGACTGGTTTCCTGGATGCTGTTTCAATCTGTCTGACCTCATGTTGATCATTGACCTCTCCAGTCCCTCCCTCTGTGATGTAGAGCTCTGTGTAGATCTGGTTCAGAAGGGTCGGGTTTCCTGCTTTAGAGATCCCCTCAAACACACACTGGAACTTCTTCTTCAGGTTAGATTTAAGTGTAGGTCGGCACATAGCAGGAGATTCTGAAAGTATATTTAGTATAAGTGGCTGTGTCTAACTTTTTCACCAACAAGAGAATGGAGTAAGACTCTAAACAAAGTCACACTGTTAGCTACTCCTCACCGCCCCCTTGCCCCTCCCATCCTGTTTGCTGAAACCATGACATGAACAACAGATGCCTGGTTGCAACAACCTTTGCAAGGCAGCCACTGGTCAAAAAATAGAGTTAGATGAATAACAAGCAGCATTACAACAACACAATAACCAGTAAAGAAGGTTTACAGCTTAGAATTTATAGCACATAGTTTATAATTATTCCTAACATTGTTTGTAGTGGCTGCCTTGACTTGGTAATATTTATTTTGATGAGGAGACAGAATGATGTTAGCAGTTAAGCTAATTTAACTTCACAACATGAAGGCAATACTGAAAGTAGTTTGTATACGATTCAGTAGCGCACTAATCATGATGAGGGTAAAGCTGTGCTGTGTTGATTTTTAGAGTGAGTGATGGTCCACCCGTCCTCTGGGTCCCATCAAGGGGACGGAGGAGGGCCTGAGGACAGTGAGGTGGAGCTGGGAGAGGGAGGACAGGAAGAGGAGGAGAGGAAGAGGAGTCAAGATGAGAGAGTCGAGGTTTTTCATAGGCAAAGAAAAGACAGATCTGTGTGTCATAATTTCTTTGGAGGAGATGTCTCTGCCCCTTCACCATTTATCCATCATCAGAGCCTCAAAACTGGGTACTTCTTAGATTTTGTTGCATCACTAAATTATTGTCCTGAATGAACAGACAAGAAATTAGATCTTTACTGAATCATCAAGAAAATATGGCAATTTTTCCCCTGAGGAATGTGTTGATGTTAGTAAACGTCTCATTTCTCCATCATGTTGAATCTTTAGAGAAATCCTCTTACTGCTCTGCAGACAGTCAGCCAGCTCCTCCTGCTTCATTCTCCTCAGGAAGTTCACTGTGATCTTCACAAATGCCTCTCTGCTCCTCCTCTGCTCTTCATCCTCACCATCCATCACCTCCTCATCCTCCCTCTGACTCCCTGAGCATTCTGGGTAATCTGGACTCAGAAGCTTCTTCATCTTCTTCAGCTCGTTCTTGACAAAAGTGACCGTGTTCTCCTCCAGCAGCTGGAACAGAAAACTATATGAATGACAGCATCAAACATCAGATCCATGTTGGACAGACTGACAGTCCACTGGTCTGAAAGTGCAGCATGGAGATTATTGTGAACACAACAGATGGAACAGTAGTTGTTGTACATGTACAGACCATAAATATGGAGTCCAGCTGTGTTTGATGCTGCTGGGCAGACCGAGCACTGGGAACCTCTGAGCTCTCCTGGTCCACTCTGTGGAGGAATCATGAAGAATGAGCTCACATTACGTCTGTCCACACAGAGACGGACACAAGCTAAAGGTCCACGAAGTCACGTTTGGATGTGACAGCCAATCGGACGACTCCCTGTAGCGGTAAAGGTTTACTAGTCCTGCTGATCCCACTGAGAATCAACAGCTCAGTCTGCAGCTGTTTGTAGCTTTCAGCTCAGCGTTTGCTTTAGTCCCAACAGCTCTCACCAAGCCTCCACTGTTTTACCTCCACCTTCCAGCGAGGACGTTCACAACAGACACAAACACTTTGATTTCAGACCGGGTCCGACAACACGTCGTACAAACT
>NW_019525527.1:46507-47135 GCF_002814215.2 Seriola lalandi dorsalis | reverse complement strand
GACAGTAAGATGAAGACCAGAGCTGACCATTGAGCAGGAGACAGTTTATCTGTGGAGAGACGTCCTGATCTCACGGACTGTTGGATCTGCTTCACTAGAGAACGATCGTTCAGTTCATTCAGACAGTGGAACAGGTTGATGCTTTTCTCTGCAGAGGGAGTCTCTTCGATCTTCTTCTTGATGTACTGGACTGTTTCCTGATTGGTCTGTGAGCCACTTCCTGTCTGTAACATCAGACCTCGTAGGAGAGTCTGATTGGTCTGCAGTGAAAGACCCAGGAGGAAGCGGAGGAACAAGTCCAGGTGTCCATTTGGACTCTGTAAGGCCTCGTCCACAGCTCTCTGGTAGAGGTTTGTCTCTGTGGATTTGTCTCGTCTTGGTTCAGACGTCTTGGAGGTTGATTGTTCTTCTGACATCAGATTGACTCCAGACTTGATGAAGGTCAGACGGACATGAAGAGCAGCCAGAAACTCCTGAACACTCAGATGGACGAAGCAGAACACCTTGTCCTGGTACAGGCCTCTCTCCTCTTTAAAGATCTGTGTGAACACTCCTGAGTACACTGAGGCTGCTCTGATATCGATGCCACACTCTGTCAGGTCTGATTCATAGAAGATCAGGTTTCCTT
>NW_019525527.1:45326-46487 GCF_002814215.2 Seriola lalandi dorsalis | reverse complement strand
TCTCCAGTCCCTCCCTCTGTGATGTAGAGCTCTGTGTAGATCTGGTTCAGAAGGGTCGGGTTTCCTGCTTTAGAGATCCCCTCAAACACACACTGGAACTTCTTCTTCAGGTTAGATTTGAGTCTAGGTTGGCACATAGCAGGAGATTCTGAAAGAACACAAAAGTATATTTTCTGAAAGTAGCTGTATCTAACTTTTTCACTAACAAGGGAATGGAGTAAGACTCTAAACAAAGTCACACTGTTAGCTACTCCTCACCGCCCCCTTGCCCCTCCCATCCTGTTTGCTGAAACCATGACATGAACAACAGATTCCTGGTTGCAACAACCTTTGCAAGGCAGCCACTGGTCAAAAACTGATGAATAACAAGCAGCATTGCAACAACACAATGACCAGTAAAGAAGGTTTACAGCTTAGGATTTAAAGCACATAATAATTGTTTGTTGAGGCTGCCTTGACTTGGTAATATTTATTTTGATGAGGAGACAGAATGATGTTAGCAGTTAAGCTAATTTAACTTCACAACATGAAAGCAATAGGGGTGTAGCATGTAACACTTTTAACTGAAAGTAGTATGTATACGATTCATCAGCGCACTGATCATAATGAGGGTAAACCTGTGCTGTGTTGATTTTTAGAGTGACAGAAAATTTTGTGCATTAAGTGAGTGATGGTCCAGATAAAGGAGGCAAAGGGACAGATCTGTGTGTCATGATCAATATTACAATAACAAGTTTCCTTTACGGTTGTACTTGACAAAAATGAGGGTTTCTTTGGAGGAGATGTCTCAGCCCCTTCACCATTTATCCATCATCAGAGCCTCAAAACTGGACACTGTTTAGATTTTGTTGCATCATTAAATTATTGTCCTGAATGAACAGACAAGAAATTGGATCTTTACTGATTCATGAAGAAAATATGATAATTTTTCCCCTGAGGAATGTGTTGATGTTAGTAAATGTCTCATTTCTCCATCATGTTGAATCTTTAGAGAAATCCTCTTACTGCTCTGCAGACAGTCAGCCAGCTCCTCCTGCTTCATTCTCCTCAGGAAGTTCACTGCGATCTTCACAAATGCCTCTCTGCTGCTCCTCTGCTCTTCATCCTCACCGTCCAACACCTCCTCATCCTCCCTCTGACTCCCTGAGCATTCTGGGTAAT
>NW_019525527.1:44281-45276 GCF_002814215.2 Seriola lalandi dorsalis | reverse complement strand
GGCACATAGCAGGAGATTCTGGACGGACACAAAAGTATATTTTCTGAAAGTTGCTGTATCTAACTTGTTCACCAACAAGAGAATGGAGTAAGACTCTAAACAAATTCACACTGTGAGCTACTCATCGCTCCCTTGCCCCTCCCATTCTGTTTCCTGACACGACAACACTAACATATCTACTTAACACAGCTTTGCAGGGCAGCTACAGCTCTAAAATTAGCATTAGAAGAATAACAATTTGCTGTTCTATGGCAGCATTTCAAAAACACAATGACTAGTAACGAAGATTTACAGTTTAGGATTTATAGCACATAATTTTCCCAAACATTGTTTGTAGAAGCAGCATTGAAATTAGAATTTTCCACCCGTCCTCGAGGTCCCATCAAGGGGACGGAGGACAGAGAGGTCATGATCAATATTATAATAACAAGTTGCCTTTAATGTTGCAGTTGATAAAAATGTGGTTTTCTTTGGAGGAGATGTCTCTTCCCTTTCACCATTTATCCATCATCAGGGCATCAAAACTGGTCAGTGTTTAGATTAAATAACATAATTAAATTATTGTCCTGAACGAAAAGACAAGAAATTAGACCTTTACTGAATTATCAAGAAAATATGATCATCCCTGAGGAATGTGTTGATGTCAGTAAAAGTCTCATTTCTCCATCATGTTGAATCTTTAGAGAAATCCTCTTACTGCTCTGCAGACAGTCAGCCAGCTCCTCCTGCTTCATTCTCCTCAGGAAGTTCACTGCGATCTTCACAAATGCCTCTCTGCTGCTCCTCTGCTCTTCATCCTCACCGTCCAACACCTCCTCATCCTCCCTCTGACTCCCTGAGCATTCTGGGTAATCTGGACTCAGAAGCTTGTGCATCTTCTTCAGCTCGTTCTTGACAAAAGTGACCATGTTCTCCTCCAGCCGCTGGAACAGAAAACTATATGAATGACAGCATCAAACATCAGATCCATGTTGGACAGACTGACAGTCCACTGG
>NW_019525527.1:43730-44231 GCF_002814215.2 Seriola lalandi dorsalis | reverse complement strand
TGTCTTTCTGACTGTTTTAAATTCTGACCTTCCATCAACAGATTGTCTGAAATTAACAGAAAACTCCATGGACCCGTCACTCTTCATGGACACACAGGTGGATCCAGGTTCTTCCAGTTTCCTCCTGAAAGACACAGGATTTAATCTGAAGTGCTTCCAGAACACAGTCCAACAGTCTATTGTGGATACGGTTAAGAAACCAGGATAAGTGTGTTCTTTCACCACTGAACAGAAAACCTGTTGAACATGCAGTTCAGTGGATCAATGTGAAAACAACATGAAAACAGAGTCATGAGAAATGGTTCATGCACATGTAGCTGACAGCTGATCCAGCTGAGCCGCTGTCAGAGGAGATGAAGGTTCAGAGAGAAGGACGTCTCATTTCTCTAAAACCATGTCTCCTCGTCTCCTTGTCTCCTCACATCTTGTCCTTCATCATCTCTCATGTCTTCAGTCGGAGGGACGAAGACGCAGGGAAGAGATGCGAGAGGGAAACGAGGA
>NW_019525527.1:43085-43596 GCF_002814215.2 Seriola lalandi dorsalis | reverse complement strand
TGGACTTTACAGTTACAGCTCTGACTCATTATAATTTTAATGTTTCAGCGTTTCTGGACAAATCTTTACAAACGTCACTCTGACACTTTCTCTGATCACTGTGAAGCTGCAAAGCTCCTGTTCCAGACAGAGTCAGTGTGTCAGTCGTAGCTGATGTATAACTGTGTTTTACAGGCTTTTAATATGATGATTTCTGTGTTTAGTGCTTATTTCTTCTATTTCAATACGTCTCAAAACATAAAATAAATAAATGTAAATGAAATGCTGCACTGAACGTAACAGTGAGACTCCTGTTAACCCTTCACATCCACCATCAATCCATCCTCCAGGATCCCTGTAGACTGACAGGAGCCACCAGGGGGCGCTCACTGGTTTCTGTTAGAGACTATTCATGTAGATCACTCTGTGTGTAACCATGGTAACCACAGTCATTGCCCTAATTAAACATGAATCATGATCCTTCATAAAACAACTTGTTATCAGATCAAAGTCCAGCATCTAGATCAGGATC
>NW_019525527.1:42583-43035 GCF_002814215.2 Seriola lalandi dorsalis | reverse complement strand
CAAGGACAACATCTTATAAGTGGAATGAATGACTGGTAATATATTAATTGAAGAATTGAAGAGCATGAGAAAATTGGCCATGGTTCTGAAACAACTGCAGTGTTGCCAAATTGATATCTATTGGTTAGCCTATATATTATGAATAGCCTGATATTGTGATGCATATGTGGGAGAAAAACGGAGCTGGTCCAGACAAAAATTGCCTGGACTGAATCTAAGCTAATTTAGCTTTGCATCATTAAGGCAAGTGGCATGTAGCACCTAACACTTGTAACTGAAATTAGTTAACATACGTTTAAGTAGCACCCTGATGGTGATGATGATGATGAAGTCTGTCTGTGCTGTGTATAATTTTAGAGTGACATAAAAATGACAGAGGTCAGTGAGGGTCTATGTAACCTCTGGGCCACATCAGGGGAATCGAGGAGGGCCTGAGGACAGTGAGGTGAAGC
>NW_019525527.1:41746-42533 GCF_002814215.2 Seriola lalandi dorsalis | reverse complement strand
AATCTGAAGTGCTTCCAGAACACAGTCCAACAGTCTATTGTGGATACGGTTAAGAAACCAGGATAAGTGTGTTTTTTCGCCACTGAACAGAAAAACCTGTTGAACATGCAGTTCAGTGGATCAATGTGAAAACAACATGAAAACAGAGTCATGAGAAATGGTTCATGCACATGTAGCTGACAGCTGATCCAGCTGAGCCGCTGTCAGAGGAGATGAAGGTTCACAGAGAAGGACGTCTCATTTCTCTAAAATCATGTCTCCTCTCTCCTCACACCTTTCCTTCATCATCTCTCATGTCTTCAGTCGGAGGGACGAAGACGCAGGGAAGAGATGCAAGAGGGAAACGAGGATTTAAGGGAATTGAGATGAACCACGTTTTATACTCAGTCGTCTGACAACAGGAACAGAGGGTTCAACAGTCAGACAGTCAGTCAGTTATGCAGTTAAAGACTGGTTATACTGCACAGCTTTCAGATATGAGAATATAAACATGAAGAAGAACGATGCTGCAAATAAACACATTAATAAACCTCTGGATACACAGCTATTTAAACTACAGCAATATTATCATGTGAGTTACAGCCTACCTCTTTGCAACAGGTCCAGGTCCAGGTCCCGGTCCCGGTCCAGGTCCAGGTCCAGGTCCAGGTCCCGGTCCAGGTCCAGGTCCCGGTCCCGGTCCCGGTCCCGGTCCAGGTCCAGGTCCAGGTCCAGGTCCAGGTCCAGGTCCAGCAGAGTGTGGTGTGTCTCTAACACACACAGAGCTTTGAGTGTGAATAATGATGGA
>NW_019525527.1:39936-41726 GCF_002814215.2 Seriola lalandi dorsalis | reverse complement strand
GTTAAGAAACCAGGATAAGTGTGTTCTTTCACCACTGAACAGAAAACCTGTTGAACATGCAGTTCAGTGGATCAATGTGAAAACAACATGAAAACAGAGTCATGAGAAATGGTTCATGCACATGTAGCTGACAGCTGATCCAGCTGAGCCGCTGTCAGAGGAGATGAAGGTTCAGAGAGAAGGACGTCTCATTTCTCTAAAATCATGTCTCCTCTCTCCTCACATCTTTTCCTTCATCATCTCTCATGTCTTCAGGCAGAGGGACGAAGACGCAGGGAAGAGATGCAAGAGGGAAACGAGGATTTAAGGGAATTGAGATGAACCACGTTTTATACTCAGTCGTCTGACAACAGGAACAGAGGGTTCAACAGTCAGACTGTGTGTGGAGGAAATGTTAAATTGAGTTCTGCAGTTAAAGACTGGTTATACTGCACAGCTTTCATATATGAGAATATAAACAAGAAGAAGAACGATGCTGTAAATAAACACATTAATAAACCTCTGGATACACAGCCATTTAAACATCAGCAATATTATCATGTGAGTTACAGCCTACCTCTTTGCAACAGGTCCAGGTCCAGGTCCAGGTCCAGGTCCAGGTCCAGGTCCAGGGGTCCAGTCCGGTCCAGGTCCAGCAGAGTGTGGTGTGTCTCTAACACACACAGAGCTTTGAGTGTGAATAATGATGGAGCAGTGATGTGAGTCATGGACAGTTAGAGATCCTCATCTCACCTCTGAGCTCTGGTCTTTCTCTCATGTTCCCCACACAGAGTGGTTTTAGAGGGAGGGGCTCCCTCCTCTCTGTCCTCACACTGATCCATGCTGCTGAGTTCACATCCACATCAGCTCACACACACTTTCTACCTTCATGTGGAGAGAAACACACATCATTCATCTGCACATCAACTCAAATGTACATCATTTCTCCAGCTGCTCCTCCACTGATTGGCTCTTCTTCTCTGTTTCATATCAGTGTGAGGCAGAGGAAGCTGCCATCAGCTGCTGTACTTCTACCATCCGTCCACTAGATGGCGTCATGACGCTCAGACAGCAGGAGAGCAGCAGCTCATCTCCTCCACAGGATGATTCAGGCGGGAAAAGCTGCCTCCAGTCATCAGTAAGTGGAGCTACACAGTAATAACGACTCTGTGTTCATCAACTAACTCTGCTTCTCCTGAAAACATCGACTCAACATGGCGGACATGTCTGGACTTTACAGTTACAGCTCTGACTCATTATAATTTTAATGTTTCAGCGTTTCTGGACAAATCTTTACAAACGTCACTCTGACACTTTCTCTGATCACTGTGAAGCTGCAAAGCTCCTGTTCCAGACAGAGTCAGTGTGTCAGTCGTAGCTGACGTATAACTGTGTTTTACAGGCTTTTAATATGATGATTTCTGTGTTTAGTGCTTATTTCTTCTATTTCAATACGTCTAGAAACATAATATAAAAATATGCTTCATGTAAATGTCACCTTGTTTTTTAATGAGGTAAAATGTAATTAAAAATCTAAAATAAATAAGTTGAAACAAAAGCTGCACTGAAGGCAACAGTGAGACTCCTGTTAACCCTTCACATCCACCATCAATCCATCCTCCAGGATCCCTGTAGACTGACAGGAGCCACCAGGGGGCGCTCACTGGTTTCTGTTAGAGACTCTTCATTCAGATCACTCTGTGTGTAACCATGGTAACCACAGTCATTGCCCCAATTTAACATGAATCATGATCCTTCATAAAACAACTTGTTATCAGATCAAAGTCCAGCATCTAGATCAGGATCTGATA
>NW_019525527.1:39387-39889 GCF_002814215.2 Seriola lalandi dorsalis | reverse complement strand
AACACACTTACACTTCCTCAGACCTGGTGTCAACCATCGGACTCCACCAGGCTCCGCCCTGAAAGGAGGAGGGGGGTCAGACCAGCACGTTCTCTGTCAGCATGCACACATGGACATTACATGGCTCTCATACACAGACTGTTTGATTACTGTGTTCAGATGGAGGCTTGTGTGTATGGATGTACATTGACCACAGAGAAAAGGGAAGTGGAGTCTTCATCTTTAATGATACAGAGCAGGGAGGAGACATGGAGAAGATACTTCATCACCTTGTCTAATACTAAAGTCTGCACCTGCATAAAGTCCCTCCTCTATCAGACAGTGTGTGTGTCTGCAGCAGGCCTCTACATACCTGAGAGTGTCCAGTCTCCAGTCTGGATCCTCCAGTCCAGCAGACAGAAGCTTCAGTCCTGAGTCTCCTGGATGATTGTAGCTCAGGTCCAGCTCTCTCAGGTGGGAGGGGTTGGAGCTCAGAGCTGAGGCCAGAGAAGCACAGCCTTCC
>NW_019525527.1:38620-39367 GCF_002814215.2 Seriola lalandi dorsalis | reverse complement strand
TTTACCTCCACCTTCCAGTGAGGACGTTCACAACAGACACAAACACTTTGATTTCAGACCAGGTCCAACAACACGTCGTACAAACTAGTTCTTTTCTACAATAACCTGAGTCTTACTGTCAGTTACAGCTTACATCTGATCAGCTGATGGACGTCGCCCTTTAAACTCAATGAGAACATCCTTTGACAGGTCACTCTTTAAAGACAGACAGCTGGGTTCAGGAGGGTCTGGTCTCTGCTGCTGGATCCTGAAACAAAAACAGAACTGATAAATGTGCATGTTGAATAAAAACTGATGAAAAATATCTTCAGTCTTTAAATAAACACAACAACTGACTTTTAGTGAGAAACGTCTTTCTGACTGTTTTAAATTCTGACCTTCCATCAACAGATTGTCTGAATTCACTCTTCATGGACACACAGCTGGACCCAGGTCCAGGTCCAGGTTCAGGTCCAGGTCCAGGTCCAGGTCCAGGTCTAGGTCCAGGTCCAGGTCCAGGTCCAGGTCCCGGTCCAGGTCCAGCAGAGTGTGGTGTGTCTCTAACCCTAACACACACAGAGCTTTGAGTGTGAATAATGATGGAGCAGTGATGTGAGTCATGGACAGTTAGAGATCCTCATCTCACCTCTGAGCTCTGGTCTTTCTCTCATGTTCCCCACACAGAGTGGTTTTAGAGGGAGGGGCTCCCTCCTCTCTGTCCTCACACTGATCCATGCTGCTGAGTTCACATCCACATCAGCTCACACA
>NW_019525527.1:38148-38600 GCF_002814215.2 Seriola lalandi dorsalis | reverse complement strand
AGCTCTCACCAAGCCTCCACTGTTTTACCTCCACCTTCCAGTGAGGACGTTCACAACAGACACAAACACTTTGATTTCAGACCAGGTCCAACAACACGTCGTACAAACTAGTTCTTTTCTACAATAACCTGAGTCTCACTGTCAGTTACAGCTTACATCTGATCAGCTGATGGACGTCGCCCTTTAAACTCAATGAAAACATCCTTCGACTCGTCGCTCTTTAAAGACAGACAGCTGGGTTCAGGAGAGTCTGGTCTCTGCTGCTGGATCCTGAAACAAAAACAGAACTGATAAATGTGCATGTTGAATAAAAACTGATGAAAAATATCTTCAATTGCTTCTTGAACACAACAACTGAATTTAAATGAGAAATGTCTTTCTGACTGTTTTAAATTCTGACCTTCCATCAACAGATTGTCTGAAATTAACAGAAAACTCCATGGACCCGTCAC
>NW_019525527.1:37091-38098 GCF_002814215.2 Seriola lalandi dorsalis | reverse complement strand
ACGCAGTGAAGTCACTAAAGACAAAGTGAACGTATCAAACAAAGCAAACTTACACTTGGTTCAAACAGAGTTGAAGAAGAAGAGTCTCCATTTGACACCTGCAGAGAAAAGAGTGAGACAGGTGAGCTGTTTCCTGGAATCAGCCACGGCTCCACCTGTGATGGAGGAGGGATCAGGAGCAGATCATGCGGATCACCGTCAATATTCTTCCGCTTATGTCCTTCCCTCTTTGCTTTTATCTGACAGTGTTTTCATTAGACTCTGCTCTATCATTTCCCTGCACCTCAGTGAGGAAACTAGAAAAACCTGATTCACAACCTTTCCTCTCGCCTATAAATAAAACAGACACAATCTCATTCCTGAGGTCAGATCTGATAGTTTCTCTGACTAACACCAACATAAAGATCTGTTTAACAACCAATGAGATGACAGACACTAAAGGAAACTTGAAAACAGCTGAGTTCTCCATGAGGTTCTGCAGCCTCTGTTTCTCTGGAGCTTTATTGTGGAGGGACGTCAGAGATAAGGACATCACACTGAATCAGATCAACAGGTTCAGGTCTGACTGAGTTCAGACTCTGAGGAGGAATATTACAGATCATATCCTGTCATTTCACCATGGTTAAATATTGTCTGTACAGTTCATCAGTTTCTTTTCCTGCTCACACACATCAAAAACAAAAGAATATTAAACATGAATGTAATGACGGCCATCTTTACTCGTCTAAAGTTTCCTCTGAAGAAACTCCATCTATCAAAACATTCACAATGAACTTTCCACGTAGAAGTCTCAAAGTCCTGAAACAGTAAAGAGAAACCTTAAACTGTCTGACAACAACAGGAAGGTGACACATGTGGAGGAGGATCAGTCACATCCTGATCATCCAGACACATTTGACCAGTGGAGAACTGGTCTGACTGGTCGGGTGGAGAAGACTGGTTCATACACTCCCCTCCAAAAGTATAGGAACAGTGAAGCCAATTCCTTTATTTTTGCTGTAGACTGA
>NW_019525527.1:36162-37041 GCF_002814215.2 Seriola lalandi dorsalis | reverse complement strand
AGAGAAAAGTTGACATGAAACAGAAGATGGATCCACAGAGTGGTTGTCATGTTCATCATTGACCTCTCCAGTCCCTCCCTCTGTGATGTAGAGCTCTGTGTAGATCTGCTTCAGAAGGGTTGGGTTTCCTGCTTTAGAGATCCCCTCAAACACAAACTGGAACTTCTTCAGGTTACATTTGAGTTTACGTCGACAAACTGCTTTGTAGCTTTCAGCTCGACAACATGTCGTACAAACTAGTTCTTTTCTACAATAACCTGAGTCTTACTGTCAGTTACAGCTTACATCTGATCAGCTGATGGACGTCGCCCTTTAAAGTGAATGACAAACTCCTTCGACTCGTCGCTCTTTAAAGACAGACAGCTGGGTTCAGGAGAGTCTGGTCTCTGCTGCTGGATCCTGAAACAAAAACAGAACTGATAAATGTGCATGTTGAATAAAAACTGATGAAAAATATCTTCAATCTTTAAATAAACACAACAACTGACTTTTAGTGAGAAATGTCTTTCTGACTTTTAAATTCTGACCTTCCATCAACAGATTGTCTGAATTCACTCTTCATGGACACACAGCTGGATCCAGGTCCAGGTCCAGGTTCAGGTCCAGGTCCAGGTCCAGGTCCAGCAGAGTGTGGTGTGTCTCTGACACACACAGAGCTTTGAGTGTGAATAATGATGGAGCAGTGATGTGAGTCATGGACAGTTAGAGATCCTCATCTCACCTCTGAGCTCTGGTCTTTCTCTCATGTTCCCCACACAGAGTGGTTTTAGAGGGAGGGGCTCCCTCCTCTCTGTCCTCACACTGATCCATGCTGCTGAGTTCACATCCACATCAGCTCACACACACTTTCTACCTTCATGTGGAGAGAAACACACATCA
>NW_019525527.1:35853-36142 GCF_002814215.2 Seriola lalandi dorsalis | reverse complement strand
CTGCTCACCTGTTGTCCGCTGCGATGTGGCGTGCTGCTCACCTTCTTTGTTTGATGATGTCCATGATTTACTCAGAGTAAGTTTTGTTTTGTTTTTTTTGTTGTTTAATGATGCACTGTTTCCATCATAATTATCATGTCCCTGCTGTTAATGCCAAGCTCTTACTGTCGGGTTGTTAGGAAACAGACGATCCTCTAGAAGACTCATACCTTGATGTTCCCCTAATATTTTAGCCCCCTTGGTTGTGGAATGAGTTACGTAAGTTTGAATAGTATAGATATGATTATAA
>NW_019525527.1:33161-35827 GCF_002814215.2 Seriola lalandi dorsalis | reverse complement strand
CTGATCCATGCTGCTGAGTTCACATCCACATCAGCTCACACACACTTTCTACCTTCATGTGGAGAGAAACACACATCATTCATCTGCACATCAACTCAAATGTACATCATTTCTCCAGCTGCTCCTCCACTGATTGGCTCTTCTTCTCTGTTTCATATCAGTGTGAGGCAGAGGAAGCTGCCATCAGCTGCTGCACTTCTACCATCAGTCCACTAGATGGCGTCATGACGCTGCAGTGAAGTGATTCACAACTACAGAAATCAACAGAAAGAGGCTGATGGGAGGTGAGTCAGTCTCTTTACTCACAGGTCTGTCAACAAAACACACATATCCCACACAGAAATATTATGATGTAATTAAGATTCAGAGAAATCCCTCAGACAGAAATATTAAAAGACACTATAGGTCACAAGAGCTCAGTGATTAATTTGAATTAATTAGTTAGACGAGGACTAACTGCACACTGTCTCTATCTTACTGTAATTAATACCTGGAGTCCAAACTGATCAAACTCTTAATAAGATCTGGAGCTCAACAAGCAAAGAAGTATTTAGTTCCCACATCACTTCAAAGAAGCAAGACGACACACACGTTATAAACAAAACGTTTGTAAAAGTTTATATTGAAAAGAATATTAAAATGCTCTTTACATGTTAACACAAGTGTAATAACAATACGTATCTAAGCATAGAATAATAAAGCACAATTAATACTTTTGATACAGGATTATAACTTGCAACAGAGAATTTCTAAATTGTAGTAATATATATATATATATATATATATATACAGTACTGTGCAAAAGTTTTAGGCAGGTGTGAATTAATGCTGTAAATTAAGAAAGCTTTCAAAAATGGAAGCGTTAATAGTTGATTTTCATCAATTAACAAAATGCAGTGATGAACAGAAGAGAAATCTAAATCAAATGAATATTTGGTGTGACCACCCTTTGCCTTCAAAACAGCATCAATTCTTCTAGGAGGATGTAGGCTTCCTCAAATCTTTGTGTGTCTTCACGTAATCCCAGACAGAGTGGATGATGTTGAGATCAGGCCTCTGTGGGGGCCATACCATCACTTCCAGGACTTCTTGTTCTTCTTTACACTGAGGATAATTCTTAATGACATTGGCTGTATGTTTGGGGTTGTTGTCCTGCTGCAGAATAAATGTATTCATTATCGTACCGCTCTCCAGCCCTTCGGCAAACAAACTGCCCTCTGCTACAGCCAAATATTTCAAATTTTGACTCATCAGTCCAGAGCACCTGCTGCCATTTTTCTACTCCCCAGTTCCTATGTTTTCGTGCATAGTTGAGTGGCTTGGCCTCGTTTCCATGTCGGAGGTATGGCTCTTTAGCTGCAGCTCTTCCATGAAGACCACTTCTGGCCAGACTTCTCCGGACAGTAGACGGGTGTACCTGGGTCCCACTGGTTTCTGCCAGTTCTCAGCCAATGTCACCGCTGGACATCTTCTGATTTCTAATGGAAATGAGCTCAATGTGTTTTTCATCCGCTGCACTAAGTTTCCTTGGCCGTCCACTGCGTCTACGATCCTCAATGTTGCTCGTTTCTTTGTGCTTCTTCAAAAGAGCTTGAACAGCACATCTTGAAACCCCAGTCTGCTTTAAAATCTTTGTCCGGGAGAGACCTCGCTGATGCAGTATAACTAGCTTGTGTCTTGTTGCTGTGCTCAGTCTTGCCACGGTGTATGACCTGTGACATGAAACTGTCTTCCACAACCTCACCTTGGTAGCAGAGTTTGGCTGCTCCTCACCCAGTTTTAAGCCTCCTACACAGCTGTTTCTGTTTCAGTTAATGACTGTGTTTCAACCTACATGTTTCAACCTACATGTATCACGGTGGTGCAGTGGCCTTTCTGTGCAGCATCAGCATGTTGTGCGTGGGTTTCCTCCAGGTGCTCCGGCTTCCTCCCACAGTCCAAAGACATGCGCTTTAGATAATTGGCCTTTTCTAAAAGCTTGTCAGTCTTTCCTCTGGATGTTGGACTCTCTGACATGCTAATTATCAAACACACAACCCCTAAATGTCTCAACACTTTAAGGTTGAGAGAGATTTTGATTTCTCAACTTTTAGTGTTGGACTTCAAACTTCATCGAGTCACTGAGGATTAAAACCCATGACCTCTAACCTTTAGACAAGTCTTCAACAGCTTGAGAGACTGGGACAGAAACAAAAACCAGTTCTTCTCTTGGAGACTTCCAATCTTTCCTCTGGATATTGGCTTTCAACATTAAAAATCTGTCTTAGGATTGAACCAACAACCTCAAAATTTCTAGAGTCATCAACCACCTCACGATTTTTTGACAAAGACACTGTAAACCTAATTTCTTAGAACTTTTGAGTCCTTGCTCTGGACATAAACCTTCAACACTGAGAGTCTCAGTTGTATTAAGATTCAGAGAAAGACCAAACACTGATATTCACTTTTATTGTGAAAAGAAAAGAACATCACGGCCAGAATCTTCACAAAGTGAAAGTCAACATTTTTCTCCTGTAATAATCGTCGCCTCTGTCTTTAAGTAGAGTTTAAGTAGAATTAAGTTTTAGTAGCGGAACTAAGGACCAGTATACTTCAAGCATGTTAATGATTAGTTAACTTAAAGTACAATATTTTTGAACAGCTGATTATACCAACTATACTTTAGT
>NW_019525527.1:31447-33111 GCF_002814215.2 Seriola lalandi dorsalis | reverse complement strand
ATGTTAATCCTTCAACACAAGAGTTCTTTAACCTCTAACCCTGATGAAATAAGAACTGAACAAACACAAACATTATACAGCAGGAAACACGCAGTGAAGTCACTAAAGACAAAGTGAACGTATCAAACAAAGGAAACTTACACTTGGTTCAAACAGAGTTGAAGAAGAAGAGTCTCCATTTGACGCCTGCAGAGAAAAGAGTGAGACAGGTGAGCTGTTTCCTGGAATCAGCCACGGCTCCACCTGTGATGGAGGAGGGATCAGGAGCAGATCATGGAAATCACCGTCCACATTCTTCCGCTTTGTCCTTCCCTATTTGATTTTATCTGACTGTGGTTTCATTAGACTCTGCTCTATCCCTGCACCTCAGTGAGGAATCCAGAAAGACCTGATTCACAACCTTTCCTCCCGTCTCTAAATAAATCAGACACAATCTCATTCCTAAGGTCAGATCTGATAGTTTCTTTGATTAACACCAACATATATGAGAAGACAGACACTAAAGGAAACTTGAAAACAGCAGAGTTCTCCATGAGGTTCTGCAGCCTCTGTTTCTCTGGAGCTTTATTGTGGAGGGACATCAGAGATAAGGACATCCTCAGGAAGTGAAGTCACACTGAATCAGATCAACAGGTTCAGGTCTGACTGAGTTCGGACTCTGAGGAGGAAAACCATTTGTCCATGTCTATTACAGATCATATCCTGTCATTTCACCATGGTTAAATATTGTTTGTACAGTTCATCAGTTTCTTTTCCTGCTCACACACATCAAAAACAAAAGCATATTAAACATGAATGTAATGACGGCCATCTTTACTCGTCTAAAGTTTCCTCTGAAGAAACTTCATTTATCAAAACATTCACAATGAACTAGTTTCTCCAGCTAAAACAGCACACCACAAAGTCTCAAAGTCCTGAAACAGTAAAGAGAAACCTTAAACTGTCTGACAACAACAGGAGGGTGACACATGTGGAGGAGGATCAGTCACATCCCAATCATCCAGACACATTCAAACAGTGGAGAACTGGTCTGACTGGTCGGGTGGAGAAGACTGGTTCATACACTCCCCTCCAAAACTATAGGAACAGTGAAGCCAATTCCTTTATTTTTGCTGTAGACTGAAAACATTTGGGTTTGACACCAAAAGATGAATAGGAGACAAGAGATCAACATTTCAGCTTTTAATTCCAGGTATTTACATCTGGATCTGATACACAACTTAGAAGATAGCACCTTTTATTTTGAACACACCCATTTTTCATGTGAGCAAAAGTATTTGAACATGTGACTGACAGGTGTGTATTGTTGCCCAGGTGTGTCCTATTACATTGATTATTCAAACAATAAATAGAACTGAATGTCTACGCTCAGTTTCAGATTTGGATTTTATAGTTTTTATATATAGCATTTATAGTTAGAGGTGTAACTAACAGGAAAACCAGAGAGCTGTCTATGGGTGAAGCTGAGAGAAGATGGAAAATCAATTAGAGCCATTGAACAAACATTGGCCATAGCCAGTACAACCATTTTGAATGTCCTGAAGAAGAAAGAAACCACTGGTGTACTAAGTAACAGACATCGAATGGGTAGACTGAGGAAAACAGCAGCAGTTGAGGACAGAAACATTGTGAGAGCTGTAAAGAAAGACCCTAAAACAACTGTT
>NW_019525527.1:30834-31427 GCF_002814215.2 Seriola lalandi dorsalis | reverse complement strand
GTTTCACTTTGAGCTCTGGGCGTCTGTGACGACATTTCTCACTATTTTCTGAGTCAGGAAGTTAAAGTGGAGAAAATATAATATAAAAATATGTAAATGAAAAGCTGCACTGAAGGAAACAGTGAGACTCCTGTTAACCCTTCACATCCACCATCAATCCATCCTCCAGGATCCCTGTAGACTGACAGGAGCCACCAGGGGGCGCTCACTGGTTTCTGTTAGAGACTATTCATTCAGATCACTCTGTGTGTAACCATGGTAACCACAGTGATTGCCCCAATTAAACATGAATCATGATCCTTCATAAAACGACTTGTTATCAGATCAAAGTCCAGCATCTAGATCAGGATCTGATATCAGGACTCTGGTTCAGAGTTTTATTATGAGTCTGTTCAACGTTCAAATAAAAACAGTCACAATAAAAAACAAACGAGGTTCAAGGATCAAACTGTATCAGTTCTAATGTGAAGTGTAGAGTGTGACACACACACACACACACACACACACACACACACACACACTTCAGTCTGATTTGACTTGTGTCTCATCAGGAAAGATCTACTTGTGGACTGAGCTGGATTCTCAAGTGTCTG
>NW_019525527.1:30181-30814 GCF_002814215.2 Seriola lalandi dorsalis | reverse complement strand
CACTGATCCATGCTGCTGAGTTCACATCCACATCAGCTCACACACACTTTCTACCTTCATGTGGAGAGAAACACACATCATTCATCTGCACATCAACTCAAATGTACATCATTTCTCCAGCTGCTCCTCCGCTGATTGGCTCTTCTTCTCTGTTTCATATCAGTGTGAGGCAGAGGAAGCTGCCATCAGCTGCTGCACTTCTACCATCCGTCCACTAGATGGCGTCATGAAGCTGCAGTGAAGTGAAGAGCAGCCCAGCAAACACTTGGATTCATGGACGATCATTCACATCCACTGATTCAGTTTTACAACCCGACCACTAAACATCATAAGAGAGATTAAGATACTTTAAAACACTTACTGGTCTTTCTCCTCAGACTCGTAACTCAAGCAGATCTGAACAGAGACATCAAACACATGTTGATCTGATTCAGTGACTTCACTTACTCATTATATCTGATGTCCCTCCACAATAAAGCTTCCTTCAATTTCACAGTAAAACAGAACATCATGAGACACTGCAGACAGGAGCTGATCACAGCTGATATCTCTAAAGGTAGTTTGTTTTCTGACAGGTGAGGACAGGAAATAAACATCAGCTGTTGATCATATTGTTTGATTCCAGTAAATCAA
>NW_019525527.1:28941-30131 GCF_002814215.2 Seriola lalandi dorsalis | reverse complement strand
TCATGAGACACTGCAGACAGGAGCTGATCACAGCTGATTCAGCTGCTGCTAAAGAGACAGTTTGACTAAATATATATTTTATAACATGGTTTAAACATCACTGACACTCTCCTCTGTACATTCATACACTTTTAGCTGAGCACATAAAGACAGAAACTCACACAGGCAGCAACACAACAGCTTCAAGTACTCTCTGCACTTTACTCTGAAAGGACTCACAGGAAACAGTATTCTGTTGTGTCTGACTTTACGCTGGTGGAGATGACGTCTTCTACCCACATATTAAGGCACTTTGTTTTCTGACAGGTGAGGACAGGAAATAAACAGCAGCTGTTGATCATATTGTTTGATTCCAGTAAATCAATGATCCAACAACAAGGATGTTAATCCTTCAACACAAGAGTTCTTTAACCTCTAACCCTGACGAAATAAGAACTGAACAAACACAAACATTATACAGCAGGAAACACGCAGTGAAGTCACTAAAGACAAAGTGAACATATCAAACAAAGCAAACTTACACTTGGTTCAAACACAGTTGGAGAAGAAGAGTCTCCATCTGACGCCTGCAGAGAAAAGAGTGAGACAGGTGAGCTGTTTCCTGGAATCAGCCACAGCTCCACCTGTGATGGAGGAGGGATCAGGAGCAGATCATGCAAATCACCGTCAATATTTTTCGGCTTCTGTCCTTCCCTCTTTGATTTTATGTAACTTTGGTTTCTCTATCATTTCCCTGCACCTCAGTGAGGAAACTAGAAAAACCTGATTCACAACCTTTCCTCCCACCTCTAAATAAAACAGACACAATCTCATTCCTGAGGTCAGATCTGATTCTCTGTTTCTCTGACGAACACTAACACAAAGGTCTGTTTAACAACCAATGAGATGACAGACAGAGTTCTCCATGAGTTTCTGCAGCTGGAAAGAAAAAACTGATGACATGATGTCACCTGACAAGACTTAAATCTTGTTAATAGAGTCGTACTAATGACGGATGTTAACGACACTGATACCAACAGTGATGTCTTCACTCAGAGAAACTACCATGATCACTGCCCCCCAGTGGTTACTGTCAGTAACTACATTAAACTGCTATAAACACTCATGTCAACATGTGTGTAAACTGGCTGATAGAGTATTTACTGCCCTCCTGTGGTCACACTGAGTCACTACAACACTACATTACACTG
>NW_019525527.1:27754-28891 GCF_002814215.2 Seriola lalandi dorsalis | reverse complement strand
GAGATCCTTCATCATGCAGCAAGATAATGACCCAAAATGCATTGCAAAAACAACAAAGGAGTTCATCAGGGGCAAGAAGTGGAAGGTTTTAGACTGGCCAAGTCAATCTCCAGACTTAAACCCTACAGAGCATTTTACCTGCTAAAGAAGAGACTGAAGGGAGTAACCCCCCAAAATAAACAACAACTGAAAGAGTCTGCCGTGAAAGTCTGGAAAAGCATCACAAAAGAAGAATGCAAAAGTTTGTTGATGTCAATGGGTCACAGGCTTGTGCAGTTATTGCGAGCAAACGATTTGCAACTAAATATTAAGTCTTATAAACTTTAATCTATTTTAAGTCTATCTGTTCCAATACTTTTGCTCACCTAAAAATTTGGTGTTCCGTTACAAATAATGTTATCTTCTAAGTCGTGTATCCGATCCAGATGTGAATACCTGGAAATAAAAGCTGAAATGTTGATCTCTTGTCTCATATTCATCTTTTGGTGTCAAACCCAAATGTTTTCAGTCTACAGCAAAAATAAAGGAATTGGCTTCACTGTTCCAATACTTAAAGCTTCCTTCAATTTCACAGTAAAACAGAACATCATGAGACACTGCAGACAGGAGCTGATCACAGCTGATTCAGCTGCTGCTAAAGAGACAGTTTGACTAAATATATATTTTATAACATGGTTTAAACATCACTGACACTCTCCTCTGTACATTCATACACTTTTAGCTGAGCACATAAAGACAGAAACTCACACAGGCAGCAACACTACAGCTTCAAGTGCTCTCTGCACTTTACTCTGAAAGGACTCACAGGAAACAGTATTCTGTTGTGTCTGACTTTACGCTGGTGGAGATGACGTCTTCTACCCACATATAAAGGTACTTTGTTTTCTGACAGGTGAGGACAGGAAATAAACAGCAGCTGTTGATCATATTGTTTGATTCCAGTAAATCAATGATCCAACAACATGGATGTTAATCCTTCAACACAAGAGTTCTTTAACCTCTAACCCTGATGAAATAAGAACTGAACAAACACAAACATGATACAGCAGGAAACACGCAGTGAAGTCACTAAAGACAAAGTGAACGTATCAAACAAAGGAAACTTACACTTGGTTCAAACAGAGTTGAAGAAGAAGA
>NW_019525527.1:26977-27734 GCF_002814215.2 Seriola lalandi dorsalis | reverse complement strand
AGTCCCTCCTCTATCAGACAGTGTGTGTGTCTGCAGCAGGCCTCTACATACCTGAGAGTGTCCAGTCTCCAGTCTGGATCCTCCAGTCCAGCAGACAGAAGCTTCAGTCCTGAGTCTCCTGGATGATTGTAGCTCAGGTCCAGCTCTCTCAGGTGGGAGGGGTTGGAGCTCAGAGCTGAGGCCAGAGAAGCACAGCCTTCCTCTGTGACCAGACATCCTGACAGACTGAACACACAAAACAACATACAGGAACCCTCTGTCAACACCTGCTGCTCTGTTAAACTGTCATCAGATAAACAGGTTGATGGATCCTGACCTGAGAGTCTCCAGTGGACAGAGTGGACTCTCCAGTCCAGCAGACAACAGCTTCACTCCCGAGTCCTGCAGGTCGTTGTGACTCAGGTCCAGGTGTCTCAGACTAGAGGACTGGGAGCTGAGGACTGAGGACAGAGCTTCACAGCTTCTCTCCGAGAGGTTACAGACACTCAGTCTGAAGAGATGATCATGAGGAATTAAAGAAGAAAGGAAGTTATTTTCTCTCCTGTTGAAAAGACAGAAGTGTCTTTATTTAATGATGAATAAATCAACTCTCTCTACACTTACACAGCTTTGTTAGAGACTTTGACCACTGGCAGCAGCTTCAGAAGAGCCTCCTCTGAAGCAGAGTATTTCTTCAGGTCAAACACGTCCAGATCTTCTTCTGAGGACAGTAAGATGAAGACCAGAGCTGACCATTGAGCAGGAGACAGTTTATCTG
>NW_019525527.1:25980-26957 GCF_002814215.2 Seriola lalandi dorsalis | reverse complement strand
GTTAGTGACATCAGCAACAACCTCCAGAGGGCAGGAGTGAAGGGATCAGAATCTACTGTTCACAGAAGACTTCGTGAACAAAAGAACAGAGGCTAAACTAGAAGATGCAAACCACTCATTAGCAAGAAGAATAAGAAGGCCAGGCTGGAATTTGCCAAAAAAAGTACAGAGATGAGCCTCAAAAATTCTGGGACAAAGTTTTATGGACTGATGAGACAAAGATGAACCTTCACCAAAGTGATGGAAAGGCTCAAGTTTGGAGAAAGAAAGGATCCAAACATACAAGCTCATCTGTGAAACACGGTGGAGGTGATGTCATGGCTTGGGCTTGCATGGCTTCTTCTGGGACGGGCTCATTAATCTTCATTGATGATGTAACACATGATGGCAGCAGCAAAATAAACTCAGAAGTCTACAGAAACTTTTTGTCTGACAATTTAAAGAAAGATGCAACCAAACTGATCGGGAGATCCTTCATCATGCAGCAAGATAATGACCCAAAATGCATTGCAAAAACAACAAAGGAGTTCATCAGGGGCAAGAAGTGGAAGGTTTGACTGACCAAGTCAATCTCCAGACTTAAACCCTACAGAGCATTTTACCTGCTAAAGAAGAGACTGAAGGGAGTTACCCCCCAAAACAAACAACATCTGACAGAGTCTGCGGTGAAAGTCTGGAAAAGCATCACAGAAGAAGAATGCAAAAGTTTAGTGATGTCAAAGGGTCACAGGCTTGATGCAGTTATTGCGAGCAAAGGATTTGCAAATAAATATTAAGTCTTATAAACTTTAATCTATTTTAAGTCTATCTGTTCCAATACTTTTGCTCACCTAAAAATTTGGTGTTCCGTTACAAATAATGTTATCTTCTAAGTCGTGTATCCGATCCAGATGTGAATACCTGGAAATAAAAGCTGAAATGTTGATCTCTTGTCTCATATTCATCTTTTGGTGTCAAACCCAAATGTTTTCAGTCTA
>NW_019525527.1:24291-25930 GCF_002814215.2 Seriola lalandi dorsalis | reverse complement strand
TGTAACATCAGTCAGGATCTCAGTGTTGTGGAAGTCCAGAGGAAGTCTACACTCATCCAGACCGTCAAAGATGAACACGACCTGGAACCGATCGAACCTGCAGATTCCTGCTTCTTTGGTTTCAGTAAAGAAGTGATGAACAAGTTCCACCAAGCTGAACTTTCTCTCTTTCAGCACATTCAGCTCTCTGAAGGTGAATGGAAATGTGAACTGTATGTCCTGGTTGTCTTTGTCTTCAGCCCAGTCCAGAGTGAACTTCTGTATTAAGACTGTTTTCCCAATGCCAGCCACTCCCTTTGTCATCACTGTTCTGATTGGTCCGTCTCTTCCAGGTGAGGCTTTAAAGATGTCTTTTTGTGTGATGGTTATTTCTGGTTTTACTGGTTTCCTGGATGCTGTTTCAATCTGTCTGACCTCATGTTCATCATTGACCTCTCCAGTCCCTCCCTCTGTGATGTAGAGCTCTGTGTAGATCTGCTTCAGAAGGGTCGGGTATCCTGCTTTAGCGATCCCCTCAAGCACACACTGGAACTTCTTCTTCAGGTTAGATTTGAGTCTAGGTCGGCACATAGCAGGAGATTCTGAAAGAACACAAAAGTATATTTTCTGAAAGTAGCTGTATCTAACTTGTTCACCAACAGGAGAATGGAGTAAGACTCTAAACAAAGTCACACTGTGAGCAAATCCTTATTTCCCCCTTGCCCCTCCCATCCTGTTTCCTGAAACAATACATGAACAACCGATGCCTGGTTGCGACAACCTTTGCAGGGCAGGCACTGGTCCAAAACTACCACTTGATTAATAACATGTTTTTGCTCTACGGCAGCATTGCAACAACACAATAACCAGTAAAGAAGGTTTACAGCTTAGAATTTATAGCACATAGTTTATAATTGTTCCTAATATTGTTTGTAGTGGCTGCCTTAACTTGGTTATATCTATTTTGATGAGGAGATAGCATTTGTTAGCAGTTAGCTAATCTTAGCTTCACAACATGAAGGCAAAGGGGGTGCAGCATGTAACAACGATTCGGTAGCTCACTGATCATGATGAGGGGAAGCCTGTGCTGTGTTTATTTTTAGGGTGACAGAATTTTGTGCATTAAGCGAGTGATGGTCCACCCGTCCTCTGGGTCCCATCAAGGGGACGGGGGACAGAGAGTTGGAGCTGGGAGAGGGAGGAGAGGAAGAGGAGTCAAGATGAGAGAGTTGAGGTTTGTCGTAGGCAAAGAAGAGACAGATCTGTGTGTCATGGTCAATATTACAATAACAAGTTTCCTTTATGGTTGTACTTGATAAAAATGTGGTTTTCTTTGGAGGAGATGTCTCTGCCCCTTCACCATTTATCCATCATCAGAGCCTCAAAACTGGACAGTGTTTAGATTTTGTTGCATCATTAAATTATTGTCCTGGATGAACAGACAAGAAATTGGATGTTTACTGAGTCATGAAGAAAATATGATCATCCCTGAGGAATGTGTTGATGTTAGTAAATGTCTCATTTCTCCATCATGTTGAATCTTTAGAGAAATCCTCTTACTGCTCTGCAGACAGTCAGCCAGCTCCTCCTGCTTCATTCTCCTCAGGAAGTTCACTGTGATCTTCACAAATGCCTCTCTGCTGCTCCTCCTCTGCTCTTC
>NW_019525527.1:23058-24090 GCF_002814215.2 Seriola lalandi dorsalis | reverse complement strand
CCATGAGGTTCTGCAGCTTCTGGTGCTGGAAAGAAAAAACTGATGACATGATGTCACATGACAAGACTTAAATCTTGTTAATAGAGTCGTACTAATGACGGATGTTAACGACACTGATACCAACAGTGATGTCTTCACTCAGAGAAACTACCATGATCACTGCCCCCCAGTGGTTACTGTCAGTAACTACATTAAGCAGCTATAAACACTCATGTCAACATGTTTGTAAACTGACTGATAGAGTATTTACTGCCCTCCTGTGGTCACACTGAGTCACTACAACACTACATTACACTGTCCCACAGGATTCACACTTATGAGGACATACACAATAAAGAGTGACAATCATAGACGCACTGTAAACTAACTGACCACAAGTGGAGACATTGTGAGATATGAGAGTGAAAAATGTGCACACACTGAGATGGTTTTTGGTTCTTATGGATCAACATCTTCACACCACAAAGTCTCAAAGTCCTGAAACAGTAAAGAGAAACCTTAAACTGTCTGACAACAACAGGAGGGTGACACATGTGGAGGAGGATCAGTCACATCCTGATCATCCAGACACATTTGACCAGTGGAGAACTGGTCTGACTGGTCGGGTGGAGAGGACTGGTTCATACATCAGTGAGTTACAGGAATCAGCAAGGATCAGGTTTCAATCTGAGTTTATCTGACACAGTTACTTTACAAATTAAGACTTTTGCACCTATAATCCAGCTTAAAAAATAATTTGTTAAATTAGACGAAACGACCCAACAGTAAAAATATCAAACATGTCACAGTTCAAACTGAAAACTGAAATGTGAGGAGTTTCTGTTTCCCTTGTAATTACTTTCATTTCATTTGAATAATTTTCATTTATTTCTAATTATTCTGAAGTTTTCTACTGTGGGTTTGTTTCACTTTGAGCTCTGGGCGTCTGTGACGACATTTCTCACTATTTTCTGAGTCAGGCAGTTAAAGTGGAGACTGAGGCTGTTTACAGCAGCACTGAGTCACACATCTTTAGCTTTAACACTGTGACAG
>NW_019525527.1:22590-23008 GCF_002814215.2 Seriola lalandi dorsalis | reverse complement strand
CCGGATGGACTGAATCGTTCCCAGAACAAAAGTCACAAGTGTCGATGCTGCCTCCGCCGTTACTTCACATCCCAGCCCGGCGATCATCCACTCGGCTGGTAGTTTAACTACTTGGTGTTTAATCCTCAAGCCATTTCAATGTCTACAAGCCTCAGCTGGCTAATCAATAATCATTCACTGTGATTAGAGGCGACGGAATGATCATAGTAAATCATAGAACCTGCGGTGAAGGAAGCACCTAAATGGCGACACCTGCCGGCAAGAGCGAGGAACAACACCTGTTCCTGCAGCACCAGAAGGGGAGAACAAGGATGGATGGATGGGAATAACTGTAATTTCAATTAATCATTGTTAAATAAAATAATTGTAAGAACTAAAGCTGCTTCAATTAGTCAATTTATCAGTTAGAAGATGGACA
>NW_019525527.1:21699-22570 GCF_002814215.2 Seriola lalandi dorsalis | reverse complement strand
AGGCTTTAAAGATGTCTTCTTGTCTGATGGTTGTTTCTGGTCTGACTGGTTTCCTGGATGCTGTTTCAATCTGTCTGACCTCATGTTGATCATTGACCTCTCCAGTCCCTCCCTCTGTGATGTAGAGCTCTGTGTAGATCTGGTTCAGAAGGGTTGGGTTTCCTGCTTTAGCGATCCCCTCAAACACACACTGGAACTTCTTCTTCAGGTTAGATTTGAATCTAGGTTGGCACATAGCAGGAGATTCTGAAAGAAGTACAAAAGTATATTTTCTTAAAGTCGCTGTATCTAACTTTTTCACCAACAAGAGAATGGAGGAAGACTCTAAACAAATTCACACTGTGAGCTACTCATCGCCCCCTTGCCCCTCCCATCCTGTTTCCTGACACGATGACACTAACAACACTACTTAACACAACTTTTTAGGTCAGCCACTGATCCAAAACTAGCATTAGAAGAATAAAAAGTTACTGCTCTATGGCAGCATTGCAACATCAGAATGACCAGTAACTAAGGTTTACAGCTTAAGTTTTATAGCACATAGTTTATAATTTTCCCAAACATTGTTTGTAGAAGCAGCATTGAAATTAGAATTTTGTGCATTAAGTGAGTGATGGTCCACCCGTCCTCGAGGTCCCATCATGGGGATGGAGGAGGGACTGAGGACAGAGAGGTCATGATCAATATTATAATAACAAGGTGCCTTTAATGTTGTAGTTGATAAAAATGTGGTTTTCTTTGGAGGAGATGTCTCTGCCCCTTCACCATTTATCCATCATCAGGGCATCAAAACTGGACACTGTTTAGATTAAATAACATCATTAAATTATTGTCCTGAACGAAAAGACAAGAAATTAGATCTTTACTGAAT
>NW_019525527.1:21341-21679 GCF_002814215.2 Seriola lalandi dorsalis | reverse complement strand
GTTTGCTTTAGTCCCAACAGCTCTCACCAAGCCTCCACTGTTTTACCTCCACCTTCCAGCGAGGACGTTCACAACAGACACAAACACTTTGATTTCAGACCGGGTCCGACAACACGTCGTACAAACTGGTTCTTTTCTACAACAACCTCAGTCTCACTGTCAGTTACAGCTTACATCTGATCAGCTGATGGACGTCGCCCTTTAAAATCAATGAGCCTGCCCACAGACCGGTCGCTCTTTAAAGACAGACAGCTGGGTTCAGGAGAGTCTGGTCTCTGCTGCTGGATCCTGAAACAAAAACAGAACTGATAAATGTGCATGTTGAATAAAAACTGATG
>NW_019525527.1:20553-21291 GCF_002814215.2 Seriola lalandi dorsalis | reverse complement strand
CTGAACCCGCATAAAGTACCGGCAGCAAACCAGCAACCAAAACAACAACAGAGACATAGATAGGTGTCGCTTCAATAAAAATACCAGATATGTTTTGTCGGACAGCTTTTCTGTTTGTGTTCAGTCACAGATATAATCACCTACCGGAACAGCAGAAATGCTTTATCGTCGGAGGATTTATGGAGATGTATTATCAAATTGATTATGTAGAGTTTTTCCTAATAGTTCTCATTTTGCAATAAATACATTTTAAAAAATCCTTATTGAGAGAAAAAGGCTCCACTACAAGTGAAAATCCTTCTTAATCATTTTACCAGAGTAAAAGTCCACAAGTGTTATTAGTCAAATATAGTTAAAGCATCAAGTATCATGCAGAATGGACTCTGTCGTTATTATATCATCATATTGTCTGAAAAGTAACTGTAGCTGTGAAATGAATGTAGTACAAGTATAAAGAAGCAGAACATGGATATACTCTAGTAAAGTACAATTAAGATTGTAATTAAGTAAAGTACTGGAGTAAATGTACTTAGTTACTGTCACAATCAGACACATCCCTCCAAATAACTTGAAGAGACAGCTCCAAAATAAATGACTGACAGTCTCAATAAAGTTCACAATAAGATCAAATCTTAATTCAAAGGAAATCTCTTTCATGACGTCACCGATCACGTTTAAATTCAAATGTTCATAAAGATAAAGTTCCTGTTGGAGGAGCGGCAGGTTTGTGACGCAGTT
>NW_019525527.1:20105-20533 GCF_002814215.2 Seriola lalandi dorsalis | reverse complement strand
AGCTCGGGGGACTTCTCCCCGTCCAGGATGAGCTCTGTGACCTCCTGGCCCACCTGGAGCCTCTTCCCCACGTCGTTGTGCATCACCTGCTCCAGTAAATACTCCACGCTCACCTCCTCCTCCATGACTTCCAGCTGGCCTCTCTCCTCACGTCTGCTCCACCAGAGCCCTGACAGTAGACAGGCCCGTTTATACACTGGTGATAATGTTTAAGAGGCAGCTGAGGCTGGTGACACCAGCACCGTGATCTCCTGCGGGGGGCGGCTGCTCTGGACATGGCGCTTCATTGTTCTGTGTCGCTTTGCTGTGACGAAACTCAACGAGAAAAAGGGACAATTAGGGCGAAGTTTAGCTCATTTAAACTGAGACTTTACGGTTTTACTGAGGAAATATATTGAACAGAAACATGTCTCACTAACGTGGAGCTC
>NW_019525527.1:16061-20055 GCF_002814215.2 Seriola lalandi dorsalis | reverse complement strand
CGATTCATTGAGAAAGAGCATAAATACTAACTCTGTACTCCTGATATTCCTGTGTACAGTGTTCCTGCTTCTACTTGGAAAGTGCATTATTTCTGGAAGCTTCGGGCGGCGGGGGGAAGGTCAAAGGAGCATGATATCGATCCTGACCAGCTATTTCAACAGACTGGCTCCTGACTGATGTTACTAGAGCTCCAGAGAGAAGCCTGAGAGAGGAGGTGTAAAATTACACTGAGATGGTTTTTGGTTCTTATGGATCAACATCTTCACACCACAAAGTCTCAAAGTCCTGAAACAGTAAAGAGAAACCTTAAACTGTCTGACAACAACAGGAGGGTGACAGTCACATCCTGATCATCCAGACACATTTGACCAGTGGAGAACTGGTCTGACTGGTCGGGTGGAGAGGACTGGTTCATACATCAGTGAGTTACAGGAATCAGCAAGGATCAGGTTTCAATCTGAGATTATCTGACACAGTTACTTTACAAATTAAGACTTTTGCACATAAAATACATAAAGAGATTAAAAAATAATTTGCTTCATTAGACGAAACGACCCAACAGTAAAAATATCAAACATGTCACAGTTCAAACTGAAAACTGAAATGAGTTTCTGTTTCCTTTGTAAGTACTTTAATTTTCTTTTAATAATTTTCATTTATTTCTAATTATTCTGAAGTTTTCTACTGTGGGTTTGTTTCACTTTGAGCTCTGGGCGTCTGTGACGACATTTCTCACTATTTTCTGAGTCAGGCAGTTAAAGTGGAGACTGAGGCTGTTTACAGCAGCACTGAGTCACACATCTTTAGCTTTAACACAGATGTGTATAAGAGACAGGTCTTCAACAGCTTGAGAGACTGGGACAGAAACAAAAACCAGTTCTTCTCTCAGAGACTTCCAGTCTTTCCTCTGGACTTTGGCTTTCAACATTAAATCTCTGTCTCAGGATTGAACCAACAACCTCAAAACTTCCGGGGAGTCATAGACCACCTTTGAAGTTCGCAATTTCAAATTGCACATGAAGCATGTTAATGCAGACTTTTCAAACAAACTGTGAAAATGTTTTAGTTTGAACTGAATCGACTCAGTCGTCCTCAGATTCAAACAAAACACAAAGATTAGCAGTGACGCTTTTATTGTGAAAAGACAAGAAGGAAGGAAGGTAGGTAGGTAGGTAGGTAGGTAGGTAGGTAGGTAGGTAGGTAGGTAGGTAGATAGATAGATAGATAGATAGATAGATAGATAGATAGATAGATAGATAGATAGATAGATAGATAGATCATCAAAATCTTTACTAATTTATTAATGAATAAATCTGAAAACTTGAACTATGTGTTCAACAGTGAGAACATTTCTCTCTCTGCTACATTCAACACAGAGACACTGAGGAACCAGGATTAAACCAGACTCCAAACCCAGGATACAGAGGTTCAGTGAAGGTGGTGTTGAAGGTGTGGAGGTGGATCAGTTTGTTAGAGGAGACTCTGTAGAAGGACAGAGAGCCAGCAGGACAGTCCACATACACTGCTACTCTGTTAGAGACAGAGGAAGAGGAGGAGGAGGAGGAGGAGATAGATGTTTCTCTGTCATTGTGACAGACAGAGTAACCAACAGCAGAGCAGTTCAGACTCCAGGACTGATCGTTCCTTCCAAACTCACAGTCTTTACTGTTTCCTTTCCTTCTGATTCCTCTGTAACTCAGTGATATAAAAACCCTTCCTCTGCACTCGACCTCCCAGTAACAGCGACCAGTCAGACCAGTTGAACACAGCAGCTGAGGCCATGGGTCAAATCTGTCTGGATGATCAGGATATGACTGATCCTCCTCCACATGTGTCACCTTCCTGTTGTTGTCAGACAGTTTGATCCTTCTGTTCACTGTGTTTATGTTAATGGTGAGTTCACAGGAATCTGATGGAGAGAACAAGACACAGCTGCAGTTATTGATCATCTGATCAGTTATTGACAGTTTGATGATGACTCCTGACATCAGCGATGTGACAGTTTGAAGATTGTTGAATGTGCTGCTTTGTTTTCATCAATCACATTAAAAACACACTTACACTTCTTCAGACCTGGTGTCAACCATCGGACTCCACCAGGCTCCGCCCTGAAAGGAGGAGGGGGGTCAGACCAGCACGTTCTCTGTCAGCATGCACACATGGACATTACATGGCTCTCATACACAGACTGTTTGATTACTGTGTTCAGATGGAGGCTTGTGTGTATGGATGTACATTGACCACAGAGAAACAGGAAGTGGAGTCTTCATCTTTAATGATACAGAGCAGGGAGGAGACATGGAGAAGATACTTCATCACCTTGTCTAATACTAAAGTCTGCAGATGTGTATAAGAGACAGGTTGAATGTGCTGCTTTGTTTTCATCAATCACATTAAAAACACACTTACACTTCCTCAGACCTGGTGTCAACCATCGGACTCCACCAGGCTCCGCCCTGAAAGGAGGAGGAGGGTCAGACCAGCACGTTCTCTGTCAGCATGCACACATGGACCTTACATGGCTCTCATACACAGACTGTTTGATTACTGTGTTCAGATGGAGGCTTGTGTGTATGGATGTACATTGATCACAGAGAAACAGGAAGTGGAGTCTTCATCTTTAATGATACAGAGCAGGGAGGAGACATGGAGAAGATACTTCATCACCTTGTCTAATACTAAAGTCTGCACCTGCATAAAGTCCCTCCTCTATCAGACAGTGTGTGTGTCTGCAGCAGGCCTCTCCATACCTGAGAGTGTCCAGTCTCCAGTCTGGATCCTCCAGTCCAGCAGACAGAAGCTTCAGTCCTGAGTCTCCTGGATGATTGTAGCTCAGGTCCAGCTCTCTCAGGTGGGAGGGGTTGGAGCTCAGAGCTGAGGCCAGAGAAGCACAGCCTTCCTCTGTGACCAGACATCCTGACAGACTGAACACACAAAACAACACACAGGAACCCTCTGTCAACACCTGGTGTTAAACTGTCATCAGATAAACAGGTTGATGGATCCTGACCTGAGAGTCTCCAGTGTACAGAGTGGACTCTCCAGTCCAGCAGACAACAGCTTCACTCCTGAGTCCTGCAGGTCGTTGTTACTCAGGTCCAGGTGTCTCAGACTAAAGGACTGGGAGCTGAGGACTGAGGACAGAGCTTCACAGCTTCTCTTTGAGAGGTTACAGCCACTCAGTCTGAAGAGATGATCATAAGGAATTAAAGAAGAAAGGAAGTTATTTTCTCTCCTGTTGAAAAGACAGAAGTGTCTTTATATAATGATGAATAAATCAACTCTCTCTACACTTACACAGCTTTGTTAGAGACTTTGATCAGTGGCAGCAGCTTCAGAAGAGCCTCCTCTGAAGCAGAGTATTTCTTCAGGTCAAACACGTCCAGATCTTCTTCTGAGGACAGTAAGATGAAGACCAGAGCTGACCATTGAGCAGGAGACAGTGTATCTGTGGAGAGACGTCCTGATCTCAGGGACTGTTGGATCTCCTCCACTAGAGAACAATCATTCAGTTCATTCAGACAGTGGAACAGGTTGATGCTTTTCTCTGCAGAGGGAGTCTCTTCAATCTTCTTCTTGATGTACCGGACTGTTTCCTGATTGGTCTGTGAGCCACTTCCTGTCTGTGTCATCAGACCTCGTAGGAGAGTCTGATTGGTCTGAAGTGAAAGACCCAGGAGGAAGCGGAGGAACAAGTCCAGGTGTCCGTTTGGACTCTGTAAGGCCTCGTCCACAGCTCTCTGGTAGAAGCTTGTCTCTGCAGATTTATCTTGTCTTGGTTCAGACTTCTTGGAGGTTGATTGTTCTTCTGACATCAGATTGAGTCCAGACTTGATGAAGGTCAGCTGGACATGAAGAGCAGCCAGAAACTCCTGAACACTCAGATGGACGAAGCAGAACACCTTGTCCTGGTACAGGCCTCTCTCCTCTTTAAAGATCTGTGTGAACACTCCTGAGTACACTGAGGCTGCTCTGATATCGATGCCACACTCT
>NW_019525527.1:15527-16011 GCF_002814215.2 Seriola lalandi dorsalis | reverse complement strand
AATGTGCATGTTGAATAAAAACTGATGAAAAATATCTTCAATCTTTAAATAAACACAACAACTGACTTTTAGTAAGAAATGTCTTTCTGACTGTTTTAAATTCTGACCTTCCATCAACAGATTGTCTGAATTCACTCTTCATGGACACATAGCTGGATGCAGGTCCAGGTCCAGGTCCAGGTCCAGGTCTATGTCTACATCCAGGTCCAGGTCCAGGTCCAGGTCCAGGTCCAGCAGAGTGTGGTGTGTCTCTAACACACACAAAGCTTTGAGTGTGAATAATGATGGAGCAGTGATGTGAGTCATGGACAGTTAGAGATCCTCATCTCACCTCTGAGCTCTGGTCTTTCTCTCATGTTCCCCACACAGAGTGGTTTTAGAGGGAGGGGCTCCCTCCTCTCTGTCCTCACACTGATCCATGCTGCTGAGTTCACATCCACATCAGCTCACACACACTTTCTACCTTCATGTGGAGAGAAACACA
>NW_019525527.1:14330-15315 GCF_002814215.2 Seriola lalandi dorsalis | reverse complement strand
GGAAATGTGAACTGTATGTCCTGGTTGGCTTTGTCTTCAGCCCAGTCCAGAGTGAACTTCTGTGTTAAGACTGTTTTCCCGATGCCAGCCACTCCCAGTGTCATCACTGTTCTGATTGGTCCGTCTCTTCCAGGTGAGGCTTTAAAGATGTCTTCTTGACTGATGGTTGTTTCTGGTCCGACTGGTTTCCTGGATGCTGTTTCAATCTGTCTGACCTCATGTTCATCATTGACCTCTCCAGTCCCTCCCTCTGTGATGTAGAGCTCTGTGTAGATCTGCTTCAGAAGGGTTGGGTTTCCTGCTTTAGCGATCCCCTCAAACAAACACTGGAACTTCCTCTTCAGGTTAGATTTGAGTTCACGTCGAAAAACTGCAGCAAAATGTCCTGAATGAACAAACAAGAAACAAGATCAATGAGAAAATACAACATTTAATTCCCCTAAAGAATGACTCTATGACCATATTTCCCTCCATGTGTTGATGTTAGTAAATGTCTCATTTCTCCATCATGTTGAATCTCTCTCCTCTTACTGCTCTGCAGACAGTCAGCCAGCTCCTCCTGCTTCATTCTCCTCAGGAAGTTCACTGTGATCTTCACAAATGCCTCTCTGCTGCTCCTCTGCTCTTCATCCTCACCGTCCAACAGCTCCTCATCCTCCCTCTGACTCCCTGAGCATTCTGGGTAATCTGGACTCAGAAGCTTGTGTATCTTCTTCAGTTCGTTCTTCACAAAAGTGACCATGTTCTCCTCCAGCAGCTGGAACAGAAAACTATATGAATGACAGCATCAAACATCAGATCCATGTTGGACAGACTGACAGTCCACTGGTGTGAAAGTGCAGCATGGAGATTATTGTGAACACAACAGATGGAACAGTAGTTGTTGTACATGTACAGACCATAAATATGGAGTCCAGCTGTGTTTGATGCTGCTGGGCAGACTGAGACCTGGGAACCTCTGAGCTCTCCTGGTCCACTCTGTGGA
>NW_019525527.1:11574-14289 GCF_002814215.2 Seriola lalandi dorsalis | reverse complement strand
CTAAATGGCGACACCTGCCGGCAAGAGCGAGGAACAACACCTGTTCCTGCAGCACCAGAAGGGGAGAACAAGGATGGATGGATGTGAATAACTGTAATTTCAATTAATCATTGTTAAATAAAATAATTGTAAGAACTAAAGCTGCAGCAATTAGTCAATTTATCAGTTAGAAGATGGAGAGAAAATGAATCAGCAACGATTTTTATAATCAAATAGTTTTTAAATTAATATAATTTGTTAAATTAGTTATTTTTAATGAGAATCTTTGGATTTTAGACTGTTGGTCAAACAAATCCGTTTGTAACTGCTTGAACCACTGAAAGACAGTTTTACTTCACTTTGGTTGTTTGAATTTAAACTTCACCTGAGGATCAAAACCATGATTGTAAAACACCTGAAAAGTCAGTTAACACTGTGAGACATCATTTCTAAAAGCTTGTCATTCTTTCCTCTGAGTGTTGGACTTTCTGACGTGATCAGGATCACGCAGGTTAATGTAGACCTCTTCTTTTAGGACCTTTCAGTCATTTCTCTGAATGTAAACCTTCAACACTGAGAGCCTCAACAACAGGCCTTTCAGAATAAAATCAGAGCGGAAAAGATGATGCAGATGATGAGAAAGCTTGTGGATCGCAATTCTACCCAAAAAGATGATCATATGATCTTTGTACCACCTCTGTCTGTGACTGTGGGCCACAGCGCCACATGTGAACAGTAACACATTAAATTCCAGTTGCATTTTTATCAATATCTTAAATTAGCCTTTGATTATGTTCTGGCCGCCATCTAATGGAGTAGAAGAAAGTTGACCTGAGGCTAAACTGACTTGCCGATCCTGATTTTACCTGATTAAAAGTCCACAAGTACTATGAGTAACATGTAGTGAAAGTATCAAAGTAAAAGTACTCATCATGCAGAGTAACTGCCAGGAAAATCAGGTGCATGTTAAAGATCAGCAGGGCAGCACGGTGGTGCAGTGGCCTTTCTGTGCAGCATCAGCATGTTGTGCGTGGGTTTCCTCCAGGTGCTCCGGCTTCCTCCCACAGTCCAAAGACATGCGTTTTAGATAATTGGCCTTTTCTAAAAGCTTGTCAGTCTTTCCTCTGGGTGTTGGACTCTCTGACATGTTAATTATCAAACACAGAACCTCTAAATGTCTCAGGTTGAGAGATTTTGAGTTCTTAACTTTGAGTGTTGGACTTAAAACTTCAATGAGTCACTGAGGATTAAAACCCATGACTTCTAACCTTTAGACAAGTTTCAACAGCTTGAGAGACTGGGACAGAAACAAAAACCAGTTCTTCTCTTGGAGACTTCCAGTCTTTCCTCTGGACTTTGGCTTTCAACATTAAATCTCTGTCTCAGGATTGAACCAACAACCTCAAAACTTCCAGGGAGTCATAGACCACCTTTGAAGTTCGCCGTTTCAAATTGCACATGAAGCAGGTTAATGTAGACCTCTTCTTTTAGGACTTTTCAGTCTTTTCTCTGAATGTAAACCTTCAAGACTGAGAGCCTCAACAACATTTTCATTGACTGTCTTTGTCTTTTCTCAGACTTTTCAAACAAACTGAGTGTTTTAGTTTGAACTGAATCAACTCAGTCGTCCTCAGATTCAGACAAAACACAAAGATTATCAGTGATGCTTTTATTGTGAAAAGACAAGAAGGTAGATAGATAGATAGATAGATAGATAATTCATAAAAAACGTAACTGATTTATTAATACATGAATCTGAAAACTTGTGTGTGACTGAAAGAGACAGACATCTAGAGACTGAACTATCTGTTCAACAGTGAGAACGTTTTTCTCTCTGCTACATTCAACACAGAGACACTGAGGAACCAGGACTAAACCAGAACCTAAACCCAAACCCAGGATGCAGAGATTCAGTGAAGGTGGTGTTGAAGGTGTGGAGGTGGATCAGTTTGTTAGAGGAGACTCTGTAGAAGGACAGAGAGCCAGCAGGACAGTCCAAATACACTGCTACTCTGTCAGAGACGGAGGAGGAGGAGGAGGAGGAGGAGGAGGAGGAGGAGAAGATGGATGTTTTTCTGTCATTGTGACAGACAGAGTAACCACCATCAGAGCAGAACAGACTCCAGGACTGATTGTTCCTTCCAAACTCACAGTCTTTACTGTTTCCTTTCCTTCTGATTCCTCTGTAACTCACTGATATTTCAACCCATCTTCTGCACTCGACCTCCCAGTAACAGCGACCAGTCAGACCAGTTGAACACAGCAGCTGAGGCCACCAGTCAAATCTGTCTGGATGATCAGGATATGACTGATCCTCCTCCACACGTGTCACCTTCATGTTGTTGTCAGACAGTTTGATCTGTCTGTTCACTGTGTTTGTGTCGATTGTGAGTTCACAGGAATCTGATGGAGAGAACAAGACACAGCTGCAGTTATTGATCATCTGATCAGTTATTGACAGTTTGATGATGAAGACTCCTGACATCAGTGATGTAACAGTTTGAAGATGGTTGAATGTGTTGCTTTGTTTTCATCAATCACATTAAAAACACACTTACACTTCCTCAGACCTGGTGTCAACCATCGGACTCCACCAGGCTCCGCCCTGAAAGGAGGAGGAGGGTCAGACCAGCACGTTCTCTGTCAGCATGCACACATGGACCTTACATGGCTCTCATACACAGACTGTTTGATTACTGTGTTCAGATGGAGGCTTGTGTGTATGGATGTACATTG
>NW_019525527.1:10537-11524 GCF_002814215.2 Seriola lalandi dorsalis | reverse complement strand
CAATTAGTCAATTTATCAGTTAGAAGATGGACAGAAAATGAATCAGCAACGATTTTTGTAATCAAATAGTTTTTAATTTAATTTAATTTATTAATTTAGTTATTTTTAATGAGAAACTTTGGATTTTAGACTCTTGGTCAAACAAATCCGTTTGGGTGTTGGACTTCACACTTCACCTGAGGATCAAAACCATGACTGTAAAACACCTGAAAAGTCCTCTAACACTGTGAGACATTAGGTCAGAGACACTGGAGACATCATTTCTAAAAGCTTGTCATTCTTTCCTCTGAGTGTTGGACTCTCTGACATGCTAATTATCAAACACAAGAGAGAGAGAGATTCTGAGTTTTCAACTTTTAGTGTTGGACTTCAAACTTCATTGAGTCACTGAGGATTAAAACCCATGACCTCTAACCTTTAGACAAGTCTTCAACAGCTTGAGAGACTGGGACAGAAACAAAAACCAGTTCTTCTCTTGGAGACTTCCAGTCTCTCCTCTGGACATTGGCTTTTAACATTAAATCTCTGTCTCAGGATTGAACCAACAACCTCTAAACTTCCAGTGAGTCATAGACCACCTCGAGCCTCTTGGACAAAGACAGAAGTTGGTTGTCTATCATAGTTTTGAGGAAAAGGTTTTTTGTCTTCAGAAAAGTCAACAAAACACAATTTTTTTTTGTGTGAACTGTTTTTATTAAGTTTCAATGTTTTTGCAGAACATAAAACAAGAACACCTTCAGGTCAATAGTTCATAATTGACATAAATTGACACAGACAGAGATGTAAGGACAATCTAGAAGTAAAGTAGAATTAATTGTACACACAAGGGGGCACAATAACATAATACATGGTTAACCAGCTGAATAAATAATAAAAGCTTCGTAGGATTCCCAAACCCTTTATTCATCAAAAATGTTACTGATTTATTAATACATGAATCTAAAAACTAGTGTGTGAGTGAAAGAGACAGACATGTAGAGACTGAAC
>NW_019525527.1:10197-10517 GCF_002814215.2 Seriola lalandi dorsalis | reverse complement strand
TTCTCCACGTCAACACACCAACAAACAAACAAACAGCAGCTCGTCTGTGATGAAGAGCAAATGTCAGAGACTGAAATCAATCAAAGGTCCACTTACTCAGATTCTTCACTCTCTCTGGGGTCTGGACCAGGTCTGTGAAGAAAACCATGAGCTGAAATCCTCTGCTTGTTGTCCTTCACCAGTCCTCTGTGTGTGCAGGCTGCTGTCAGAGTGAAACACTTATGAACCAGTCTGAACCTGCAGCTCGGCTCAAAGATCAGCTGCTGCACCTTTATATGACTTTATTATCTTTAATATTTAACCTGCAGCAGCTTCCTGCT
>NW_019525527.1:6265-7197 GCF_002814215.2 Seriola lalandi dorsalis | reverse complement strand
GCTCAGACAGCAGGAGAGCAGCAGCTCATCTCCTCCACAGGATGATTCAGGCGGGAAAAGCTGCCTCCAGTCATCAGTAAGTGGAGCTACACAGTAATAACGACTCTGTGTTCATCAACTAACTCTGCTTCTCCTGAAAACATCGACTCAACATGGCGGACATGTCTGGACTTTACAGTTACAGCTCTGACTCATTATAACTTTAATGTTTCAGCGTTTCTGGACAAATCTTTACAAACTTCACTCTGACACTTTCTCTGATCACTGTGAAGCTGCAAAGCTCCTGTTGCAGACAGAGTCAGTGTGTCAGTCGTAGCTGATGTATAACTGTGTTTTACAGGCTTTTAATATGATGATTTCTATGTTTAGTGCTTATTTCTTCTATTTCAATACGTGTGAAAATATAATATAAAAATATGCTTCATGTAAATGTCACCTTGTTTTTTAATGAGGTAAAATGTAGTTAAAAATATAAAATAAATAAATGTAAATGAAAAGTTGCACTGAAGGCAACAGTGAGACTCCTGTTAACCCTTCACATCCACCATCAATCCATCCTCCAGGATCCCTGTAGACTGACAGAGCCACCAGGGGGCGCTCACTGGTTTCTGTTAGAGACTATTCATTCAGATCACTCTGTGTGTAACCATGGTAACCACAGTCATTGCCCCAATTAAACATGAATCATGATCCTTCATAAAACAACTTGTTATCAGATCAAAGTCCAGCATCTAGATCAGGATCTGATATCAGGACTCTGGTTCAGAGTTTTATTATGAGTCTGTTCAACGTTCAAATAAAAACAGTCACAATAAAAAACAAACGAGCTTCAAGGATCAAACTGAATCAGTTCTAATGTGAAGTGTAGAGTGTGACACACACACACACACACACACACACACACACACACACACACACACACACACACACAC
>NW_019525527.1:5790-6215 GCF_002814215.2 Seriola lalandi dorsalis | reverse complement strand
CAGGAGAGTCTGGTCTCTGCTGCTGGATCCTGAAACAAAAACAGAACTGATAAATGTGCATGTTGAATAAAAACTGATGAAAAATATCTTCAATTGCTTCTTGAACACAACAACTGAATTTAAATGAGAAATGTCTTTCTGACTGTTTTAAATTCTGACCTTCCATCAACAGATTGTCTGAAATTAACAGAAAACTCCATGGACTGGTCACTCTTCATGGACACACAGCTGGATCCAGGTTCTTCCAGTTTCCTCCTGAAAGACACAGGATTTAATCTGAAGTGCTTCCAGAACACAGTCCAACAGTCTATTGTGGATACGGTTAAGAAACCAGGATAAGTGTGTTTTTTCGCCACTGAACAGAAAAACCTGTTGAACATGCAGTTCAGTGGATCAATGTGAAAACAACATGAAAACAGAGTCAT
>NW_019525527.1:5131-5770 GCF_002814215.2 Seriola lalandi dorsalis | reverse complement strand
AGTAAGATGAAGACCAGAGCTGACCATTGAGCAGGAGACAGTTTATCTGTGGAGAGACGTCCTGATCTCAGGGACTGTTGGATCTCCTCCACTAGAGAACGATCATTCAGTTCATTCAGACAGTGGAACAGGTTGATGCTTTTCTCTGCAGAGGGAGTCTCTTCAATCTTTCTCTTGATGTACTGGACTGTTTCCTGATTGGTCTGGGAGTCACTTCCTGTCTGTGACATCAGACTTCGTAGGAGAGTCTGATTGGTCTGCAGTGAAAGACCCAGGAGGAAGCGGAGGAACAAGTCCAGGTGTCCATTTGGACTCTGTAAGGCCTCGTCCACAGCTCTCTGGTAGAAGAGTGTTGGTTGAGGTTTGCTTCTAAACAGAAACAACACAAACCACCACCAGGTTGATTGTTCTTCTGACATCAGATTGAGTCCAGACTTGAAGAAGGTCAGATGGACATGAAGAGCAGCCAGAAACTCCTGAACACTCAGATGGACGAAGCAGAACACCTTGTCCTGGTACAGGCCTCTCTCCTCTTTAAAGATCTGTGTGAACACTCCTGAGTACAATGAGGCTGCTCTGATATCGATGCCACACTCTGTCAGGTCTGATTCATAGAAGATCAGGTTTCCTTTCTGCAGC
>NW_019525527.1:4305-5081 GCF_002814215.2 Seriola lalandi dorsalis | reverse complement strand
TTTCACCACTGAACAGAAAACCTGTTGAACATGCAGTTCAGTGGCTCAATGTGAAAACAACATGAAAACAGAGTCATGAGAAATGGTTCATGCACATGTAGCTGACAGCTGATCAGAGGAGATGAAGGTTCAGAGAGAAGGACGTCTCATTTCTCTAAAATCATGTCTCCTCGTCTCCTTGTCTCCTCTCTCCTCACATCTTTTCCTTCATCATCTCTCATGTCTTCAGTAGGAGGGACGAAGACGCAGGGAAGAGATGCGAGAGGGAAACAAGGATTTAAGGGAGTTTAAGTTTGATACTCAGTCGTCTGACAACAGGAACAGAGGGTTCAACAGTCAGACTGTGTGTGGAGGAAATGTCAAATTGAGTTCTGCAGTTAAAGACTGGTTATACTGCACAGCTTTCAGATATGAGAATATAAACAAGAAGAAAAACGGTGCTGCAAATAAACCCATTAATAAACCTCTGGATACACAGCTATTTAAACTACAGCAATATTATCATGTGAGTTACAGCCCACCTCTTTGCAACAGGTCCAGGTCCAGGTCCAGGTCCAGGTCCAGGTCCAGGTCCAGGTCCAGCAGAGTGTGGTGTGTTTCTAACCCTAACACACACAGAGCTTTGAGTGTGAATAATGATGGAGCAGTGATGTGAGTCATGGACAGTTAGAGATCCTCATCTCACCTCTGAGCTCTGGTCTTTCTCTCATGTTCCCCACACAGAGTGGTTTTAGAGGGAGGGGCTCCCTCCTCTCTGTCCTCACACTGATCCATGC
>NW_019525527.1:3076-4255 GCF_002814215.2 Seriola lalandi dorsalis | reverse complement strand
ACAGGAAACAGTATTCTGTTGTGTCTGACTTTACGCTGGTGGAGATGACGTCTTCTACCCACATATAAAGGTATTTTGTTTTCTGACAGGTGAGGACAGGAAATAAACAGCAGCTGTTGATCATATTGTTTGATTCCAGTAAATCAATGATCCAACAACATGGATGTTAATCCTTCAATACAAGAGTTCTTTAACCTCTAACCCTGATGAACTAAAACTGAACAAACACAAACATTATACAGCAGGAAACACGCAGTGAAGTCACTAAAGACAAAGTGAATGTATCAAACAAAGCAAACTTACACTTGGTTCAAACAGAGTTGAAGAAGAAGAGTCTCCATTTGACGCCTGCAGAGAAAAGAGTGAGACAGGTGAGCTGTTTCCTGGAATCAGCCACGGCTCCACCTGTGATGGAGGAGGGATCAGGAGCAGATCATGCAAATCACCGTCCATATTCTTCCACTTCTGTCCTTCCCTCTTTGATTTTATCTGACTGTGGTTTCTCTATCATTTCCCTGCACCTCAGTGAGGAATCCAGAAAGACCTGATTAACAACCTTTCCTCCCGTCTCTAAATAAAACAGACACAGTCTCATTCCTGAGGTCAGATCTGATAGTTTCTCTGACTAACACCAACATATAGGTCTGTTTAACAACCAATGAGATGACAGATACTAAAGGAAACTTGAAAACAGCAGAGTTCTCCATGAGGTTCTGCAGCTTCTGGTGCTGGAAAGAAAAAACTGATGACATGATGTCACATGACAAGACTTAAATCTTGTTAATAGAGTCGTACTAATGACGGATGTTAACCACACTGATACCAACAGTGATGTCTTCACTCAGAGAAACTACCATGATCACTGCCCCCCGGTGGTTACTGTCAGTAACTACAACTCTCCACATACAGCACTGACAACAGGACTGATACTCACACTCACATTATTCCATATTTCTGCATTATTTTAGCTCTAATGTTCATCAGTCTGATAACGACCCTCTGTATGTGAACACAGATATTATTAAACTGCTATAAACACTCATGTGAACATGTTTGTAAACTGGCTGATAGAGTATTTACTGCCCTCCTGTGGTCACACTGAGTCACTACAACACTACATTACACTGACAGGATTCACACTTATTAGGACATACACAATAAAGAGTGACAATCATAGAC
>NW_019525527.1:2616-3056 GCF_002814215.2 Seriola lalandi dorsalis | reverse complement strand
TTTAGAGAAATCCTCTTACTGCTCTGCAGACAGTCAGCCAGCTCCTCCTGCTTCATTCTCCTCAGGAAGTTCACTGTGATCTTCACAAACGCCTCTCTGCTGCTCCTCTGCTCTTCATCCTCACCGTCCAACACCTCCTCATCCTCCCTCTGACTCCCTGAGCATTCTGGGTAATCTGGACACAGAAGCTTTTGCATCTTCTTCAGCTCGTTCTTGACAAAAGCGACCGTGTTCTCTTCCAGCAGCTGGAACAGAAAACTATATGAATGACAGCATCAAACATCAGATCCATGTTGGACAGACTGACAGTCCACTGGTCTGAAAGTGCAGCATGGAGATTATTGTGAACACAACAGATGGAACAGTAGTTGTTGTACATGTACAGACCATAAATATGGAGTCCAGCTGTGTTTGATGCTGCTGGGCAGACTGAGACCTGG
>NW_019525527.1:1807-2566 GCF_002814215.2 Seriola lalandi dorsalis | reverse complement strand
TGGCACTAAACACAGAGTACAGCAGAGGATGATGGGAACGTCATCAGATGAACCGACAAGTCAAACTGATGGTGGTTCATCAGTTCATCCTCAGGGGAACATGAACGTCTGATACTTTTTATTATTAATGGATGAAACTACTGTCAAGGAGTAATAGTATAATAGTAATAATCACCGTGAGATCAATATTGATCAAAATAATCTTGATTATGATTTCTGCCCAAACTGTTGGTGTGACTGTCTCTAGTTTAAATCAGCTGTGATCAGCTGTGATACTCTATGGATTCTCTGTGAAGTCCCTCGTTAGTGTCTTTGTCCTTTTGATTCCAACTGGATTTATAGATTTTATCCATAAAGAACAGCTGACGTGTTGATTCAGGGAGATTTGACTCAGTTGTGACTCTGAGATGGAGAAACCTGAGGTCACAGTACACCTGAACTGATCTTCATCTTCTCCTCCCTCCTCATCCTCCTCTTTCTCCTCCTCTCTCTTTTCTCTCCTCATCCTCCTCTTTCTCCTCATCCTCCTCTTTCTCCTCCTCTCTCTTTTCTCTCCTCATCCTCCTCTTTCTCCTCCTCTCTCCTCTTTCTCCTCATCCTCCTCTCTCTTTTCTCTCCTCATCCTCCTCTTTCTCCTCATCCTCCTCGCCAACAAATGAGCCGCTGTCTGTCCTTCAGCAGCGGACGAGTTAGATAATAAGACACAGCGCGAGAGAGAGAGAAAGGAGGAGGGAGAGAGAGAGAGAGAGAGAGAGAGAG
>NW_019525527.1:0-922 GCF_002814215.2 Seriola lalandi dorsalis | reverse complement strand
ACACACACACACACACACACACACACACACACACACACACACACACGTCCCTCTGGGCGTGTCGCAGTAACGCAGCTTCTCGTTTCACCTCTAATCGTCAAACTGCAGCGTTTATTGTTTTTTCGAGCGTGACATCATTATTAGCTGGGATTCTTAGCCACGCCCCCCGTCAATCAAACGATGCATTCAAGTCGGATTGCGTTTTGTGTGTATTTTGGAACTGATGAACTGTCAAACTTTCATTATAACGTTTGGAAAAATTAAATATTCGAAGTGTAATTTTTGGTTTCCAGTCCGGTGATCCACGGTTCTGAAAACGCTCCGTCACCACGTCGTCGTCACGTCCTGCAGCCGAGACGCTGTCGTTCCTGTTCAAATTCATTCCAGCTAATTATATGAGACGTTACTGACACCATCTAAAGACGTTCCTCCAGCAGGTTCTCAGGATGTTTCACTGGTCGATGAGGAGGTTCCAGAGGCTCATTGAAGACGTTCTACACGAGGTTCTAGTGGTTCTTTAAGAGGTTCTAAGGGTCTGTTGGAGGTTGTTGTGGACCTTTAGGGGTTTTAGGGTTAAATCACCTGTAGGAGACACACTGCATGCTCCTTTAATTTGTCCCACATCTGTATATCAGTATATATGGCCGATCAATAATCAATAGAAATGACAGCATCAGTATCACGGCTCTGTTGAATTTGTGGGTAATAAAATGTAAAAATGAAAAGCAGGAAGTTCTCTGAACCCGCCACGTGTGTGACGTCAGGGTCGGACGTGATTAGTTTCGTCTGAGTGAAGATGTGGAGACTGTGAACGCAGCTCTGAGCAGCGTTCAATAAACTGAGGAAGAAGAAGAGGAGGAGGCTGCTCACACGCTCCCTATGCATGACTGTGTGTGTGTGTGTGTGTGTGTGTGTGTGTGTG
>NW_019525526.1:1313730-1315270 GCF_002814215.2 Seriola lalandi dorsalis | reverse complement strand
TTACTATACTATGACTTTTTTATGCCTTATTATACAATGACTTTTTATGCCTTACTATACTATGACTTTTTTTTATGACTTTTCATGCCTTACTATATTATGAAATTTTTTATGACTTTTTATGCCTTACTATACTATGACTTTTTATGCCTTAATATATTATGACTTTTTAAGCCTTACTATACTGACTTTTTCATGACTTTTCATGCCTTACTATATTATGACTTTTTATGCCTCAGCATGCTATGACATTTTTTGCCTTATAATACTGTTATGACCTGGCCTAGGGGAAACCCTTGCACAACATGAATAGTGAGAGACTCCCCTCTTCCCAGCTCCCAAGAACCACCAGCCACGAGGAATTACAGCACATTAGGTTTTTTATTCAAGATTTCTTTAATTTCAGTTTGGGCTAACAGCAAAATAACAAACAGAAATAACCAAAACTAAGGAACCTAAACTTACCTACTCAAACAAAAGAAGAACAAAAAGACAAGCCACTAACCTAACTCCCAACCTTACAAAAACAGGAGAAAATTGGATTAAACAAAATTGCTACCCACCCCTACAGCACCCGGGCTGGCATTTCACATAAGCAAACTACATACAACATCAGAACATGTTGGCTGGCAGGTTGGTTGGAAGTGGAGAGGGATGAGCCCTCTGCAGAAGATGGAAGAAGCTGGCCTTAAGACTGCAAGCCTGGAGGCTGGAACCAATCAGCTCCCTGGAACAACCCACAAACTCACAGTCACAATCATTCAATCAGCCCCTGCACACCTGTATTCCAACACACACACACACACACACACACACCTCAGCAGGAACCCTAAAGAAAGATATCCACAACACAAGCACAACATTAAAGCACACAAAAATTACACATCAGAAACATGCTCCAAATGACCTCTGGGTCATAACAATACTATGACTTTTTCATGACTTTTTATGCCTTACTATACTGTAACTTTTTCATGACTTTTCATGCCTTACTATACTATGACCTTTTATACTTTACAATAGTATGACTTTTTTGACTTTTGATGCCTGACTTTACTATGACTTTTTAAACCTTAATGACTTTTTCATGACTTTTTAAACCTTAATATGACGCATTCATGACGTTTTATGCCTTACTATACTATGACTTTTTGTACTTTGGAATAGTATGACTTTTTTGACTTTTTATGCCTTACTTTACTATGACTTTTTCATGACTTTTTATGCCTTACTATATTATGACTTTCTTTGCCTTACTCTACTATGACTTTTTTATGACTTTTTAGGCCTTACTATGCTATGACTTTTTCATAACTTTTTATACCTTACTATATTATGACTTTTCATGCCTTAATACACTATGACTTGTTTATGACTTTTTATGCCTTACTATACTATGACTTTTTTATAACTTTTCACGCCTTATTAAACTATGACTTTTTTATGACTTTTTATGCCTTGCTATACTATGACTCTTTATGCCTTACTATACTATGACTTTTTCATGACTTTTTATGCCTTATTACACTATGACTTTTTT
>NW_019525526.1:1312874-1313710 GCF_002814215.2 Seriola lalandi dorsalis | reverse complement strand
TCCCAGGAACTTTAACTTGTGTTTGTCTTGTTTGTACCAGAGAATCTGATCATAATTTGTTATGCTGTGTGCACAGTTGATCTCACTGTCAACAGATTGACCAGTTCTCTTTGTGATGAACGGAGGTGTTTGGTCGACACGTTTGGTGTCAGAGGCTCCTGCTGTAAAAAGAACAGATTTTAAAGACTGAAATTATGAATTCTGCATCGTCTTGTATATTTGTGTATTTTTTTTTCTCACCTTTATCTCCTAGTAACTGAAGAACACAAAATACAAAGCCCATGAAGATCATGTTAAAGAAGTTAAGGTGTGAGACTCCACTATCAGCTTTCCTTTCAGTTCCTGTTGATCCAGCGCCTGCGGATGAGAGTGTGTCTCTATCACAGTATAATGAAAAGGGGAGGTGTCAGAGAGGCATAGCTTTAACATTATCAGCATGGAAGGGGGGTGGTGTTATCTTGATACTGTAGTCAGTGAAAGTGTAGGTTGTTGGCCTCCTGTCATTTGTTGAGGTTTGTTTCCCCCTGCTGGTGTGAAAAATACTGTCAAGGCACAACTCACATTATGGCTGATTGTCATTTCACTCCATTGCTGCAGTTTGTGGAAATGTCTCATGATAGTTGGATGATTCTCTTCTAGAGTGAAATATTTTTGACCATTATTTGTGATATTTAATGAAATAATAAGACGAGAAACACATAAAGAGAAGTGTACATTATTGATATGATTATTGATATGCTTTATTTAGTCCAATAAAGGACGAGCCTTTTCAATAATTCCAATTAAATGAGTTGATACTGTAGGTTAACTGTTCTCCATCAGCTCATAATGGTTAT
>NW_019525526.1:1311400-1311831 GCF_002814215.2 Seriola lalandi dorsalis | reverse complement strand
TTAATGTGCAGTTCTGGTCTTTATTTGCACTTCCACCTATCTTGACATCCAGTCCTGGCTCTGGATATGCAATTGTAAGTTCCATGTATCCCAGGAGCTGTAGTTTTTTATTCATTGATTGCTTGTACCAGAAGATTTGATCATAGCTGTTGATACTGTGTGAACAGCTGATTTGGGCCTTTTTTCCAGGTTCCTTGTAAATGTGGACTGGACTCTGGTGGACTTTGTCACTGAGTGAGGAACCTGTAGAGAAATCGTCAACAAAAACCACACAACAATAAACATTTCATGGAACGTGATGAGGGTGAATCTTCATGAATGTAAAAGTAAACACCCAACAGGAGTTTTAGAAGATAACGTGTGAATACAAGATGAAAACCATTTTCTTACATTACCTGACACCAGTATGATATTAAAGGTTATGGAGAAGG
>NW_019525526.1:1310759-1311350 GCF_002814215.2 Seriola lalandi dorsalis | reverse complement strand
CACATGTGTCTGTATCACTGTGTTGACTCACAGCACAGAAATACAAGCCTTGATCTCCAGGCTCCAGATTCTCTACTGTGAATGTCCCGCTCTCAGCACCAGGTCTGGTGGCTGAGAATTTCTTTTTGTCGAAATCTCCAAAGTCGTTTTTAGATGTTGTTGTGAACACAATTAGTTCCATATTTTCTCCAGGCAGCTGTCTGTACCAGTACATCTGGGAGTAGGCAGCACCCTTGGTGTGGTTGCAGTGTATTGTTGCATTGTCACCCTTGTCTTTCCACAGTATGGGGGTCTGGTTAACATCATTGCCATCAGTAGTACCTGTGTATTTAAGCAGTTTAAGTTACTAACTGTAAACCTAAACAAACAACAACAAACTTGTAATATTTAATATACTAATTTCTTATGAATTACCTGAAGTCCACAGCAAAAAGACTGACAATATGAGGAGGTCTTGTTTGATGATGATGATGTCCATGTTCTGTGAGACAGAAGCCGCCTGAGTCTCTTAGTTACAGAGACATGAGGAGTTGAAGGTGGGAGTGTCACTGTATTCAAATGATCTGTATGTACATGGTTGTATAGGTGGTG
>NW_019525526.1:1309118-1310709 GCF_002814215.2 Seriola lalandi dorsalis | reverse complement strand
CTCTGGTGGACTTTGTCACTGAGTGAGGAACCTGTAGAGAAATCGTCAACAAAAACCACACAACAATAAACATGTCATGGAACGTGATGAGGGTGAATCTTCATGAATGTAAAAGTAAACACCCAGCAGGAGTTTTAGAAGATAATGTGTGAATACAAGATGAAAACCATTTTCTTACATTACCTGACACCAGTATGATATTAAAGGTTATGGAGAAGGCGGTGATCATCTTGTTGTGTTTCATGACTGACTTTAAGAACATTGCTGTTATTGATACTGTGTTTTCATCAATATATTTGGAGTTCTACTGAATACCCACAGCTCTGTTTCTTTATAACCCGTCCCATCAGGAAAACAAACATTATTTAAGTGGGTGGTGTCTTAATGCAACGTCCTCTTCATGGACTGCGACTATACCCTATGGCTGTACTGTACTGCCACCTTATGAACGGCAACAAAACAACACGGACCTGAAATGAACCCTGAAACACTTCTATGACAGTACAGTGGAGTATATTATATTTATTTGTTGCATGTCCAGCTCTGTCTGAATTCAGACAATCAGTTTGTTATTTTGAAGGTTTTACTTTTTTCCCTGAAAATACATGTTTAATGTACATGACGGTGTTTTGTTTACGGTGCTAAAACCATTTTATGAATGCTCCAATCAGTCTATAAAAAATATATACATACTGTATGCATAGATATGTAGAACATACTAACTTCTCAACGTAAAACAAGCACTTTTGTGTTTCTAATTCGGAAATAATTTAGAATATTATCAGATGAATTTTACCACTTCACTTAGAAACATTAAAAGAAAAAAAAAACCCAGTATTCATATCTTGTAATTTACAGCATGAGAAAGCATATGTAGCTTAGACATAGTGGCTTTCTAGTGTTGGCTTGTGTATTAAATCAAGATTGTCAAGCAAGATTTTTCTTTTGTAACTTGTTATATATAAAATGTGATGACATTTTGACATGCTGTTTGTTAGCTTGTGACAGATGCATTCTCAAATAATTATGTTAATACATTTTAGTTGATGCTTGAACATTCAATATTTGAGTATTGATCTTTTTTAAGGTTTTACAATATAATCTCTGCATACTTTTGGTAGTGCAATTAACCCTATCTTGGGCTGAAATCTCCTAAGTCGCGATTTTCTGCTGACTGTTGTGAACACTACTAGTTTCATAGTTTGTCCAGGCAGCTGTCTGTACCAGTACATCTGGGTGTAGCCATCACCCTTGGTTAGGCTGCATTCTGTTGTTGCGTTGTCACCCTCGGACGTCACTCCCACCAGTTAGACCTGTGTGTGACAGTAAACGTTCCCACAAGTTAACATTTTATCTTGCATACATGAGACTATTTTAAAACCTGTATCACCTTCTGATCGCTGAAAAAAAAGCCAATCTCACTACTTACTACTTTATCTTTTATCCAGAGCACAAATACCAACAAGCTGAGGAGACTATGTGTGTTAATGTCCATGTTCTAAAACTTAGTCTCATATATAATCGATCAGTGCAGTTACTGAGATATGAGGAGTTGCATGTAGGTGTGTTTCTGCAGTGTGTGACAACCTCT
>NW_019525526.1:1308193-1309098 GCF_002814215.2 Seriola lalandi dorsalis | reverse complement strand
ATGACTTTTTTATGACTTTTTAGGCCTTGCTATACTATGACTTTTTATGCCTTACTATACTATGACTTTTTCATGACTTTTTATGCCTTATTACACTATGACTTTTTTATGACTTTTTATGCCTTGCTACACTATGACTTTTTTATGACTTTTTATGCCTTGCTATACTATGACTTTTTATGCCTTACTATACTATGACTTTTTATGCCTTACTATACTATGACTTTTTCATAACTTTTTATGCCTTATTACATTATGACTTTTTTATGACTCTTTAGGCCTTGCTATACTATGACTTTTTATGCCTTACTATACTATGACTTTTTCATGAATTTTTATGCCTTACTATATTATGACTTTTTATGTCTTAGTATACTATGATTTCTAATGACTCTTTATGCCTTACTATACTATGACTTTTTTTTTACTTTTCATGCCTTACTATACTATGACTTTTTCATAACTTTTTATACCTTACTATATTATGACTTTTCATGCCTTATTACACTATGACTTGTTTATGACTTTTTATGCCTTACTATGCTATGACTTTTTTATGACTTTTTATGCCTTACTATACTATGACTTTTTTTGCCTTACTATACTATGACTTATTCATAACTTTTTATGGCTTACTATACTATGACTTTTTATGCCTTACTATACTATGACTTTTTATGCCTTACTATACTATGACTTTTTCATGACTTTTTATGCCTTATAACACTATGACTTTTTTATGACTTTTTATGCCTTACTATACTATGACTTTTTATGTCTTAGTATACTATGTCTTTTTTGACTTTTTATGCCTTACTATACTATGACTTTTTCATGACTTTTTATGCCTTATTACACTATGACTTTTTTATGACTTTTTATGCCTTGCTATACTATGACTTTTT
>NW_019525526.1:1307700-1308173 GCF_002814215.2 Seriola lalandi dorsalis | reverse complement strand
GGTAAAATCGCCTGAATCCTCAGTTGAGGGGAACATGCAATTCTACCCCCGGTTGTATAATGGCCTATGTCAAAAGTGTGACTCTTTTGTTGAGTTTTTTGTGTTTCCTGAAAAACCTGAAAAAATGACTTAGGCCATTATTTTAAGAGGGTGTCGATATGTAACAAAAAGAGGCAATTTATTACTTGGCCGGTAAAAAATTTACTTGGCCGGTAGATATTTTCATCTACCGGTCCCCTTGGCAGGTGAGCCAAAAAGTTAGTTTACAGCCCTGGACACAACCGTTGGGTATTTGTGCAGCTGTCTAAGTCACCTGTATCACTGTGTTGACTCACAGCACAAAAATACACCCCACTGTCTTCAGGCAGCAGCTTCTCCACAGTCAAAGATCCAGTCTCAGCATTGCTCTTCTGTGCTGGGAATCTGTCCTGATTGAAGCCTTTTTCATATTCATGAGCACTGTATGCAGTTGT
>NW_019525526.1:1275626-1307680 GCF_002814215.2 Seriola lalandi dorsalis | reverse complement strand
ACTTTTTATGCCTTATTACACTATGACTTTTTTATGACTTTTTATGCCTTGCTATACTATGACTTTTTATGCCTTACTATACTATGACTTTTTCATGACTTTTTATGCCTTACTATATTATGAATTTTTTTTGCCTTACTATACTATGACTTCTTTATGTCTTTTCATGCGTTATTATATTATAACATTTTTTATGACTTTTTATGCCTTACTATACTATGACTTTTTATGCCTTACTATACTATGACTTTTTCATGACTTTTTATGCCTTACTATACTATGACTTTTTATGCCTTACTATACTATGACTTTTTCATGACTTTTCATGCCTTATTATATTATGACTTTTTTATGACTTTTTATGCCTTGCTATACTATGACTTTTTATGCCTTCCTATACTATGACTTTTTTATACCTTACTATGCCTTACTTTTTATGACTTTTTTTTTGCCTTACTATACTATAACTTTTTATGCCTTCATATATTATGACTTTCATGACTTTTTATGCCTTACTACACAATGACTTTTTTTTGCCTTACTGTACTATGACTTTTTATGCCTTAATATATTATGACTTTTTATGCCTTACTATACTATGACTCTCTAATGACTTTTTTTTTCCTTAATATACTATGAATTTTCATGCCTTACTATACTATCACTTTCTAATGACTTTTTATGCCTTACTATACTATAACTTTCTAATGACTTTTTATGCCTTACTACACAATGATTTTCTTTTGCCCTACTGTACTATGACTTTTTATGGCTTAATATATTATGACTTTTTATGCTTTACTATACTATGACTTTTTATGCCTTACTATACTATGACTTTTTTATGACTTTTTATGCCTTAGAATAATATGAATTTTTATGCCTTACTATATTATGACTTTTTTTGCCTTACAATACTATGACTTTTTCATGACTTTTTATGCCTTACTACACAATGACCTTTTTTTGCCTTACTGTACTATGACTTTTTATGCCTTAATATATTGTGCTTTTTATGTCTTACTATACTATGACTTTTTATGCCTTACTATACTATGACTTCATAATGACTTTTTTTGCCTAACTATACTATAACTTTCTTTATGACTTTTTATGCCTTACTATGCTATGATTTGTTATGCCTTATTATACTATGACTTTTTTATGACTTTGTATGCCTTTCTATACTATGACTTTTCAACCTTAATATACTATGACTTTTTACGACTTTATACCTTACAATACTATGACTTTTTATGACTTTTTTTGCCTTACTATACTATGATCTTTTACGACTTTTTATACCTTACTATACTATGACTTTCTAATTACTTTTTTTGCCTTACTATACTATAACTTTTTTAGGACTTTTTATGCCTTACTATGCTATGACTTTTTATGCCTTATTATATTATAACTTTTTTACGACTTTTTATGCCTTACTATGCTATGACTTTTTTTGCATTACAGTACTATGACTTTTTCATGACTTTTTATGCCTTACTATCGGCCTACTATGACTTTTTTGACTTTTTATGCATTACTATAATGTGACTTTTTATGTCTTATTATACTATGACTTTTTCATGACTATTTTTGCCTTACCATACTATTATGTTTTTATGCCGTAGTATACTCTGTCCCTATTTGCAGAGTAATATTACCATATGTGTCACCTATTAGAGGATATATTATTAAGAGATATATGCATCCACTGGATACATGAAGATACAAGTTCATAACTTATATGAAATACTCATAGTAAAATGCAACTTTACCAAAACATTTATCAAAAAAATGTTTATCAAAAAACATGTTTGTATATGATTTTCTCAATAATTACTTTTTAAATTTAAAAAATGTCTATCTTTTATAAAACAAGAAAAAAATTAATAATCTTTTTTGTTACAAAATTTAGATTGTTCTTACCACATCAATCATCTCATCACCCAGGTTAGGAAACCCGCACCAAACTAACTGTATAAAGTAGTTAAGGCGAGCTCCACCTTAACCAGCTACAACACTAAAATGCTACTTATGCATTTATTTTAAGTATAAAACATCTGATAATGTGATATAATAATGACATGCCCAATGTGACACTCAATAACTACATCATAAATGACAAAGAAAAGTAGAAAAACCTCACATTTAAGAAGCTCAACCAATTAATATTTTTGCTTGAAATATGACTAAAATGTTGAATCAATTAATAGTAATCCTTGCATCTGTACTGTGATAGGATTGAAATCTCCAGAACAGCTAGTTAATGGGCATCGTGTTGAGATTATTTTGTAAACTCTCAAAAAGAGTGAAGCTAGACATCTTTGTACCTAGAAAACTAATTACAGAGTCATGTTTGATTCAAATCTTGCAGACATATTACAGCCATTTTGTGCTATTAGTAACATCTTGGATGACATTTATAATTTCAGATGACACCTGTTTGTTTTTTTGAGCACATCAGCAGACAGGTTTTCTCTCCAAATATGGATTTACTGCAGATTATTTATGAGTGAAACCCTTCAACAAAACAAGTGAGGGAAATAACATCATCATAAGTCAAAATCTGACAGCTCCGTATAAAGGATGAAGTGGGGGCGGAGAGATCGGAAAAAACTCCTCTGAGAATTGTTTACTAATTGTACTAATGTGTCTAAAGCTGTCAACAAGACGTTAGAGAGAGAAAACCTGATGCAACAAGAAAACACAAATCAGCATTTCTGAGAATTACATTTCACCGTGTAACCTTTGTTCAGCAAATCTGAAAAACGACGGGGGAAATTTTATACAGACATTATTGCCCCTGACAGCTCTGCTGAAAAACCGCCCGAATCAAAGCTGAGGAGAGAAAATTATATTAGACTGTTTGGTGAAAGCAATAAAGACAAGATGACCTGGAAATGGGCAGACACATGTAAAAGTCTGCAAACAATCTCTGCGTACTCGGAATTAGACTCAGAGGATGAGGAGGAGGGGAGGATGGTTTCATGAACAGCATTACCATAATGTAAAGGAGGGGGGAGAAAAGTGAAAAAATAAGGCCTCATTATCAGCATACTGCTACAGCGCAGCAGCGTGCAGGCTGTCAAAACGATCAGGATGGATTTAGTCAAAGACTTGGAATCAAAGGGCAGCACCTAATCATCTGTTTACACCGTATAGGAGCTCCTGAGGCGAGGAGGGAGCGAAAACAGGGTCGGACAAGGTAGTGGAGAGAGAAAGAGAAGGAGAGGGCAAAAGGAAAGGTGGGCGATGGAGATAGAAGGAGCAAAAGGAGAGAAAGAGACAGAGGAGAGAGGAGGGAGGAATGGAGATAGAGGAAGGACCAGAAAAGATTAGGAGGGAAAAAGAATGGAGAGAGTTGGGGTGGGAAAGAGGAGGGAAATAAGGACTTAGAAAAGAGAAGGAAGAAGAGAAAGAGAGAAAGAAAAAGGGAAGAAAGAAGCAACAAAGAGAAAAAGGTGAAAAACAATATCGGGTGAGAGAAAAAGAGAAAGAGTTGAAAAATGACAAAAAGAGAGAAGTGGAGAATGAAACAGTAGAGGCATAGACAGAGCGAGTTGAAGAGATGATGAAAAGAAGAAGGAAAAGGAGACAGAGTGAAAAACAGTTAAGAGAGGGAAGGAAGGAAAGTAGAGAGAGGAGAAAGAATGATGGAGAATATGTGAGATGGAAGAAAGACATGGATAGGGTCACTAGAAGAGATGGAGTAATAATAAAGGAGAAACAAAAGGAAGGAGAGAGCAGAGGAGAGAGAGAAAAAGGATTGAAAGAAGAGAGTGGGTGAGATGAAAAAGGGAAGGGTTGGAGATATGATGAAGGAGATAAGAGAAAGGAGGAAGAAGGCTGAAGAAAGAGATAAAAGAAAGAGGGATGGATGGGGATAGATGAGGGGGGTCAGACAAGAGACAGGAGAAACTTTCGCGTGCCCATGCGAAAGTTTCATGTGCGCACGTGAAAGTTTCGCGGGCTCATGAGAAAGTAGGCTTATTTATGGGAGGCCATTTTAGGTGAAACACCATCAAAGTGTGCACATACCCATCAAACTAACCACATACACAATGAAAACTTCACAAACACACCAAAAACATGCTTAAACACACTGCGCATATTCACACCCCGCTGTCAGCGTGATATAGGCTGCTTGTGTGTGTTACTGTACTGACTTCTGGATACATATTCGCTCATTGCGCTGGCACGGAGCACCGTGCGCCCGGAAGTTGTTTCAGTGTAACCATGGATGTATTATAAGAGCGGCCATGAGATCTGGTGAACCAAAGAGCTTCATCAAAATACCGATAGCCTCTGAATGGCTGCCTGCCACTGCTCCCCTCCATGAAGTTTTTACTTACTCCAAGGAGCGGATGGTCCACTGTGACGATGTCTACAGGTGCACTTTCTCATGCGCACGCGAAAGTTTCAGGTGTGCACCAGAAACTCAAAGATTGTTTTTTTTCCTCACCCTCCCCTCCATGTCCCCTTAGGGGCTCCGTAGAGGGAGGAACGGGTGAATAAAGCAGAGAGGAAAAAGTTGTAGGAGGAAAGAGGGATGAGAGATGGAGCTAGAAAAGAAACTGGGAGACGGATGGAAGGAGAGAAGACAAGAAGAAAAGGGGAAGAAGAGAAAGATGGGAAACATGAGCAAGATGGAAAGTATGAAGACAAATATAAAAGGATGAGGTGAGTGGGAGAAGTTTGAGATTGGGAGAGGAGAAAGTAGCAGCCAATAACGAAGGAGGGAAGGAAAGAACGAAGAGAAAAAAGGTGCCAGACGGAGAGACAGAGAGAGAAAGAATAAGAGGAGAAGAGAAAGAGAAAAGAGAGAGAATGAGAGCTCACAGGCAAAAGAAAAAGATCAGGAGTGAAAGGAGGAGTAGAGAGTGGGAGAGAGAAACAAAAAGAGACATGAAGTGAGAAGAGAGAAGGAGGGAGGGAGGGAGAGATTAAAGGGGGAGAAAGAATGAAAGAGAGATGCAGGATGACTGGTGATGAATAATTGCTGGTGAGAACACAGCAGCTCAGCGACACTCAGCCTCTCCTGCCGCCGCTTAGCTGGAGGGCTCGGAAACATCAACAGCGGCATTAAAAATAGCAGCGATTATTTGAAAACAGGCCTGGGGAAAAATGTATTTACAAATAATAATACTCAACATTTGTTTCATCCTACTTGGAGCAGCAGACGGGTGTGTCGCAGCATCATAATCCGATGTGGGGAAAACTTTGTTTGTCTTTCACTTTTGACCCACAGTGAGACGTCATTAGTGACCGATTGACCCAATGATCACCATCAGGTCAAACTCTCCGCCTGACCAAAACCCTTTACCTCAAAAACGAATTGCTTGACTGAATGTACGACCAGCAGAGGATGTATACAAACAGTTTCAGTGACCCCCTGACCTTTAAGCTAGTCCCTTCTCTCTCAGACATTTTTTTCACTCCTACACAAAAGAAATATCAATGGGGATAATGCCAAGGAAATCTGAGCACATTCATGCTCCCCAGAGTAAGAACCTTCTTTAGGTCACATCTCGTTATGACACGTGATGAATTGTCAGTTGATACTGCCCAATAGTCAACCTCCTAAAATTTTCTAAGCATATGTTCTGGGAAGCATGAAACCATTAGATTTTGAACATAAGCTGCAATCAAGCACTAACAATTCTGTTAGACCATACTTGGGCACAGGGAGTGCGTTGAGCTAAATGCTAACATGCTCACAATGACATAACATGTTGTTTAGTGAGTATAATATTCACTATGATCACCGTCTTAGTTTAGCATCCAAACATCTGCTAATTAGCAGATGTGAACATAATTAACATAAACATAAAAAAAAAAGTATTGGTTAAATTAAAATGTTCTCCAGATAATATCACTAGATTAAAAGTTATTGCCAAACGTGTTAAAATTCATCCTGAGGCGACCATGAATGCCATATATACAAAATGTCATGGAAATCCATCTAATTGATATAGATATTTTACTCAGATCCAAAAATGTCGACCTCATGGTAGCACAAGATTAACAGTCAGAAGACCTTCAGGGTCATTAGGATACATCCTCTGTGGACCATGAATGTTTCTATTTAATGGCGATCCATTCATAGTTTATCAACATTTTTCAGTCTGGACCAAAGTGGTGAATCTCCTGTGGAGAAAGTACTATTAAAACACTAAAAAAAAAAAGCTCCCCAGAGGACGAACTTCATGAGATGTAATTCAGGTCATCTTCACCCTCAGCTCAAATGATCTAATTACCTGTGGGTCCCCAGAGGATGAAGCTTTGTGTTATGGTAAGCACCTTGACCTTTTACTGCAGCACAACTCTCAAACCAAACTTTCCATTTCTAAACAAAACACACCATAAAATTTCCCATGATGTCAAACTCGATGAAACCTTTTCAAGAAAAAAGAGATTGCCATGAAATTTTATGACATTTATGCTCCTCTGAGGATTTACGCATTTGATTTTAAAGGCTCCCTGAACTCCATCATATTGCAGCCTTTTGAGGCTGTTGCCAAGGCTTGTCTCTGCAGTTACACCATCAAAGAAAATCTTTTTAAATTTTAGTGTACTTTCTTGAAAAGATATCTTACAAGAAACTGTGCGTGTTCCGAAGGCACCACCCCTCTGGCACTCCAGGCACATTCAAACAAGCGCTACAGGAGAAGTTTAAAATGAAGTGAAAAAGTATTTATGAAGACAAACAGCGACGGCTGGATTTTCACATTTAATAATAGACAAAAATGTTCTGTCATTCTTTTATGTACATCAGTAATTACAAGTTCATTAAGCTATTATCCTCAAGTTTTACATGTAGTTTCATCAGCTTCTAGTAATGCTTGTTCATCTTTACACTGCTGTCTTACATACAAAATATGCTATGTACTGTAGTCACATTTTTAAAAGCCTTGGAGAGGTTTGCCATGAATGATTTTTTTAAAACCATCCAACAAATGTCATTCACAATACTTTCTCATTATTTACAAAAAAACAAGAGCAATTGCTAAATTATACATATTAACAAACTACTTCATCAGTATATATAATGCCGCTATACAAAGAGAGACGGAAAGAAAGAGAGAGGGTAAAGCCTGATTTACAGTGACCTTATCCCGATGCTTCAACCTGTGTATTAAAGCATTTTAAATATATTTATATATTAATGCTGCCAGTGTTTGACAAAAAATCTACTTGCATTGTGAATATTAGGAAGATTTCCAGTAACTAATCACACTGTATAAATATGTGTTTGCTGTACATTAGTATCAGTTAATACAGAGATTAAATAAGCTTAAATAAGGCCACTGTAAATGAACTGTTACCCGAGAGAGATTGAGGCCTGGAAAGCGGGGCGAGATAGAAGGGGTTGCTCATCTCTTTGAACCAAAATAAATGCGACAGGTATTTGACAGGTATGGTGGCACGGCGGCAGACTGTGCACGGGGTTCCTACACATTTCCCTTTGCAAACTTCCACACTCCCTCTCAGATATTTTGATCAGCTCGGGGGCCGCTTCACACTTGGGCAGGTGCAGATGGTGGAAAGAGGTAATCGTCTGGAAAATCTGAACTTTAGGACTCAGGAATCCTGCAATGCACCATCAACACAGTGCCACAGTAAACTTCATGTTTACCTGCAGGACTGGGCTTTGATGCTTTACAGCAAAAGGGAGAAAGTCCAAAGAGTTAACCTTAGTCGGTCCAGCTCTCTCTGGACAGAGGAAAGGTTGTATTGTGCTCATGAGTTTTGATTTGTCACTTTGTCTCATTTAGGAGGGAGGGGACACTATGCTCTAGTGCAGCTAGAATTTATGATTCGGGGAGAAAAAAAAGTGCATTTTTATATAAAAATTGTGTCATTTTAAACCCCTGCCACATCAACACAAGACTTTTCAGTTATGCTGTTTTTCCAAAAGGTCTGGGGACACACACACCAAGCCATCCCATGAGCCTCAGCCACCATTAAAGCCATGCTGGCACAGTGTTTTTCCACAACACCTCACGGCAGGTAAAAGCTATTGATCACATGGTCTGTTTTCACAAACTGCAGAAATGCCTTTCGCTTGCAGTTTCTTCTACTAGCCCTCCCTTCAATGTTTAAAACTGATCTGCTGACAAAATATGGCAGTCCAAACGTCTATGTCCTGTTTTATTCAAGAGAAGCTCTGCTAGCTCACTGACGAATGCGCTGCATTTCTTCTAGCTGTTTCACAATAAAAGCCTCCCACTGGTTTGCTGGTGGAAAACTCTGCAGCAGCAGCAGGAACTGTTTGGATGGCATCAGCAGTAACTTAAAGTTACCCTGCAGAGTTTCTGACCACTAGTATCACTTTGGATCAATATCTTTATGAGTGGGTCGACACACATTCCCCGTCAATGACTTTACACTAATCCACTGACCTGCAGGTGGCGGTAATGGGCAGAGAAACGCAGCAATGTGCTAACAAAGACATGTAAACAATGAAGGATTTCAAATGTATAAACAAAAAATAAAAGTTGCAAATATTTAAGGAGGAAGGAACTGGATTTAACACATTTTCTAGAAGTTAGGGACACACCACAATGAAGCCCGTCACGGGTTTGGCCACAGTCTGCCAGAGCTACCGAGCAGAACCAAACAGTGTGGTTAACCCCCGCCTGTGGAAAAACAGCATCAATGTGGCTGATTAGACCTCTTTTAAGGTTGTGTGGAGCTACACATGCTAGCCACCAAACTCCAACGCGGGCTCGCCACAAAACTAAATTTATCCAGTTACTGACGTTATATAAAGACCTAAAGTCCACAAGCAACCAGTCAGCAAACAGTCCAGTCCAGAATCCCAGAAAATATCTGCCATTGTGAATCAAAAACACGTTATGACATTGATCATTTTTAAGGAATTCAGAATTCAGGTCATATTATCCAGCTCTGCCACAGAAGTCTACATTAGTCCCGCCCCAACAGGTGCAACCAAACCAGCTGGGGAGTGCGGGAGATGTCAATCAAGCACGGTGTGTACACGCCCACACAGTCCTGAGAAGACGTCTAATCAGCCAAAAATAAATGAAAAGGCCTGAGTGGGAGGACCAGGCGTGAAAAGTCTTGGATAAATGTTGAAGCTGCAATATTTCTTCTAAACCCCCCTAATCACTTCCCATGCTTTGAGACTTTGCAGACCTGTGTAGGAACCCAGTGAGACTGCTGACAACAGATCTGGGTCAAATAGTATTTGCAGATAATAGAGTTTGTTTCTGATCACTCTGCTGATACTGCAGTTTGAAATGGGTGAGACTGGCCACACAGGACAACAAAGTAATATCCACAAAGTTTAGTCAGTCAATGTAAAGTGTGTTAAAATAATCATCCTACAGAGGTAAAAACAAACTTCTAGGATTTACTCACAGACGCTATCGGACCCAGGATCTGCCTGTCCGAGCCACCGAGCAGAGGATCGTAGTTTGAGAGGCTCGAGGCTGGAAACCTTACGTCTCCTTTTCTCAATGCATCTTCAACAAGAGAAACCTTTTCCTACATGGTCTGAGCCTGTGACCTTTCACTCAATGTGCTGTCTGTGATAACCACTCCCCCCCCCCCCCGGAGGGTTCCAGTTTACAGATTTACCTTGGCTGCACAGGTGATTTTTCATTTTACATTCATTTACAAAAGAAAAAAAAAACCCCACAAACAATCTTGATTCTTTGTGAGATTATTACTACAGTACTTTTTCGAATCAGCCGGAGAATTGATTCATATATGAAGAGATTCTTTGCAAAATGAATGAAAATCTGCTTTGTGGGAAATTAAATTAAATTTGCAACTGAAGACGAGAGCGGTCACAGATTCTGTCACTGAGTACTGATACTGAACAAAGTGATTTTTCTTAACAGTGAGCAGGTTTAGTGTGTGTGTGTGTGTGTGTTGTGGAATGAAACTGTTCATCTACAGAAAATCAAAATGTACGAGATGTCGGCTGATCTCAGAGCTGCTCTTGTTGAAGTATGCTGATGCTGCAGTGGACAGAGACGTGCACTTTCAGGCGTTTCGGTGTCAGGAGCACGTCGGCCCATTTGATGACGGGTCATGTGATGTTGCGGGGTTTACGTTTTATTGCCTCTCTCTCGTCTCCATCAGCTCAGGGTCACATTCTGGCTTCATATTGTAAAGTTTTGTTTTAAGGAAGTTACAACAAATTGATTTTTTTTGTAAAACAGGTTTGAAGCAGACGTGTTCTCATGGTCTCATGGCAGGAGTCAGTGACACTGATGCTATTTCTGCCAAGGAAGAAGAATATCGCAGCTTTCCTTGTGCCGCAGAGGCTTGTACATCCCAAAATGTTCCTGCTGTCGTCAGATGTTTCCCACCCAACGAGACTTTTGGAATTGAACAACAGCTTCAAAACGACGGTTGGTTACCTGCCAAACAGACTGATAGTGCAGGCAAACAAAGTCAAGAAAGTCCTGCACACCTGAGAAGAAGTGACGGGTGCGTAGGAGAGTGAGAGGCCGCGGTACAGATCGTAAAAAAATAAAAATAAAACTCCCACAGCCTCACAGAAACAGTATTTAATAAAAAATTGTTCATACAACTCTGAATGGCTTTTTTGTGGGAGTTTTTTTTTTTCTTTAATTTGCACTCAGACGGACCAGCTTACCAACCATATGCCAATTCTACCACATTCGGCTGACAGCTGACGGCGATTTTCTACCATCAAGTCTCTGCAGAAGTGACAGAATAAACATCAAAACCTGAACCAGCCAAAAAAACAGAAAGTTACTCTAGTGGAGGAAAAAAAAATAAAAAAGGATTGATCATAAAGAGTGCAAGTGAAGTGCTTTGATTCCTCAGTGCACATATGGACAGAGCTGACTCCTGAATGCGATGCTGGCGCTCGCTGAGTGGAGTTCTGAGCACATCCAGCTCTCTATAATTACAGAATGTCAACTTTGTTCATGCTTTCTGCTCTGACCTTTTTGCAGTGCTAAGAGTGTGCCCTTTAACCAGATGGTGAGCGGTTCTAGTATGCTGAACACATGTGAGAGCCTGGAACTAAATATGCCGAGCTCTTTAGGGCAGAATGCGAGTTATTAAATTGTTCTATTACTGTACTTCTCTGAAGGCGGGGAGTTAATAACTTTGTGAGGGGAGGGAGGAGATACGTCTTCCACAGCTCCTGCTTTCAAACACCTGCAAGTGTTGTAGTATGAAATTTATATCCGGCAAAGATGACCAATGCGGACTGATTCAAGCCCGCTGTGATGCTCGGTGCTGACGGAGAAAAGACTCTAAGGTAAGAAACACAGACCTGACACCCTGATGCCCTTATAAAACAGAAAATTACTCCTGACATTTCAAAGCAACAGCTCTGTTTTCAACTGGCAGCCTGAGGTTTTTTTTTTTCTTTTTGTGTCTCTTGTGTTTGCCCTGTGTTTTTCCATTCTGCTTTCCCTCATTTTCCCCAGTTGACAAAAAAGTAATGTTTCTTTATAAATGGACCAGTGATTTCAGATAAGGACTGTGGAAAGAGCAGGTAAAGCAGATATAAATGGAAGGGAAAAATAAAAAAAATAAAAAAACGACTGGCTTAGAGAAACCTCACACATGGAGCACAAAGAGGCAGTAAGCCCGAGAGAGGACGATAATTTCAAGAGGCAATTTTAGGAAAAAGCAATGGATGTTTTTCTTGTATTTTTTTTTTTTTTTTTAGGATGAATATCCATGAGATGTGGTCGATTCAAAAGTTCCATTTAACAAAGGAACAAAGGTGCAAATAAGGAAAAAGACACTGACATCTGCTTGTTCTGGTGATGTGTGTGCGCGCTTCATGTTGGGTTGTCGACCCGGTGCCATTCACGTGTTGGCATTAGCAGCTCCACTGTAGCCTCATCAATATGAACACAGACCCTGCTGCAGCTGTAGATTGCTCAGGGACACGGAGCGATTGCCATTGAATGGTGCTGGGGTTGGTATCAGGGAGGGGGACATGCGTTGCATTTTGGGGCACGGCAGCAGCAATTAGATGCTATGGATTTCCTAGGCAACGATCACAGAGGATGCTGAACCGTCACCCCGGCCCCCCCTCACGCAGATCGCCCTAATCACTTCCGTCAATCAGAGTCAGGCGATCTATAGGAAGCCTGTCTCACATGAGCCGGAGGCGCGGCGCTGCCAAAGGGACAATCGTTAAACGCCGGAGGGTTTTCTCACCACCGGCTGTTTTGCTGTGTGTGTGTGTGAGAGAGAGCCCTGCGAGCGCACCTGTGTGCAGAGACATTAGCTTTCATTGTGACTGGAGGAGTAATTAGCTGGAAAAGTTTCAATGGGCACTGGCTTACGATCCAGCCAGCCAGCCAGCGTGGATGAGAAGTTGCCGTGGTGTTGGTTTTGTACTCGGCCAAACTGCCAGAGAGGTTGGGAAGGAGGTTGGGTCCAGCAGCCAGATGGCCACAGAGAGAGAGAGAGAGAGAGAGAGAGAGAGAGAGAGAGAGAGAGAGAGAGAGAGAGAGAGAGAGAGAGACGGGCGGAGACAAAGCTCCAGACAGGCCACAAGACAGCGGTAGAAGAGACAGAGGCCGATTAGAAATGTCACATACTTCAGATGGGCTTTGGCTGCACGGCTGGCCTCCTACAGTGGATCCTCGTTAAAGGAAGACTGAACATGCTGTTCGCTTGCTCGGAGGCCAAACTGTACAGGACTCCGGTGACACCAGCCCTCAGTGCTGAGCTGTGAACTTGACAGCAGGCAACAATGGGCTACAAATGGGTCGAGGGCCTGGAAAGTAGGTTTTTTGGGAAGAGTGTGTGTGTGTGTGTGTGTGTGTGTGTGTGTGTGTGTGTGTGTGCATGTGCAGTTACACATGTCCAGTTTGTTCCTGCATTCAAAATAACACAATACAAAACAAAGAACAACAATAACTTAAGTAAAACAAGAACATAGAGGGTTGCAAAGTCTCTGGGTTTCCAAAAAACTACGAGACGAGGATCTCTTCTAGCAGCAAGCCGTGGCCGCCTCGACTCTAACGAGGCGGTGTCGACAAATGTAAAATGTTTTTTTTTTCGATGGGAAAGGGTGGAGGCAGCACCCGCTTTGTCCCTCCCTCCCTCCCCCTCCTCTGTGTCCAGTGTCTTTCATTCAGTTTGAAGGGACCAAAAGTTCCTGCGGGAGGAGAGAAGGGGGAGGGGGGGGCCCACTGAGGCTTCAGTGCACTGGACAACTCGGCCCCTCACCAAAATGTTCCAGTCCTGCGTCCCAGCATGCACCTCTCCCTGCCAGAGCGGAGCTGGCAGAAGTCTCTGAAGGAGGGGGCCGAGGCAGGGGGCTAAATGGGAGAGCGTCGGGCCGGGAATGGTGGAGGAGGATGGGGGGCGTGGTCAGATACAGGTGGATGGCTGTGCGGTGGGCTGCTGTTTGCGGTTCCTCAGGCCTCCGGACTTCTCCTTGTAGCCCACACACATCTGCTGAGAGACGTCCACCAGCGCGCTGGCCACTGCCAGACCTGCACACACACACACACACACACACACACACACACACACACACACACACACACACACACACAGAGTTAGTGAAGATGATACAGGTGTCACATATTTAAAACTTCTTAATTTTCCAATGAATCAAAACTAACAACATTTGATTTCTTTCATAATCAGTTCATCAGTTGAAAAATCACTCAATGATTTAATGGATTTATAGAGACAAAAGTCTCGGAGCAACTGGTTTGAGCGAAAAGGAGTGAAGGTGATCTTGATCTGCACACACAGGCTTTTTATATATTATATAGTAACACTATATATAGCCTTTACTTTTTATTACTTTTTGATTGACTTTTAATTGATTTTATTTTCCTCTTCATTGTCTTCTTCAGTGCTTTAAGTAAAGTCCTTTAAATTGCCACCTGTGTTTGAAAGCTGCAGCTATCTCTGCCATCTCCTTTTATACGCATCACATTGTGGGGCAATAATTCTAATCATCACACTCAAAAATCAAGTGTTGTTTTCATGCATCCTTCATTTTTTGGTAAATACATCATTTGTGACACGTTCCCAGTGTGAACGCACACGAAACGTCTATTGACTGAAAAACTGTTTAGTGTGTGTATAACACACACACACACACACACACACACACACACACACACACACACACACACACACACACACACGCACGCTCTCACTCCCAACCACATACACAGGTGGTGAGATCATAGACTGGCAGCGCAGGCAATCATTAACTTCTATCACACTTCATTAACATTTATTAATACTCTCTGAGCCATGAAATTCCAATAAACTCCATTTATCTCCAATGATGGATGCATTTACCCCGATCAACTGCACATAGCCAACGGCGAAATATAAATTCCAAGGGGAGAAGCTGCGGCTGGGATCACACAGTCTGACAGTCTTCAGTGCAACAGGCTGCGGCTCTCAGCTTGTTGAGCGCAGGAGGGTTCAAATCACCCAAATCAAGCTCAGATACAGATCAGAGATAGTCCGTGGTGCTGACCCGCTCTCGGCTGTTTGGAGAGCTACAAAGGCAGCCATTTTGGGACGAGCAAAACTGTAAACAGAGAGCGCCACGAGGTCGTGACGCTGACGACAGACAGCCGGAGGAATGGAAACGGATGCAGCCGCGCGGGAAACAAGTTTAAAGTGTTGTAACAGGAGACCCTCGCGGGCATGGGAGGAGGGTAGGAGCGCGGCTAACACGGGCTCCACAAAAGCTGCCCGAGGGAAAGCTTCACCGAGAGTGGAGACGGTTCTGTTATGACAAAAGGACTATGTTGTAATTAATAAGGGCCTGGGGCGTGCTGATGGTCTGGGGACTGCAACTGTGGGAGGCAAAGAGGGCTGTAAAATAACAGAAGGGGGGAAAAAAAATTGAGAAAGAAAAGGAATCAAGTTGAGTTCTTGTCTGAGTCCTTTAAGGAGAGAGTGGAAGACGGAGAATAGAAAAGAAAAACTTTGAGGGGAGTGAAGCGCTCAGTCCTCTCACGACGTCCGAGAAACCAGGATCAGGAAAACAGATGAAGGACGGATGGGAAAGTAAAAAGAGAGCGGTGGCAGTGTTGGATGAAAGGAGGTAATGGGCTCAATTCTCAGTGCTATCAGGCTGTAAGGGAAGGGAATGAAGAAGGAAGAGAGGGGAATGTGAGAGCACGGGGAAATGCAAGGAAAGACACCAGACTGCACTTTGAACCCCCGGCCTCACAGACGAGAAGGAAAGGAGGAGAACGGAGAGAGAGAGAGAGAGAGAGAGAGAGAGGAGCTGCAGCATGTTTAATAAAGGGAAGAAGACGACACGCTGACAGAGAGATGAGGAAAGGAGGAGGAAACAGAGATGAGGAGGAAAGCAACAAGCTGCAGGCTTCATTTCACCACAGAGGAGGGAAGGAGGGAGAGACGAGAGAGAGAGAGCAGGGAGGGAGGGAGAGACGAGAGAGAGAGAGCAGGGAGGGAAGAGGGGAATGAGAGGCAGCAGTGAAGGTGCTGCAGCAACTTAAAACACAATTCATCATTGTCACATTAATGCGGCTAACATCATATAATTACTGTAAACTAATCAGATCGCGCTCGAGATGATTTTACATGTCAGTGTTTCTCAACATTAAGGACACATTTCCCATAATCCTCAGCGCGTCTCCCAACGCTGAGGACAGAGACTGTTTGTACTGTACCCGATGAGAACTGAAGAGCTTCATGCACACAGGAGTTAGTTGGAAAGAAGAGGTTCGGCGTGGATGGAAACGTATTTTAAAACCAGCCAGAAAGCATGAGTTAGTGTGTCAACAGTATTTTCAGTTTTACACTCTGGGCATGGCCTGAAACTCTGTGTGGGAAGGATCATAAGAGCCATTGAGGGAACAATAGAAAAAGAAAGTGAAACAAGTTAGAGGAGCTAACTGTCGGGCTCTAAACTGTCTCTCTGCAGCTCTTATTAAGCTCGGTAAGACGGAGGGAGGGAGGCAGATTAAGGAGAGACGAGAGAAGAAAGTGCACAACAATCAAACAAAGACGGATAAAGTGAAAGAAAGAAAACAAGTGAATTCAGCAGCTGCATCTTACCAGACTGTCCTGGAGGAGGGATGCCGCCGGTGCCCCTGGGTAACCGCACAAAGATGGAGAGCACGGCGGCTTTGTTGCCGAAGCACGGCTCGAGGGCGATGGGTTTCGGGACAGACTGCGGAGAGGAAAAAGGAAAGAAAAAATAAAAAATTATTACACATCACAAGCTTCCAAAATCCTGGTGAACACACATCATTTTCAAAGACACGGATAACGGAGGCTTTGCTGTTACTGTTCTTTCTTTTTTTTGTGTGTCAGCAACATGTACAGCAGCCAGAAAGAAAAACCCTTTCCATCCCCTGTCTCTTATACACATCTACCCCCACTGTTCACAATTTCATGACAACGCTGACTGTATGCAGCGTGGGCCACGACTGGAAATCAAGTGGTGGCGCTGGGAGCGGAGATTTGTGTCAGCGGTGCTGGCGGTGCACTCCTGTCGCCGCAGGCTGCCTGACAAACCTGACTCTCTAATACCAATATCTCCTGTTTATCAGCAACTCATCCATATGTGGGGATGAGTCCCCCCCTCACATACCCCCCGCCAACACTGGCCGGATCTACTGCTGCTTGCCTCGTACAATATTCATGGGTTTACTTCAGCTGAGGATATGGATAACACCGCCGCCACCTCGCCTGCATACAGATACCTTCCCATCTCTCCCTCTCTGTGTACTTCAAATTCCTGAGCCGGACAGGAAGCTGGGCCATAGCATGGTTTCACACACTTCTGTGAATGCCTCTCAGCGCGCACACACACACACGCACACACACTTCTGAACATACAGGTTCAATCCCTTCCCACGCTGGTCTCTGTACTCTGGAGAGTTGAGCTTAATGCCCCAAGTAGCAATACCACTAGAGTGTGACACACACAGACAGAAACTCCTCACACTGAAACACACATTTTACACTCACATGCAACTGTATACACACACACACACACACACACACACACAGTAAGTGTACACATGGGGAGCGGGGCAGTAATGATATTCAGGCTCTGACCCATTTTACACATTTATTCTCTGCTCCGACTCTCTGAGGCTTACCTTTCATACCAGCAGGATACACAGCCTGTCACACAGGTAGCTGGGGAAGTGGCATAAAGACCTGGATGCCTCTAGGTGTACATATGTGTGTGTGTGTGTGTGTTCGTGCGTACGTCTGTGTATACAGTGCAGCTGATGTAAGGGAAGGGGATTCTGTATTTGTTTATGTCCTTACAGATGTGTGTGTGTCTGTTTATAGCAGGTGTGTTTTCAGATGCGTGTCTGTGCGGTGGGCCGTGTTCAAGTAGGATCAGACAGGGAAGGACATTTTAGCCTCTATCATCTCCGCTGTACGAACACACGCACCTCATGAAGCGAAGGGGCTGGTGCTTTTGTATGTCGGCCTCCTGTCTGAATAAGCTGCCAAATCAGTTTTCTGCAAAAGCCATGACTGCAATTTTACCATCTGAACTATTCCTATAACACTTTTAACACAGCTGAACCTCCACAGGCTTGAATTATGGTACATGTAAACGTCTCTGTGGGTCCACACCAAGTGACCACCTACAGAATGAAGTCAACACAGAAGTGCTGAAAACTGCAGTTCCTCTAACGACCACTTGAGGTGATAAAAGTGAGTCAATCTCCATAGACTCCAATGTTATAACGTCCAACTTTACAGCACAAATAAACACGTTTCCAACCTGGTACAAGCCTCCTTCATCACAGCTGTTTATAAAACTCTCCTGTTTACATTTTATTAAGGCTTTAAAGTTCTGCATAATTGAGAGCGTAGCCACTTTGGATTAGCTGCGGAGTTAGGGGCGGAGTCAGACACTGCCAAGATGGCGACGGCACAGCAGCTCACTCTGAGGTTCAAACCCGCTTTTCAGAAACCTCACTGAGGCTACCTGCCATCTTTTATATACAGTCTATTGTCTAACACAGAGAAGTGTGTTATGGGTAAATGTGGGTCACAGAGGAGCTCTCACACACAGCTCCCAACACTCAACAACACGTCATGTGGACCTGAGCATCAAGTATGCTGATTGGTTGACACAATTGAATTGAATGGGTTTGGAAAAGAAAAAAAAAAAGTATATTGAAAAGACTGAAAGTAAATAACATATAAAAAGAAATGCAAATGCAAATGCACCTGAAAGAGCCCTTTGCATTTTGGCCTGTTTGCAGCCCGGGGAATGATGCTCCACATTTGTAATTTAATTATCGTCTCTTATGCACAAGGAAATAAAATCAGCTCAATAAACGGCAACAAAATTGTTCTGCGAATAGTATGAATGAGCCAGTTTTCAGCCCTTGAGGGGATTTGTTTAATGTCAGATCAGTCTATAAAAGTTTTCTTTCTTTCTTTACATCTCGACTGTGGGAGGAAAAGAGACAATGAAAATGCTCTTTTAAGAAACAAAGAGAAACAAAGACCCTCCGAAAAAAATCCCCCCCCCCACCGACAATAATCATCAGACGATCAGTCTCCTTGAATTTTCCACTTCTCAGCCAAACTGAGGATCCAGCAGGAGGCTTCACATTCAACATGTGAGGAAATCAGAATCAACTGAGACTCATAATCTAACAGCTCTGCTTGGATGCCGTCAGTCAATACAAACATAAGACACAGCAGAGGTTCGTACTCCATCTGATCAGTGATTAAACTGATGGGGAAATGTGTCAGGATCTACAGGGTTCATTAGACCGGTGAAGCAGGAGCCTGCAGCTCTGTCTGTAATGAGACCTACAGTATGTTTGAAAGCCAAAATGGTCATAACAGTATCATAACGGACAGTTAATGTCAGCTGTGGTAAAGATTTCATGTCTGTGAGGCTTATGTGAACATGTGCATGCAGCTCAGAACTTGTGTTTACGCATCTTTGGACAGAAAAGGTTATTAAGAGGTTGTGTATATATATATATATATATATATGTGTGTGTGTGTGTGTTCATGCTTCTGAGCTTGCAGCAGTTTTCGGGTGTGTTGTGAGTTGCTGGACTCACACACACATGCAGTGTTACAGCCCCCCTAAGAGCCGACAGGGGGGGAATAGTTCAGATGCAGACAAATGAGCTCGTAGCGGGTCAGAGCGAGCAGCCGGAAAACACTGCAGTCAAACCAGCAGCAGAATCAACAACACACAGAAAATAAAAATACTCAGACACGTATTTGGATACCGGAGCTATGTGCAGCTTCTCAAACTCTGACATGCTGGAATTTTAACAATAAATCATCAACACAGTGCTTTGACTTTGAGGAATGAGAGTGATTAATGTAAACAAACAGGACGTTGGAGGAAAAGTTGGGTCACTGCTTTGTTTTTAAATCCTCCGCTCCCACCTGATTATCTTTGTTTCTGCTGTCAACTCAAGTTTGTTCTAAAAGGACAAAATTAAGACGACTTTGTCCCAGGGGGCTTTACGATCTGTCCAGCGTCTGACACCCTCCATCCTTAGACTCATGAATCGCACAAGGAAACATTTGAGACAGCTTATTAAGAAAAAACGGAGCTCCTTCTTCTTTTAAATGTTTTCCGCTTGAGAAAAAACCTTCACTGTCACTCCTGTTTTCTCTCCGCTCTCATGTGTCTCTTCTATTTCCTCCTTGTGTTCAGCAACAACATCAACATTACTTTTAAAAGAAACTTTAATAACCTTTAATTATATATTCAAAACATAACAACAATAATTACCATAAACAAATAAGACCATGACTGTGAAGACTGGCAGCTTCTAGCGAGCTGCCGATACGATGACGTATTTATCCTCCTGAGCAAAGCACAAAGAAGAGAGCGACGACTAGAGAGGGCAGGAGGCGCGAGGAGCAGCGGCGTCTGCAACTGACTGAAGAAACGTAGATTCAATGATGAGAAACACGAGAGCCAAAAATACCACAGGTGTGAGAGAGAAGCTACAAATCATTTTAACTGTGGTCTAATTTGTTTGCAGCAAATAAAACAGTATGAAGGTAATTTGACCGTGACATCATTCATCACAGACGCTTCACACGGCACTTTCGTCTAATGTTTCCTGTGTCTAAATGAAAACACACAGGAGTAATGGTTTATCTAACGTGGACTGCTTGAATCAACAATGAACAGTCTGAACAGGACGAGGCAATTAGGTTTGCAGCCTTTACATTATGTGACACTTTGGCTTATTTAGCGTTACAATAGAAGCACCTGCCAGTATAACACAATGCAATTCGACAGAAGCGCAACCTGCAACCAGCTGAACATTATAAATGTCATGAGGGCAGGATTTATCCTCCAGATTTCAACCTCGGTCTCAGGCTAAATGAAACTGATGCATGCACACCAGCTTGTGTCTACTGCATCACATGCACAGGTTTCCTCTGGGCGCTCGGTTTGAGTCTCATGCGAGAAACATGGACTCCTCCATTACGTCGAATGCAAATATTATAATAAATGGTTACTGCTGTTTTCGTAGAATAAAAATGGTATTTATGACTTAAATAACCAGGTATTTATCTGCACCTGTTGCACCTTAGAGCCGACCTCACCAGACGTCGTCATGTCTCAGTTCCAGCTGCAAACTCCTTTTGTTTACATTCCACTTATTAGAAATCTTAAGACTAATGTGGGAAGAAAAGAGCAGCCTTCTTTGGAAAACTAAGGCAGCAATGAAATTAAACTTATATCACTTTGGCAGAGGACCCTGTGGGACCCCGTCAAACAGACTCCCATCCCACTTTGGAAACACTTTAGAGAAGCTTCTTTAAACACTCACGCGAGATGGGAGGGAACCAGACAAAACTACCCTAATTAAATACTGAAAGAGCGTAAATTACCATTTTTGTTTTCCATTTGAACACAGTCAAAGCCAACAGTGTCCCTCAGGGCCACAGAACATTAATATCACTTACAGCTTTGTGTGATAAATGAGTGATGAGTCAATAACTAGATAAGACAACCCAGCTCTCCGTGTAAGGATCATTTCTTTCCATTTTCAATGTCATGGTGCAGGAACATCATTACATGTGGCTGACGTGGATTGCTGAGAAATGGGAATAAAAAATACCGACAACTGTTCAAATACAACATTAGGTGGTACAATATCACACTTGGCTAATTTTGCTCCTCGATCTCTTGGTACAACAGAAGATGAAACAATTATTTTGGCCTTGCCAGAAGCGGTCCGACCAGGCTCGGCTTGCTCCAGTCTACAGGTCTGTTTTCGCCTCCAGCAAAATGTATTTCTCATCCAGAATGTTTACAATTGGAAAGATGAGTTCTGCCCGTGATAACCTGAGCACATCTGTACTCTTATGTGTAAAAACAAATAACTAAAAGAAGAGGAAGACTGGCAGCTTTTAATTTTACAGCTTAGGGCTGTCATAAAACTCGTCTGCCAAATCCAATTTCCACTGCAGCAGCTGCAAGCTGCTCTTAGGTTCTCGTTTGTTTACATGCTCGTTTCTCATTTTCTAACACCAGCATCTCATATTCAAACTGGAGAGGGAATAGGCGCTGCAAATAAATTTGGAACTGGAAGAAACTCGCTGTCAGACTGATGTGGGATGTGACAGAAGGATCATTTTGATTTTAACAAACTCATTTCCTAATCGATTGCATTGAGAGTTCATCTGAACGACTATTGTATCCAATGCACAACCTCAATTTCAACCTGAGCGTGCAAGCCAACCACTTCACTTTCCATTTTCCACAAAAACAACATCGTGCACCCCCAAAAGAACACAGTTTATCTCCTTCAACACACATGTCCACTTTATTTTGGCCTGAGAAGTAATTAAAGCGGGAAAAACAAAACAAAACACCTTGAAAAATTCAATTATCCATCCTTTTAAACTCTTTGTGCATGTGATTTTTTTTTCTCTTTTTGCCTAAGATGTTCCCCAAAGGTAGTGTCTTTTCCCGCGGTCTTCTTCAGAGGCTGTGTGTTAATAACATTCCCCAGAAGATGCCTTTGTTTTAGAGCGCTGAAGCCCTCCCCTCAACTCCCGCCTGCCCAGCCTCCTCCGGAGAGTTATCTAGACTGGCCAGGCAGAGCAGTGAAAGGTTTTGTTAAATTACCTCCAGTAATTAGCCCAGCACGTAGGATCGCTGCTGAGCACGCACACACGCACACACGCACACACACACACACACACACACACACACACACACAGATGTGGGCATACACTGTAGCTGCATGCTGCTCCGCTTTCATCCGCTGCATTCATCTCAGCAGACGGGGGTGAGCCCCCCCCCCCCCCCCCCCCCCCCGCCAGTGACGAGAGCGAGTCAAACTCCCTGTTGCTATGACTCACCAGGTACAGCCACTTCCACTGAGCCGACTTTGATGAGTTTTTCATTCACTTGGCTTCCGTTTGCCAAGAAAATGTTTCGTCAGCTTTTAATTATGAACGCCATAACGCAACATATTTAAAAACTACACACAGCAGAGAAATGAAGATCAACAAGTTTAATCGAAGGTCATCCATCTAAATCTGAATGTGAAGCACCGACAGGCAAGTCAGTGCAGCTCTTTTCTAAACTGGAACCGCAACAAACAACCCACAGGTCGACTGTGCAGCGGGTTAAATATGACTCACAGTTACGTTTTTTTTGCTAGGCGACATCTAGTGGTCGTAGTAATTATGACAGGAGCAACGAGCAGCGATGGATGGGTCAGCAAAACACAGGAATATGACACCGGAGAGCGGCGTTCGACCCCGAGGTGAAACCAGCGGTTTTAGAGACCGCGAGCATGACAACGAAGAATACCTAATGTTGAGAAAGTACTTATTTTTTCCTTAACCTAACCAAGTCATGACCGTTGTTATAGTAACCATGACAACCAGGGTTAGGCACGCCTGCTGCTGTAGGGACGTCGTCTCAGCTGTTTCTCCGTGGAACTGGGAAACTTTGGCACAACTTGGCGAACACACACAAACAACGCTCCATCTTCCCCTCGCCTCGTCTCCGTCTGCGCTGTTCTTTAGATGAAAAGAATTCATCACAACTGTCTCACCAGTGGCTTCCTGCAACAACTTTTCTGCTTCCTAAAACAGCCGTGGACTCTCTTCCTCTTTCCAGAGTAACCACGCATTAAAGAAGACACTATCCTTGTCATGAAAGATGCTTCATGTGACATCACAGATAATTTACTTGTTCTTTGCCACCGGCAGTCACAGAATTTAAGATTATCACACAATTGGTCTTAAAATCAGCCAAATGCCTCTAATTTAATACCCAGTGAATGGAGGGGAAGATAATGGTGCACCGCAACCATGTTTGATAAAGCACAGCTGCCCCCACCATCCGTTTTTCACATCACATGTCCCGATTTTCTCTCGTCCCACGGTCTCTATAAATAAAAGCAGAGCATTAAGCTTCACAAAGGTAATCATCTGCCCGTGAGCTGGGCCCGCAAGCTCCATTTGGCAGAAGCAGAGTGAATATATCTCATCGGTGGAGCAAGTTTGGACTTCCCACCGAGGCTATAAACAACTTTAATGATCTTCAGCTCACCGTGCGGAGCCTGGCCCCCTGTACGCTCTGATCGTGGGTCTTAATACACCACTGTAGCGTCCTGATAAAACAGCATGGAAACAAGGGGAAGAACCTGCTCTGAGTCGCTCAATCTGAGCCGGGAGGAGATAGGATAGTGTGCGCTCACCGTCTGAGCTGGTGAAGGCGCAGAAAGCTGAGGAGGAAGATCTAAATTGGATCTCTGCTCCTGGGCTGCAGCTGCCCTGACGGAGAGAAGGAGAGCAGGCCGGAAAGAATGGAAGAAAAGAAAGAGTAGAGGTGGGAGAAGAAAAGGTAAAGCAGAGATGGAGGAGGAGGCGGCACAGGGCGCCTGATTTCCACACCAAGCTGCATCTTTTTCTTTCTACACAACAGCACACACGCCAACACCCACACAAACATGCAGAGGTACACAAAGAAAGACACACACACACACACACACACACACACACACACACTCACACACACACACACACACCAGAACCAGCAGATAAGGCCAACAAAAACCTCCAGACAGCTGATAGGATCAGTAAAGTGCTAGTAAATTAAGGGGAACACTATAGTGAAGTAAGGATGTCAGACAGGAGACGAGAGGAAGCAAGAAGATTCAAAGAAAAGTCAAGACAAAAGAAAAAAGGTTGATAAACAGCAGAGGGAGGAGAACAGAAACTGAGAATGTGATGTGAAAATAAATGAAAAAAAAGAAGTAAAAAACAGAAGAGAGGAAAAGATAAAAGAAACAAGAGGAGAAAGATGAAAACATGAAAAGAAGAGAAAATTACAGAAGCTGAGAAGAGAGAAAACAACAGATGACAGAGGAAAAGAAGAATTGAAAAGAGAACAAACAGAGAGGAGGGAGACTTAGGAGGAGAAACCTGAAGAAAACAGCGAAAACAAGGCACGAGAGAAGAACTGAAAAGAAAGAAAAAGGCGTGGACAAGAGTGGAGACGTAGAAGAGAAGGTGCAAAGAAATAAAGAACAGAAGAAGAAGTGGAATCGGAAATGAGAAGAAAGGAGAGAGGAGAACTGAGAAGAGGTGGGATCCTTCCTGTTGGAGCCGGGGTTTGATTAGCTCAGATCTTCCCGAGGGCCCCGCAGCCTCTGCAGGGAGCAGGAGCCCCTTGAGATGCATGGCCCCTGTCAAGAGGCGAGGGGGGCCCCGAGCCACCCTGCAGAAACAGCCCTATAATTCTGCACTACATCTGCATTCAGAGGTCATTCATCACAAAGTGCAGAGTCACAGGTGAAGCTGCCCCGCCGAATACTCAACCGCAGTTTCTGTAACTCTATAACTAAATGTTCTCCGCCGCTGCCTCTGCACAATATCTGCATTTAAAGCTGCTCTTTAACCTGCGGCTGCCTCCGACTCTTCCCTTCTCTAATCCAGTGTCCTCAACCACCATCTCCAGCAGCTTGATATTTACGTTTTAAATACAATTTACAGCGTCGACAAGCTCAATGTCTTCTGTTAATTTGATAAACCACTGCACTAACTACAGCGAGCGCACCTGACCTCTCTACCTGCTCCTCATCTCCGCTCCAGACTACAGGCTAGCAGCTCGGGGCTACGTTAGCTGCCACTAGCACCACACACCTGAATCTCTGACTGAACTGTTGCATTGTGGGTAATGTAGGGGGAAGGAGGATGTAAGGATCTAACTTTGGTCCTTGCTGGTCACAAGAATTTCAATCACAGGTCAGTTTCTCTGAAATCACAAAACACGGCCACTTACCTGGAGAATGTGGTGATGCAGTTCATTTGATTTGATTTTCCCGGTTTATTTTCAGATTTCTGGCTCCACACGACACACTGATGTGTTGGTTTGCAGCGCTCACAGCACAGAGACATTACATTTTAAAAACTAAAAAGGTTTCACCGTCTGTCGTAGAAATGTTGGATGACAGCGTCTCGGGGATTTTGTTTTTTTGTAAGGAAGTGTCTGGTTTTATTCTTATCATCACTGTTGTTACTAAGACCTTTCACACTGTTCTCAACTACGTCGACTCTTCTGTGACTGTGCAGATGTTTCCTCTTTATGTGGAAAGGGTTTTGTTTTCCTCACTGTAGAAATGTGACGCTTCCTGTTTGTTTCTCTCTCAGAGATAATTATTACATTCATGTAAAGATGCAGTGGAGAGTTTTCAGTTGTTTTTATTCAAGCGCTGCTAAGAAATAGTTCCTGCAGCTTGGACATAGTTCCTGGAAAGATTTTCTTTCTTTTTTTTTCTTAATGTTTTGAGCAGCACAAATAAAAGTTCTGCTCATCTCCATATGCTGTGGAAGAAGTTTCTTAGAAAGATATCTGCAAACCTCTGCACGGCTACAACTTGAAAATCTTATTTCACAACTACGTCACGATTTGCTCTAAACAAGGAGCCGTACTTTGAGAAACACAGAACCTCTCTTTATAACGAACTGTCTTTCACTGTCTATACTGTGCTCCTTTATAAATGGCTTTGTTCCAACCAGCTCCATTTTAACAGAACTTTTCTACCTTCGGTTTCTGTCAGTATTTCAAAAACACAGATGGCTGGATGCAGCAAAACAAGACTGTTTTGTAACATGAATCGTGACTTTAATAGTGGCCCCTAATGTTCTTTATTTTCATGCCAACAAACATTTCCTGCAAGTAGGCGTTTATTTATTTTTTCCAATTGAAGAATATCTCAATGTTAGAACAAAACTCTTTGCTTATTTCTGAGCACAGTCTTAATCGACATTACCTTACGCTCATCTGCATGTGTTTAACTCCAGGGTTAACTGAATTCATTCCCATTAGAATTCACTGCCTACCCATAATAACTGGCTGTAACTGGTATAATGTGCTGTGTTACTCATCAGCAGCCCACTTTCATCATCGTTCAGCTTTCGCATGGTCTCGGCAAATGTACACTGCGTTGACCCTCATTAGGTGTACTAGACCTGCGCTACACTTCAAACTCTTCTCTCTAAGTGAGCTCATTTTAGACTCCTTGGCTCGCTGAAAACCAACGGAACCACCTTAAAGAGTTCAGACTCAGAAAATGATGTGAAACAGATGGTGTGAGGAATATCTCTCGCTTTGGAGGCTGCGATCACAGGCCGCCGTCGACGGGCACAAGGCTGAGCTCCCACTTGAGCGAGGATGAGTGACAGTGTCGATGAAAGATGAGGCCTCCCTGCTTGTGTCCCTCTCAGCCCCTGACAAAAGGTGGATGTCTGTGGCGCAGTGGCGACTGCTCAGAGAAAAAGGTTGCGCTCACCTTGACGTTTCCTCCTATCAGGTCAGGCGGCTCTTCGTCCGTCTCCAAGGCGACGTTGATGGTGGCGAAAGGCCGGCTCGCCATCTGCTGCATCTCCCTTAGCAGTTGCTAGGGAAGAAGAGGAGGAGTGCGAAGGTCACTGACAGGTAAACACACACTGTCTTCTGTCTATTCCCCAATCAACTGCCCAGTGTGACTCCAGGGTTTCATCTCTAGAGACTAGTTAATAAAAATAAAAATCAATCAATCAATCAATATATTAATTAGTCCAGTTTTAAGTATCAGAAGTACTTATCTAAAACAGTGCATTTAGACTTTATAAACCAGTAATCACTGATTTGTATCATGGCAACCCAGATGTTTTAAAAACTCCCATTGGATTGCTCACAACCTGGCAACCCAAATACATCCTTAATAAAAGCTGGAGACTGATGTATAACACACTAGTAAATTATTTAATAACCATTAATTAAGATAAGAATGATTACGTTTAAACTGCTGTTGCATTTTAAGTGGTGCAGCAGATTTCAATTATATTATTTATTATTGGCCGCCTGTAAAAATCTAGTGAAGTGACGAGTATTTCCCAATTTCCCTTAAAATGTAGTACTGCAGAAATGACCATGTAATGGAAATAATCAAGTAAAGTTCCCTTAAACTGTACATGAATAAATGTACTTAGTAACTTTCCACCACTGCAAGGTGGAGGCACAGTCTCCTTTCGCTCTGATTTATAACGTGGACCTTGGCCAAAGGAAGAGGAAGAGGAGGAGGGAGGTGATTATGAGAGAGTGAAGGAGGGGGAAGAAGAGAAAATGAGCAGAGGAAAGGAGACGACGATGGCAGAGAAAGAGGAAAGGGGGAGGTTGAGGAAAGTCAGAGACCCCAGTAAAGAAGGCGATGCGCTTGTGTCTTCCCCTGTCAAAGCAGCCAAAGTGCTATGAATAGAGAAACAAATGCTGTCAACTGCAGAGACACCAAGACCTGAATACCAGCAGCAAGCACCTCCCAACAAAACAATAACACCTGCAACCGCTGTACAAGCAGGAAAAACGCTCACAGAAATGAGACATAAAAAAAATAAAATAAATAAAGACACGCAAGGGAAGAAAAAAAGGAAACAACATCTAACTGATCATTTGTTTGAATGCATCTCCTAGAGCTTCAGCTCATAAAGGAAGTCAAACAGCGACGACGGAGCGTGATGCGTGTGGAGTCGTGTGTAGACAGACAATCAAAAGAAGTTTGACACAATCTATTGGCCTCTGTCTCATTACAGCGAGTCGCTGGCAGAGAGTAGGTGCAAGGAAAAAGGGCAGCGCTGCGATTCAGCTCCAACAGTACACACAACCGAAATCCCGCATGGCATTTCTGTGTGGATGCACGTTCACGGAGGGGCGGGGGGGGGTCAAGGCCTTTTGCGCGCGAACTGACAAGTCAACACAGCTTGCAATTAACGTGCTCAGCGTTTCCATCTGCTGTCATGTGATGTCTTATAATCATATCCTTACCAAGTGTTACAGAAATAGCTTGATGGGAAGTCTCTCGCCGTCTACAGTAAAGCCTGACGAGACAGAAAAAACATCTAAATTTAATGTCCCGGATTCTCTTTGTGGAGCAAGCCAGCTCATTAAATTCCTGTATGCGTCTGTGGATGTGCCTGTATCCAACTCTCTCTGCACTCCTCTCTGTTGTAACAGCTGGGCTAGCAGGAGCTGAACCTTTATTTTACTGGAGTCGCTACTTTTAAAGGGAAATGTTTAACTTTTTAGGGAATGTGCTTATTGGCATTCTTGCTGAGAAATAAAAGGGAAGATCAATATCCCTTTCATGTCTGTCCATTCAAAAATGAAGCTACAGCCAGCAACCAGTTAGCTCATATTTGTTTAACTGACACATCACATTTCAGGTGAGGGTTCGAGGAGATCAGTGAGAAAAAGTTTCCCACCCGTTTGATAAGGATATGGTTATATAAATTAAGGTTATATCAAATATACCAAATATTTAGCGATTACAGCTTTTGAAATATAAGTATAAACTTTCTTTTACTCAATCCCATAATGCTCAAGTTTTGGTTTTTTTGACAATTCAGACTATTTAAGGAAGTTGTGAGACATTTGTCAGAAATATTTGTCAGATAAATCAATTAATCGTGAAATGTAACCGGCAGATTAATGTGTAACAAAAATAACTGTTTTAATGATGGCTCTAAACCACTCAAAACTTAAACGGTTGACCTAAAAATAAGTAGCAACAAACACACACAATTTATTCACAAAGCAGCTGGTGCAGGTTTTTTTTTTTCCCAAAGTACTCTGTAAACTGACTGCAGCCAGTTTTAATGTCAGTGGGGAGTCGTTACCTGCATCCTGCCTGGAAAGTGGTTTAGACACAGCTTCTATCTTATTTAGACAATAACATCATTATGAAGAAATTCCTTTCAGCCTTCAGGGCTCCTCATAGCACAGAATCTGCTCTTTCTCAAAGTCTCAAATGACCCACTACTGTCTTTACACTGTGGTAAATGTGCCGTTTAAATTCTTTTTTAGACCCTCAGTGCGGCTATTCTTTTAAATCGTCTCAAGGTCCAGGTTGGCATCCAGGGCACTGCCTTCAGGTTCGCCACCAACTTAAAAGACAGGTCGTTCGATCGGGAAGATTGGGAGTTTCTCCTCATTTACTAACCCAATCACTCGTGGAGTACCTCAAGGTTCCATTTTAGGGCCCATTTTATTTTCTTTGTATATTCTCTCCTTTCACTGACATGCAAAAAAATACTTTCCACTGAATCTGGGGAGCTTCCAACTCGATCACATCCTTCCTTAACTGCCTCCAGGATGTGAGATGCCGGGTGTCAAAGACCTGTCTTCAGTTGAATGACAAGAAGACAGAGGTGATTGTCTTCTGTCTCTGAACCTTCATCTTGGTGTCAGCTTTGACTCTGCACTGAAATTTGACAAACAGATCAGCTCTGTGGTGACAGGCTGCTATCTTCAGCTGAGGAATATCCTGTCTCTGAATGATATGAAGACTGTTACCACTGCATCAATCTCCTCAAGGCTGGATTATTGCAACTCACTGTACCTGGGTATTAGACAGTCCTCTTTGTCTCACCTGCAGCTGGTGCACCCGACTATTTTATTAGGTTTCCTGTTTTTCCTATTGTCACTACAATTTGTACAGCTCTTTGGTCGACTCCAGCTGTTTGAAATGAGCTACATGAATAAACTTGATTTGATTTTTGATTTGAATGAATCACTCATTATTCAACTTCTCTTTTTACTCATATTTGCTCTCTGACCACACACTGAGTCAGTCTTTATGAATAACAGACTTGTCTCTCTGTGTGCTTTCTTCAGCCCCTTTTCAAAAGGCTTTAACTGAGCTCATGATATTTTTGCAAAAGACAGCTCAATAGCAAATTTGCAAATTAATAAACATTAAAGTGCTTAATAAAGCCAGAGATAGACTAAGACTTACTGTGGAGTAGATACAGTATAAGAGAGGGTTTATTAAAAGCTCTCACTTCAAACAGAAAAAAAACAAAAAAAAAAAACAAATCTGAAAAACTACAGGCAGAAGCTAAAGATAGGAACAGTGTGAATCACAATAGTGGAACAATAACACCCATAAAGTATGAATGAATCCAAACACAATGGCCAGGAGTTGCCTCATTACCATATACACGAATAAAAACAGGCTGAAGCATCCGACGTGCCCAGTTCAACGCCTTGAAAATGTGCTCTGCCGCCGCAGCAGTCGGCACGCAGAAACAAATGAAAACGCAAATGAGCAACTCCATTGTGCTGAGTCTCGATTTGTCATGATTAGACGTCCCACTGTGTGAAGCATCTGAGAGCCAAAATATGTAGCCTTTGTCAGTGTGACGACTGCTGGGTGTGTTGCAACACAACACCCTAAGCCCCTCTGCCATCGTTCACTGATGTCTGCGTTGGTTAGTGTGTGATTGAAATTATCTATCAGCACTAACTCCTATTAAATAACAATCAAATCTGTAATTTTCTGGAAAACCAAAATCAAAACTCAATACTCCCTGCTACAAATCAGGTTTCACTCCGAGTGAGATAATGAAACTCTTAATGAACTTCTGGCAGAATCGACCTCGCTCACACGGATGCGGCGGGCCGGGCGAGGCGGCGGCAGCAGCAGCAGCATCGCAGCCTGGCTCGGCGCAGCGGCCACTATGCAGAGGAGGTGAGAATCTGCATGCAGGCAACATCCTTTGTCATAAGCGGAGCTCCTTGAACAGCACAAAGCAACAGAATTGATTTACTGGATAAAAAGCAGATGGAGGCGCATCTGAATGTTGCAGTAAACAAACTTTATAGATTCAGTCCACCTCCCTCAGCCTCTCTGCAAACAGCCTGCTCTCTTGTCTAACACACAGGTTACCTTTATTTAAACAGCCATGTTTGGCTGAACTCCCATGCGTTAGTTTTTTTTTCTTATTTTTTTGTCATATTCACAATCACATAATTCTACAGTACAACTGGGAATTGTCCACAATCAATAGTTTGTTCTGTTGAACAATGAGCTGCTCCAGCGGAGACGTCTCTGAATGAATGAGGGTGAGAGCTGGAATAAAAGTTTCTTGCTTCAAGGATAAACTTTTTCTTTCTCACTGACAATGCATCAACTTAGATTAAAAATTAAAAAAAAAAAAAAGGTGAGTAACGGTTTGACTCAGATGTCTGTATGACTGGTTTTTATTTGTCAGAGGACTGTGATGTGATTATAGCATGTTTCAGTAACGTGGTTATGACCTATATGTTGTTTTCACCAACTCTTTTTGATCTTACAAATTAAAGCTGCCTTCATTGATTTTCTTGGTCACTTGGAGGCAGCAACACAAGCTCACAATTGACATTATTACCTTGGATCATTAGTCACTGAATGTGTTAGCTAACAGTTACCTATTTATACAACATGTAGAAACATAGCAACATTAGCACGAGCACTCTGTCTTTGGACACCTCCAGCTGACTTTGATCATATTTAACATCACATTAAACTTTAAGGTATTGAATTAAGAAAAAGTAAGTTACTTCACCTGCCAATGAACAGTAGCTACAAAAGAGCCATTATTGGGCCGATTTTTCCACCATATTGGACTGTCAGCTGTCTGCGAGCTACTGCTATTATTTTTCAAACAGAAAACATTTTTATAACCTTGGTCTTATTTGCATCATCATTACAATTGGTTATGATAAAAATTTTACTTGCAAAATCACCTTCCTCTGTCTGGGA
>NW_019525526.1:1272980-1273106 GCF_002814215.2 Seriola lalandi dorsalis | reverse complement strand
AGTACGAGGAGAGTGAATTCCACACGTGATAGCCGGCGGTTACTGGGCCGCGGCGCAGCACGAGCAGCCGAGTGCAAAAAAAAACCTCACATACCAGGAGATTTATTTCTAAGATGGCAACAGTTT
>NW_019525526.1:1269278-1272960 GCF_002814215.2 Seriola lalandi dorsalis | reverse complement strand
TCTGCCGCCTCCGCCCCGGCCACAGCCCCGATCAATACTCCATCAAGGTGGCGTGCACAATCAAAAAGCAAAAGACAAGAGGGATAAAAAAAAAAAAATAAAGAGGCAGAAAGATTGTGATGAGATAAAAATGGAACAAATGAAGGGATGAGAGGTTAAGACAAAGGAGACACTCAAATAAAGCAATTACTGAAGAAGATTCACTAAAAGAGCATTTAACCAATCAACACAGAGAGCACTCGCGCCGACTCCATCTCAAGTGGCTCATTGTGTTTCCTTAAAATGAATCATTTGGACAGTTGCACCAAGAGGCTTTTGCTCTGTTCTTGAGTGAACTGTAGGAGAGTCTGTGTGAGAGCACAAGTATCACCAGTACGAGGAGAGTGAATTCCACACGTGATAGCCGGCGGTTACTGGGCTCACATACCAGGAGATTTATTTCTAAGATGGCAACAGTTTAGTCTGCAACTTTCTAAACTAGGTGTTTTTATTTTGATGTGTAGATGCGCAGGACGGATGATTAGACTTTGTACCCGCCTGTCAGTCTCCTCTGATGCTCCTGTCACTTACAGCACAGTTCACACCTGGACCGGCTCCAGTCCCTCTCTGGTCTGTGCTGGTCACATCTAATATGTCAACAAGCCAATCACTGCAGCTGCCTGCACTGTTTCCATAATCACCACATAACACACCTATAACTCTGATTTTAACCTGATCAACATGCTTTATTCAGGTCTATGGTTCGGTGGCAGTGTTTCAACTCATTACTGTCACTATGAGGGAACTCACACTGTTAAGAGTTTCGTCTATTGTGCATTACTTTTTGTTTTGTACTGCATTTCAATCGGGCTCTTGTTTGTAAAGTGAGCTGCCCGACCAGCTCTGGTTCAGACTTCAGTCCATCTTTATTGTGCAGCTGAAAAACATTTGAACATTTAAAGTTTTAGGACAACTGAGCAAATATCTGCTAATAAAGACCATGTTTTAGGATGTAAGTGGACCTTAAGTCGAGATAGTTTCATCCATTAAATTAAAAAGTAGTTTGAATTTCCTTCATCTGCTTCATTATCATCATTAGAAGCAATAAACTCTGTAACTTTTACAGCTTCACAGCGATGACAAGGAGCAACTAGCAGAGAGCAGTACTCTGCACCCACATCTCCATCTCCAACGCTCAACTTTTTATCATCTCAACAGCCACAAAAAAAATAAAATAAAATAAATAAACAACACGTCCGTTTCCTCCTTCGCTCTCACACCGGCTGTGCTGCTGCGTCATGATGTGTCACCCTGCGTCACGTCGCGCTGCAGCGTGTCACCCTGCGCCCGTGGCTCACGCCCAGACAACATGTACCCACAGATGAAGGAGACGATGTACAGGAGCCGGGACGTAATAAAACCTTGCTGCTGGTCGCTTGGAGACAGGACACACATTCAGGACGGATTCGGAAATGTGCTCGCGTGTCTCACAGGCAGTGACGTGTGTTTGCTGTTTAAGATGCTAATTCTGTACAGACAAGTAGAGGTTAAACCGTGGAGCTCTTGTTTGTGCAGCTGCCTCTCTGCTTCACGTAACACACACACACAGACAAAAAGGCAAACAGGAACTTCAACTTGTGCTAATATTAAACTACAATATTTTCAAATGTTTTCAGAGAACAAATCTACAAGAGTTAGCTCAAGTTAGACGTGTCAGAGTTGCTGACTTTGGTGTGACAGAAGAAGTGAAGTGAGGTGGTTCTGAAGTTAAAACAGAGGCTGAGCGGTGATGGAGGAGATAAGACAGCTGCGGGAAGGAGGAGTGAATAAAAGTAAAGAAAGTGAAGACAGCCTGGGACGAGATGAAACGGCATCAAAAAGTACAGGAGCAGGGGTTTGACAGAGGTTCTGGGCTTATGATAAGCCCTGTACCACGGCCATGATGGATGGGTGGGGGTGCAGAGAGCTGGATGTTACTGGGCCAAATGGGGGTCACCCACAGTGCAGCGAGGTGGGGATGATAAGTCAGCTTCTACATCGTGAGCAATGAGACTCTGGCGCTGATCCAAACTCTAATTATATTCACCATCTCTGTGGAATTAAGATTAGCAGGGTTTAGATGCGTTTTGGGAACTGTGTGAAACAAAAAGCCGCGCGCACACACACACACACACACACACACACACACTGTAAGACACAGAAAATTTGAATGACACCATTGCAATCACTGCACTGAATCGAAATGTGGGAAGCAGCTAGAATAAAATTTAACCAACCAACCCACACACAGACACACACACACACACACACACACACACACACACACACACACACACACAAACACACACACAATGCCCCTGAAACTCAAACACATAACTACTATCAGATTTCTGTCACTTGTGCACATGTTTATGTTAGCAGTCTATAAATCAGAGCTTATATTTGCGTTGCAGTTGCCGGGTAGCTGTTGCCGGGTAGCCGTTGCCAGGTAGCCGGGCGCCAGTGCTGCAGTGGCTCCCGATTATTTTTTCATCACATTTTGATGAATCTGCGTTCCTGTCAGGTCTTAGCGGGCCGCTGTTTGCTGGACGACGCGGAGGATATCATTAACAAGGTCTTCCCTTTAAGGAGGATGCATGTTTTACTGAAGATTCCTTCAGTGACCTTCAGTGCTGCCTGCTGCTCTTCTTCCACCCCCTCCCTCTCTCTCTCCCTCTCTCTCTCTCGTCATCTCTCCTTACCTCTCACTTCAGGATTGATCACCTCAGAACTAGGCCTTTTGTTCTGTGCGGTGGTGCAGTGAACATTGACCTCAGGAGAGAGGAGGAGATGGAAGGCAGCTCTCATAGAATCTTAAAGCATTGCTCTAGTTAATCCACAGGGGCCTCACAGCGCTTTAAAGAAGAACACCGTTGACGTTGCTGCCTCCGTTACACAGGAAACACATCTTCCCTCCGTGTCTGCGCGGCTTCACTTCATTTGCATCATAATCTGTAGCGAAGACAACGTCAGCTACGTCCTTGCTGGCAGAGTTATCGCGTCCAGCCCTGAAAAACTCACCGCTAAAAATTAATTGCTATTACAACATTGAAGTCTAATTTCAAACACTGTTTTGTGCCGCGTCGTGTAGGAGCTGCTTTCATTAAAAGCTGGGTTTACGGCATGTGTGGTCTGAACTTCATTAGCACCGGTTTCAAGGGAGGGGTTTTTACTGTCCGCTCATCTCAACGCTGCAGCTCAGAATTTCTTAAATTTCACTTTCCAGGGAAAGTTTAAGCGTTTTACAAGGCTAAACGCTGTTCCACAGAACTGCAGAGAATCAGTGCAGCACGGGTTTAATGGACAGATTTCAGAGTTATGAGCAAACGAAACAGAAGATTTAATAAAATGTTGCTTTAAATGAGCAAAAATGTATTACAGCCTGATCTCGTGATAATTCATTTCCTGTTAATGTGATATATCATCACATTATATGGACTGTGAGTTTCATAATGATCATTATATGTCTGGGGATCTTATTGTATTAGCTGGTAATTGACTATAATGGCACGTTTTACTACTGCAGCTCTGACCCGAGTTAAAGGAGCATCCTGTGAGATTTCCATGTCATCAGCCCAGCGACAAACACTGGGCCACGCAGCAGCAGGGAGTCTCTCGACCGCGACGACGCTGAAGTTGGCCGCCGGGGGGGGGGGGGGGGGGG